>NW_028317894.1:4368750-4690000 GCF_062004578.1 Staurois parvus | reverse complement strand
AAATGTAATATATTTTCCTATGTATTTACTAAGGCTAGCAGAATAAGAATCATGCTAGTAGTTAATAGTTCATGTTGATTGAGACAGTGTAATTCTGCTTTATTCAGTAATGTAATGGAGTACGGTTAAATATGAGATCATTTAAAACTGAACTTCAGGCAGATATGTAAGGCACATATATTTACATATTTAGAGCCGTTTATAAATCATTACATTTGTTTTTTTTAAATTACAATTAGGCTACTTTCACACTGATCCACCGCAAAAACACAGCAAAAATGCATAGGAGTTTTTACTGCGCTTTTGCCGTGCCTTTTTTTGCTGAGTGTTTTTTAAAGGACACGCGACTTAAAAACTTCACCAAAAACACTTCTCAGGGACAGTTTTCAGGCGTTTTGCATTGATTTTAATAGGAAGAGGCATTTTTGGGGCGTTTTTTTTAACTCACCAAACATACCCCAAAGATGCTGCAAGCAGGAGTTTTTACACTGCAAGCACAATGCCTGTGTGTGAAAAGATGCATAGATATACCAGGGGCGGACTGACAACTCATGGGGCCCCCGGGCAATAGGGGATCATGGGGCCCCTGTGTCCTTGCCCACACTCAAAGCACACCCAAAAAAGCCTATAAAAGGTACCAGGGGCATTTCATGGGGCCCCCTACTGACCCCAGCCACTCGGGCAGTGCCCGAGAGCTTGAATGCTCAGTCCGCCCCTGAGATATACATTCACATACATAGGGAAGCATTTTTCTTGAGCTTTTCAGGCGCTTTTTTTAAATGCAAAAACGCTTCAAAAACTCCTCAGTGTGAAAGTAGCCTAAGTGTAAGCACCTGAATTTGATTTGGCATCAGCCTCTTGAAGTTCCAATACAGCACAGCTCAGACTAGGAGAGGAAGAAGCAGCACAAAAATCCAGCTAGTTGCACTACAGTGCTAATGTGCTAACAACAGAAATGTTGGTAGGAGAAGAGAGCAGAACGGCAAAGAAATGAGCTCATCAGTCTTCTGCTACCTCTCTCACTGTCACTTCATTGGGTTGCCCTATGCAGTTTGTCACCCAAAGTTCCCTCCAATTCTTAGGTGACAAGCTTAAGAATAATTTTGACCCTACTATCTAAATGTCACGGCAACCAGTCTGCCCATTCTCCTCTGACATCAACAAGGCATTTTTGTCCACACAACTGTCACTCACTGGATATTTTCTCTTTTTTGGACCTTTCTCTGTAAACCCTAGAGATGGTTGTGTTTTTGAAATACTCAGACCAGCCAGTTTGGCACCAACAACCATGCCATGTTTAAAATCACTTCAAGCGGAGCTCCACCCAAAAGGGAAAGTTCCGCTTCAAGCCTTTGTCCCCCGCTCCCCATTAAGGATTGGCACCTTTGGGGAGCGGGTACCCAAATTTGACAGATACCTGCTCCCACTTCTGCTGCGATCGGAAACGGAAGTTGTCCTCCCCCTTCCCTCCCCGTAGTCTTCTGGGACATGTGACAGGTCCCAGAAGACTACAGGGCCATCCACAAAGCGCAGTGATACTCGCACATGCACAGTGGCATCGGCAGTGAAGCCGCAAACTTTCACAGCCGGGTGCCCACACTGAAGATGCTGGCGCCAGGGAGAGAAGAAGGCTGGTGAAACCAGCAGTTGTGAGGACACCGCTGGACCGAGGGACAGGTAAGTGTCTGTATTTTAACCATTTGCCGCCCGCCCTATGGCCGAACGGCCGGCGGCAAATGTCTTCAGCATTCTGGGTGGATGCCATATGGCGTCCTCCCGCACATGCGCAGATTGCGCTCCTGCAGAGCGGCGCAGCGGCGTGATCTGTCACCGGCCATGTACCTCGGACACGGCCGATGACAGATCTGAGTATCGGCCCCGTTGCCAGTACCATGTGACCTGCTGTGACCAATCACAGCAGGTCACATGACAGTTGTATACAATAGATGGCTTCATTCATGCTATCCATTGTATACTACTGCCTAGCTGTGAATGGTGTGCATGTGATTAGCTGTGGCCAAATCACAGCTAAGCACAAAAAAAAAAAAACCCCTGAATGAATCGATGTCATGCAGGTAAATGCTTTCTTATAGCACAGTAATTCTTTGCTATAAGCAAATTGTGTAAAAAAAAAACAAAATACTGATCACTTCCCCAAAGTAGTACAATGTTACTATGGTAACATTGTACTACTTTGGTCATAGTGAAATATGAAAAAAAAAATCTTAAAAAAAAGAAAAAAAATTTAATAAAAAATAATAAAAAAATAAAGAAAAAATATATAATTTTTTTTTTCATACTGTCACCAGTCAGTGTCCATGATGCCAGTTATATGATGACGCTGTACTGCACTGGTGACAATATGTAAAAAAAAAATAGTGAAACTAATTTTTTTAATTTTTTAATTTTCCGAAAAATTATGACAAAAAAAATACAACTTCAAAAAACTCGCCATGCCTCTTATGAAGTACGTCAGACTATCTACTTTGCAAAAAGGGGTCATTTGGGGGATATCTGTACTGTTCTGACATTCTTGATTCTTGACAATTTATGATTGGAAAGCTTTACTTAAGATTTCTATAAACAATTGTAGAAAGTAAGACTACAAGAGCACCCCATTATCATATTTGCCATGTCACGTAAGCAGGAAGAAAATGATTGAAGTGACAAAAGATTTCCCGAATAGATGAAGTATTTAGTTAATTGTGTCATGTTCACCTCCCCTAGGTGTGGAATGTTGGCCAGCAGGAAACTCATTTAGCTGAACATACTAAAAACAGCTCCTTTCATGTTCAGCTCTGCAGTAACATCCCACAATTTCACTGGCCATTCACTTCAAGCGCTTTTTGCTTTTCCTGATTTTATCTGGCGAGCAGAACTCCCATGTCAAGAAACATACACTGTGCTGTCATCCCAACTTTTTTTTTGGCAGACATGTCTGTTCAGGTAGAACAGGTCTTTCAATATCTGTGTTAAGTATCAACAGGAAAGATGACAGGATGTTTTAGGTTGTTTATATAAAAACATGCATTGTTACGTTTCACGTTTTAAAGCTCATGTTAAGTACTTCAGAATAAGTGATATGTCATTTTTTGATTGGAGGCAATGCAGGAAAGGTCTTTTGAGGATACAGAAAGAAATGGTTTAAAGTGTTACTAAACCCAGGACCCTGCATTCACTATATCTGGTCTCCCACAGTACACAGAACATGGAAGTGCAATTATTTTAGTAAAAATAAACCGCTAAATACCTTTCCTCATCAGCAGTTAGAGCAGTCTTGTGACTAGCAGTTCTATCAGTGTCCAGTAGAGCACTGGTTAAAGCTTGTAGGAGAAGTTTTCTTTTTGCTCTAGTAGGCTGCAAAACCCCTGACCCTCTGTCTAACCAGTGCTGATTGGCCCTGTGCTGATCACATGCACTCTCCCAAGAAAAAAAAAACAACTCTCTAGCAATACACACTAAACTGAGCATGTGCAGAAAGGCTACGGGTTCAGTCTGTCTTATCAGCGTGGACATTTGAACAAGAAGAGTGGCAGAGACGTCAGGATCAAACAGCATTTTTACACAATTCAGAGGATTAACCCTTTAGATTCCACAGTGATTATAACCAGCATGCGTTACTGCATATACACACTGATTTTACTGTTGTGGGTTTAGTAACACTTTAAGTGTTCATTATAAACTGCTGCGGGGACATAGAGAGAGTGAAAGTGAATGATTTATTTCTGAATAGCTAGGGATGTGTATAACTAGGCTAGGCTCACAATATTGCGTGTCGGGAATGCACACATAATCACATGCAACACAACCCTCTCTAGCAATACACACCAAACTGAGCATGTGCAAAATGCCTACGGTTCAGTCTGTCTTATCAGGAGATAAAAGGCAGTCGCTTGAAAAAGGGGAGGAACAGAGAAGAAGGGATCAAACAGCCTTTTTACACAATTCTGGGGATTAACCCCTTAGGTTCCACAGTGCGTATAACAAGCATGCTTTACTGCAGATACAGACTGATTTTACTGTTGTGGGTTTATTAACACTTTAAGGGAAATACAGTTCTTAATGAGGGAAAATTGAAGGCAAGTGTCGCACCTGTGAGCGTGTGTATGTCACATTGCATGGCTCCAACACATAGCACATTTATTCTGTGACTTGTTTAATAAAAGGAAGAATGATAACAAAGAATAATGTTATCTGGTCACATATTCATTTCTGTTTCCTACAGCATGATTCGCTGCTTGCTACAGCACCCTGCAAAGACTTTTCATTGGAAACACTGGAACTCAATATTTTGGAGGAGTGTACACATACTTTTGGCCTTAGGCTCCATTCACACTGCTTATCACTGCTGATGAGAAAAGGTAATTAGCAGTTTATATTTACTAAAATAATTGCATCTCCCTGTTCTGTGTACTGTGGGAGAGCAGATATGGTAAGTGCAGGGTCCTTTAGTAAAACTTTAACTCTAACCCCTTGCCCTAACAAAAAAAAAAGAATAATAATATTAAAAAAAGAAATAAAAGCTGATGGAAAAGCTGAATAACCTAGCAACAAATCCAGCAGATGAATTTTTTTCTCTATTGGCTAATAAATTTTTTTTTCAAAAATGCCTAAAAACGGTGAATGAAAAGTGAAAATTGTGCAAAAAATCGTGCGCAAAAATGCACGAAAATCGCTTAAATTTGTTACAATCAGGTGTGAATGCAGCCTAGGTGTGATGGTTAAGTTTACACAAACCTTTGGCCATATAATGTCATATAATGTACAAGTCTGAACATGAAACATCATTATCAAAATATGGATTCTTAAGCATATGAAATGGAAAAGTAGCATAAAAAATAGTTTCCACATTACAATAATTAGTTATGTTGAATAAGTCAAAATTAGAATGGTGTGCAAAGATATATAAACAAAAATGCACGGTGACCCACATTGGACACATGCATTGTGCCTGTGATTTTGGGATGCTTCCATTTATTTGTAATAGGCCCCCCAACATTCATGCATGCAGTAAAAAAAAACACACATAACTCTCAACCCAAAAGGGATACATCTGGAAACACAGACACCAGGGTTGACTTACTAACACTGGAGGGTGCAAAATCTGCTGCAGTCATGAATGGTATCCAATCAGCTTCTAACTTCATCTTGTTCAATTAACCACTGGCCTACCAGAACTTTTACCCCCTTCCTGCCCAGGCCAATTTTCAGCTTTCAGTGCTGTTGCATTTTGAATGACAATTGCACGGTCATGCAACACTGTACCCATATTAAATTTGTATAATTTTTTTTACAAAAATAGAGCTTTCTTTTGGTTTTCACTATAAACAAAAAAAGAGCAAAAAATTTGAAAACAAAAACGTTTTCTTTGTTTCTATTATAAAAATTTGTAAACAGGTAATTTTTTTTCCTTCACTGATGTGCATTCATGAGGATGCACTGATAGGCAGCACTGATGGGCACTGATGAGGTGGCACGGATAGGCAGCACTGATGGGCACTGATGCACACTGATAGGCAGCACTGATGGACACGGATAGGCTGCACTGATGAGGTGCCACTGATGAGGTGGCACTGGTGGGCATTGATGAGAAGGCAGTAATGATGCACTGATATGCAGTAATGATGGGCACTGATAGGTGGCTCTGATGGGCACTGTTAGGCGGGACTGATGGGCACTGATAGGTGGCACTGACTGATAGCACTGACTGGAGGCACTGACTGGCAGCACTGCTAGGTGCCACTGCTAGGCACTGATGGGTGACACTGCTGGGCACTGATGGGCGACAATGATAACCAGGGCACTGATAATCAGTGCAGATGTCCTCTGTCACATTTGCCAGTTATCGGCAATAAAGTGGAGGAAAGTGCTGCCGATAACCGGCAACTGTATTTACTTTGTGATCTGCTGTGTCATTGGACACAGCTGATCACATGGTAAAAGGCTGCTGTGATTGACCTTTAACCTTGTTATGTGATCAGCTGTGTCCGTAGGACACGGCAATCACTGACAGCACCGGGTGCATGCCGCTGGAGGCGTGCAGGGGGCGTGTTCTGGGAGGACATCCATGGACCCCCTTCCAGAACTAGACAACTGCGCCGTAGTGTAGCCATCTTTCGGCTATAGCGCGGTTGGAAAGCAGTTAAGATTTGACAATAAAACCTGAAAGCTGATTAGTTCCTATGCACAGCTGCACCAGATTTTACACTCTCCAGTTTTAGTAAATCAACCGCACCGTGTTGTAGTGCACAAGGAAATAAATGGCAGATGCATTTTTTGGTACATAGATGATTTTTAAGGGTCCATAGAAAATGAATGGGCACATGTGCTACTATGCACATAGAGACATAAGGCAACGGGCACGCTTAGGTATAAGTGGGCCCTCAAAAGAGATTGGATATTGTTGTTCATAGCTACCAATCAAATGTTCTCCTTTATGTTTCCAGAATTGTATACAAACTGAATAGAAAATAACTTGAATGATTTGAACAGGAATTTCTATAACTTCTTCCCGTCAGCTGCACGGATCTCAGCGGGTGAGCCTTAACACAGAGAGGCCACATATATGTGTACCCAAAAAAACGAAGTTACCGGCGGCTAATGGAAAGCTTTCTGATCATGTGACCTCAGAGACAGCCAATCATGGTGGCCACATGATCACAAACCGCTGTCCTGAATCTGAAACCCCTTAACCTCCCTGGCGGTATGATTATTTCCAATTTTTGGTGCTGAAAGCGGTACCATTTTTTTGCATGGAAATATGTAGTTTTTTATTGTAGGCTATAATTTTTAGGAATAACTCACTGAAATCTGTCCGAACAAGAGTCTAGTAAACATTCCGGATATGATAAAACTTGAAACACGAAATCATAAATTATAATTTAATTAATAATCATAAAAAATAATAATATAATAATAATAAATTTAATTCAATAATATAATCAAACCAAAAACACTGAAATTTGAAATACAGAGGCAAATTCGCACATCGCTGAGCAAAGGCGCAAAATCGTTTTCAGTGTCTGATGATGAATTTCCCCACAAATCATTATCACTCAATTTTGCAAGTGGTTCTAATTTACTATCGCTGTTCTCTAGCTGGTCTAAAACCTTTTTTGACATAAAGGGACGCTTTTTGGACGCCATGTACTTTTGTAAGTTTCCAGGCAGAAAGAACAGTCAAAATGCAGGCAGGGCACAGGACAAAGCACTCGGGACAAAATATATGTGAAATGCATTGAAACAGCAATGTTTTACTATATAATAATCATTTTTAAAAAAATTTCAAACTTGCCGCCGGTTCCGGCGCCCGTACATCCCGACGTCACAGGTCCAGGAACACGGAAGCCGTATGCTGGCATCAGCCGGAGGAGATGGCCAGTGACGCTGCAGGGGACACATCGCGGGAGGGAAGGACAAGGTAAGTTCTGCAGGGACTCCCTGAGCAACGCCGCATGGTAAACCCGAGTGTAGCTCGGTGTTACCGCTTGTGGTACTGAAATTTTACCCCGAGCTACACTCGGGAATACCGCCAGGGAGGTTAAAAGGCCCGGAGGCGCCGGCACCAAGGGGTTAAAGAGCTGCATACTTAGAGCAGCATTTCATGTCAGCAACAAGATCACCAGTAACAATCGCTCTTCATTCACCTCTATAACTTAGCTACAAATCTCTGAAGGGATGTGATTTGTAGCAGAGCACACCAACCCTATGCTGTAGCACTAGTTTAGCTTGTAGCAGTGACAAATCACAATTCATCTCTGTTACAAAAGCCCCTTCTGACATGGCCCTGTGCCCAGACTATGGGCAGAAAACCTTTTGAAGAATAAGCCTATTGACACTTGGCAAAGGCCCTAGAGAATAAAATGCTGCTTGCTGCAATTTTTTTATGTCACAGTATTTGCATAGCAGTTTTTTTTGGGAAAAAATACACATTAATGAATTTTAATGCAAAAAAAAACACAATATAAAGCCCAATCTTTGGTAAAATATATAAGATGGCGTTATGCTGAACAAATATATACCTAACATGTCACGCTTTAAAATTGCACTTGCTTGTGGAATGGCGACAAACTGCAATACCTAAAAATCTCCATAGACGACGCTTGAAAAAATGTTCCAGGTTACCAGTTTAGGGTTACAGAGGAGGTCTAGTGCTAGAATGATTGTTCTCACTATAACATATGCACTGATACCTCACATGTGTGGTGTGAACACTGTTTACATATGCGTGTGCGACCTATGACTATTCGTACTTTCTGCAGGTGTGCATGGAGGGAGGGGGCATTTTAAAAGAAAATGTTTTTTGTTTCATTTTTTTTTGTTTACACTGTCCCTTTATTTTTTTTATCACTTTCCTATCACAAGAAATGTAAACATCCCTTTTGATAGAAATAAGGGATGACAGGTCCTCTTTATGGAGACATTTGGGGTCAATAAGACCCCAGATCTCTCCTCTACCTTGGAAAGCATGAAATCAATAATGAAAAAAAAACATTGATCTCATGTTTTAACTACTTGCCCTCCAGAGGATTTACCCCCTTCCTGACAAGGCCATTTTGCTGGTGCGGTTTTTATTTTTTGCGCTATAAACAAAAAAAGATGAACAATTTTGAGAAAATACAATATTTTTGACTTTTTGCTATTAACCACTTACCTTCCTGAAGATTTACCCCCCCTTCCTGACCAGGCCATCTTTTGCGTTACGGCTCTGCATTATTTTAACTGACAATTGTGCAGTCATGCAGCGCTGCATTGAAATGAAATTTACGTCCTTTTTTCCCAAGAATTGAGCATTCTTTGGTGGTATTTGATCGGCTGTGCGGTTTTTATTTTTTTGCGCTATAAAAAAAAAGCGTCAATTTCTAGAAAAAATTTTTTATTTTGGACATTTTGCTATTAAACATGTCCAGTAAAAAAATTTAAGAAATCAAATTTCATCATACATTTACGCCAAAATGTATTCTGCTACATCTTTGCTAAAAAATCCCAATACGTGTAAATTAATTGTTTTACATGAAATTTATAGTGTTTACAAATGGCGATATAGATACTGGGATTTTTTTTCTACTAGTAATGGCGGCAATCAGTGACTTTTAGTGGGACTGCGGTGGACATTTTGACACTGGGGGGAACTGACTTGGTGTCACTGACATCCCCAGTGACTCTAATACAGTGATCAGTGCTAAAAAAAAAAGCACTGACACTTTACTAATGGCACTGGGCAGGAAGGGGTTAATATGAGGGGTTAACTATGTGTAGGGAGTGTTTTACTAGGGGGCGTGTGCTTCACTGTAAGCACACTGCTCTGGATGGCTGTGCTGAGCAGTGTTCCGTGCACAGCCATCCAGAGCAGTGTGCCCGAGCCAACAGGGAGGAAGACTGTTAGTAAACAAAACACTCTTCCTCCCCGTCAGAGATGCTTAGTAATCACCAGGTGCCGGCGGGTAATTACCGGCCGGGACCTGGTGATTGACAGCCGCGGCCGTGAATGGCGGCGTGGCTTGCAAGCGCCCCCTACCCGGAAATGCAAAATCACATATATACGTGATTTTGCGCACCCCTGCCGCCCTATAGCAGTATATCTGCTATATTGTGGATGGAGAAGCAGTTAAATATGTCCAATAAAATAAATTACAAAAAAAATTTTTGTCATAAATTTAGGGCAAAATGTATTCTACTAAAAAAAATCCCAATACGTGTAAAATAATTGGTTTGCATGAAAGTTATAGCATTTACAAATGGCAGTATATATACTGAATTTTTAATTTTTTTAAAATAGTAATGGCGGTGATCAGCGACTTATACTGGGACTGAGGGACTGCGACGGTATTCTGACACTGGGGGGAACTGACACGGTGTCACTGACATCCCAAATGACACCAATACAGTGATCAGTGCTAATAAAAAGCACTGACACTGTACTAATGGCACTGGATTAACAAAGGGCGATCAAAGGGTTAACTGTGTGCTGTGTGTGTTTTGCTATGGGGCTGTGTCTGTGCTTTCCACTGTAAGCACACTACTTTGTATGGCTCTGCTAAGCAGAGCCATACAAAGCAGTGTGCTGGAGCTGACAGGGGACATACAGTTCTCTCCCCCTGACGGTATTACTCGGGTATCCCCGGGTGCCGGCAAGTAATCATTCATGCCCCCTACCTGAAAATGCAAAATGACGTGTGTGTATATATATATATATATGTGTGTGTGATTTTGCACACCCCTGCCACCCTGTAGCAGTATTTCTGCTATAAGGGGGTGATAAAGCAGTTTAAAAAAAAAAAAGGGAGTGTTTACATCTGCCATGCCGGAAGTGATGTTATGATTTCGCTTCCGGCTTCCTAGACCATGGAGATGGCCGGGGACCAGTTCTTTGATCATGCAGTGGCATTTCCGGATCGGATACCAGGCTCCCTGATTGCACAGGAGCACCCGAAGAAAAGCCAGTGAGCAGCGGGAGGGGAGGTGTAAAAGCAGTTCAGCAGCTAATCAGCTAATAATTATTAACCCCTTGAGTTGTCCATGAGTTCCTTTCACATGTAGAATAATACAATGTGACTGAAGAACTTAACTTCTTTAATTTTCCATCAAAAGTAGAAAATGTCAGCTGTGGTTAGCTCAGCGTTAGGATGATTGACAGAAGGTGGTGAATACTAGACAATAGACTTGGGGAAGGGTTAGGTAAGCAGAACCGAAACTGTTTTCTGTGAGATTTGTCATTTCGTAACTTTTGCTACTTTTAATTATATATATCGATATATATATATATATATAGTTTATAAGATAATCCTGCACAATTCTTTCTGGATCATCCTAAAAGGTATATAAGGGATAGCGCACAATAATTGCTCCCTGATATAATATTTCCGTTTTTGGTGGTCTTTCAGGGCAAATGATGATAAATTGGTTGAATTGTTAGACCTCCTACATTCCTTCCTCTTCTTTGTTTATTTGTCATTTCCGATACCTCTCTCTCACTCCATTTTCCTTCAATGAACAGTTCAAACGTGTTTGTTTTAAGAGGAGGTTTTCTCTTTTCTCATTTTTTTTAGTATTGGACCGTGATTTGGGTTATTTATATTTCTTATTTTAAATCTAGTAATTGATGCACTGTCTGAACTTCTATAGCAATGACATTTAAAGCATTTGACCTAATCTCTAATTAAAATTGTCTTTCCCAAAATATAATACACCTCTGACATTTTAATTTTAAATAAAGTAAATGTTTGTGTTCTGATCAGTTAGGCTTTCAATTATTCTACGATTGCAAAATTTTAAATTATTTTACAACGTAAATAAACATTGGGGGAGATTTACTAAAACTGGTGCACTCAGAATCTGGTGCAGCTGTGCATGTTAGCCAATCAGCTTTTGACTTTGGCTTGTTCAATTAGGCTTTGCCAGTAAAACCTGGAAGCTGATTGGTTTCTATGCAGATAAAAATAATGAAATGGTCCCCCCGCGCTCAGATGTTAAAGAAAAAGACCTAATAAAATATATAAATAGCAGCTAAACACCTAATCCTATACCTATAGGTCAAAGATAAATGCAAAGTGGTGTAGCGCTGAAATTAAACTAAAATAAATATGTGACAATAAGTGCTCAGAAACCACCAAGTCTGTAGGACCTAATAAGTGACCTATGAATGCAGTGAGTCCAATCCCAATAAGGGATACTAATCAAGTGACCCCTAGCACTCACAGATGGGACTCAAACTGTATGCAAGTGTATCCCTGTGGAGGGATAAAGACACACTAAGTGCTCAAAATGACAATGACCATATAAACAGCAATGGTGTAACACAGTCCAGCAAGTGTGAACACAACAGCAGTGCTTCAATCTTCTTGGTCATGCAAACAGCAAACTGTGAATACACAACACACCGGTTGGTGCTCCCAAAAATGGCTGCAATGGCCTCTCACCTCCACTCAGCGACCCCTAAGGGCCACAGAGCCTTGTGGATCACCCCTGGATCCTTCCTGTATGGATACTCCTGATGGTCTGATAACCTGGGCTGCAAAGGACCCTCTTATGTCCCGTATCTTTGCTGGAAAACCATTCTGGGTCAATTGGTAGGCAGGCAGATGGATACCTTCAAATGCTTATTCAATGGCCCATACAACAGAAGAAAGTACATCCTCCATAGTGTAAAACCGCTTTATTATGGTGATAAAATAAGCCAAAAAGTAATGCACTCACATTTTATTTATTATTTTATTTATTTCAGGTACTTATATAGCGCTGTCAATTTACGCAGCGCTTTACACATATATATATTGAACATTCTCATCAGTCCCTAACCCTCAAGGGGTGTACAATCTAAGGTCCCTAACTTACATTCATACATACACATATTAGGGCCAATTTAGACAGGATCCAATTAACCTACCAGCATGTCTTTGGAGTGTGGGAGGAAACCGAAGCACCCAGAGGAAACCCATTCAGTAGATATTACAGGCATTTCCCATGTGTTTGGGTGTATTAGGTGAAACAAGGTGTTCAAAGATGGCGCCACGCCGGAAGTACGTCACACCAGAAATCCGTCACCACGCTGTGCCGTCGACGCGTTGCGTCATGCTTCCACGTGACTTCATCAGGACTCATGTGACTTCTATGCAGAGCTGCACCAGATTTTGCACTCTCCAGTTTTAGTAAATCACCCTCATTGTTTTCTATGAAAATAATAGTGACAAATCCAATAAAAACCAATACTTTTTTATATGTATATTAATCTATTTGAATGTCCTCCATTGAAGCACAATGATTGTATTTCATTGTTCCTCTCAGTCTATTAGACTGATTAGGTTTACTGAAATACTTCACTGGAAGTCTAGAAGACTTGTCCAGTAATCGAAGGTGCAAATTGCCCAAAAAAGCCCAGGATGCAGAATATGCAGTTCTACAAATATGAAATACAAAAATATGGCACAGTATATTCATAACCACTTTCAGGTTAACTTGACAAGAAGATTTCAAAATGTGTAGATACTAAAATTCGCTATACTTCCCTTATAAAACTGCAAAGTGGAAATTAATTCCATAAGAACTGCCTCTGTTGCCCTTTGCTAATATTTAGGTTAAATTATTTTCCATTTTCAACATGCAAAAATGAATTCAGTTGGATTAGATGTTTTGGAAATGCTGACAATACTTTCTGTAAAAATGCTTTGATAAATAAAGTCTATTGAAAAGGAACAACATAAAAGGAGTTTAGTAGAATTACAGTATATAGTAAATCACATTCAAAATCAAATATAAATAAACACATTTTTAAAATCTGATGTATCTAAAATTAGTTATAGATCATTCTAAAAGACAAGAAATGTCTACTACTATTGCTCTTTTAAAGAAACCAACCACACATCTATTAATAGTAGGAATTTTATACATAGTTACCACTAGCTCCATCTTTACAACATTACTTACAATTTAAAAAAAAAAAAACTAGTTGAAAATAATATCAAATGAGGACTCAAACTGAGCCATTTAAAGTAACCAAATTTAAGTATTCTAATTAAACGAATGTCTTTTGCATAAACACTGTAATTGCAGAAGAAAATTGCTGTCAATTTGAAATCAATTTTTTTTATCTAAATGTGCAATCTCTGAAAGTCCTACGTGCACAATGTAATAAGCCAGAAATATGTAATTATCTTGTGAAACAGGTGTGATTAGCACGCTGTACCAAGAGTATGTGGACCAGTAAATGGAGAGCAGCGTAGAATTAGGTGTTTGGTCCTTACTAATTACACTGTAAAATATTGAAAAGATAATTGTTAGCCAACTGTCAGTCAACATGAATGAAACTGCACCTCTAGGCAGTGTAAAATGTTCTAGACAATCGAAAGGTGTGGCCGACCTGTTTAAGTGAATTTGCACACTGTGTTTTCTATTCAAGGATTTTCATTGGAGCTGCTGTGTGGCACAATAGCTGAGACTTGGCTGCATTTTGGATCTGTAATAAAATTAATTGTGTTAGTTTCAGTGTTAAACAGACAGTGTAAGTATATTGATTCAGTTGTGAATGCCAAATGCAATAAACATGCACTCAGACTCGTCCTGGTTTAGTTAGCATTCAGTTGTGCGCAAAAGCCCAACTCCAATTGAAAAAAAAATTGAAAATTAATTTCCCAGCTTGGGATACAATAAAAAAAATCAGCTTTTGCTATAATACCTTTTCTCCGATGTTGTCCTTGAAGAAGCTCTGCCCTGTCCTGGTGCTGGCAATTATTATTATTATACAGGATTTATATAGCGCCAACAGTTTGCTCAGCGCTTTACAATATATGGCCCCATTGTTGGTGTCAGTGGCAGGAACTGTGCCGTACTGTTCCTGACAATGGAGGGATTAATCCCCCAAGGGCAAAGTAAAAGCAAACTAAGTGCTGCATTTGGCCCCCGGCCAAAGTTTGGAGACCACTGTGAAATATTTATTCAGCTATTGACAGTCTCTGGTTTATTCCAGTGATGCATGCAGGGGAAGGGAATAAATATTTAGAGAGAACTTCTAGAGAGGTATTTTTTCTCTAATGCTTTGCCTAGAGAGGATATATGGGTGAAGGGTCCTGTCCTGGCCTCCCGAGCTCTGTCCAGAGAGGATGTCAATGTGAGGGATCCTTGTCTTTGTTTCCTGAGTCCGGAGGTTCTTGCCTCCTAGGTCTGTTGCCAGGGGAGGAGGCTAAAGCTGAAGAAGAGTTCTGATCAGATAGCTGCTTGTTGGAGCCTAAAGATCAACAAATGAGGTCTGAGGATCACTGACCTGTTTTATGGCAAAAGCTAAAGATACTTAAAAGTAGCCACTCCTCTCGGTCTACAGAGTTCTACATTAGCCTGAAGCAGAGGCTTACAGAGTTGTACTTCAGGCTGTGGCGGCAGAGGAATAAAGATACTAGAAAATACTACTAAGAGGAGGGATATTTGTGCTGCAGTTTTTGGGTATCCCCTACCTCTAACCCTCTTGGACAACTGAACCAATACATTTTGCAGAAGATGTTTTGAGGGAGTGGAAATCTGTCTCTCGATAGGTCGGTGAGTATCTGGATACAGCTTAAGGGCAAACATTTCACCAATAGAGAGGCTAGAAGGGCCCATAAAATTCAGCTGCTCCTTTGGAGGTCAGTGCCTGGCCACGTGCACTGCATGGCATGTCCTCAAGCAGGTTATATGATGGTGATGATAGAGGACCATGACTACATAATGTGTGTTGAAACAGCACATGACATTGCAACAAAGCAGGTTGAGAGTTAGGGACAGAGCGTTGTCACCCAGGAACAGGAAGTGCCTGAACAAGGACTATTACAGAATCACCAGATATTATTTTATAGAAAGCTGTATGTTACAATGTGCGCTGTAATATGCACACTAATGTGTGACTGTTCCTTTAGGTAAGACAAGTTATAATGATCCATTCAACTGAGTTTCTGTAGATTTGAATAAAGGATCCAGCAGAGCAAGACTGAAACCACTGCTTGGCATAACATTGATGTTGGAAAAGCCAGGAACAGGTGGAGAGAATATGCCATACGTATGACCAAGGTACATAAGGCTAGAGGTTCATCCATCCTTACATCATGCTCCCAAAACTGATCTATCCATTAATGACCTGCTTATATTTCATGCATACGTCTCTGCACTTATTATTATGATACATTCCAGATCTTGTTCCTTTGTGATATTTCAGGTCATTGTGGTGGCCTACCTATGCAGTGAAATCAAATTCCAAGAAAAATGTGTCTTTTTCATCATTTATAATTCAGTCTTAATAGCATAGCACAGCCATCTGCATTCACCGGTTTGATGTGTAAGTACAGGAAAGACAAAGGATATGAGCATTGTATAAAGTATTATTACCATTTGAACAGTCGCTTCAGCTGCCTATCACTGCCAGTCTAGTGAAAGAAATGTACTCCCCCCCCTTTTTTTTGTTTGACTTTTTTATGTTATGCTTGACATGGGAACATGTTTTTATAGATAAAGACATGCAATGTATTTAAAGGTACACTCCATTTACACAGGAACATTAGCATTCATATCCTGGAAATTTTAGTACACCTATCTTGTTTGGTGTGTCCTTTGGGTTCATATAAACATGTGTCCTTGGAACAAGTTATCTTGAACTGTCAGTTCTCCTTACCAAGGGTTTCCACCCCACCCATGAATCTTTATGTAGTCTAATGCTCCATTCAGATCTTTGTGACTTGTGTTCTGCAAGTACGGTAGTCCATTCATTTCATTGGGCTGCCCTACCCACAGAAATACAGGGGAAAAAAGTCCCAGACCCTTTTTTAAAATTACTCTGCACAGAACTGTATGTTGCTGCTGTACCATGCGGTTTCCTGCGTGTGAAAACTCTGGCATTTTGCTGATGCATGGGGTGGCATTAGAAATTATTGGCACCCCCATGCATCTGCTAATGAGCAGTGCGTGTCTCTGGCGTGTTGTTGCATGCGGTTGTGTGCGCATTCCGACATGCAATATTGTGAGCCTAGCCTAGTTATGCACATCCCTAGCTATTCAGAAATAAATCATTCACTTTCACTCTCTCTATGTCCCCGCAGCAGTTTATAGTGAACACTTAAAGTGTTACTAAACCCACAACAGTAAAATCAGTGTGTATATGCAGTAAAGCATCCTTGTTATACTCACTGTGGAATCTAAGGGGTTAATCCTCTGCATTGTGTAAAAAGGCTGTTTGATCCGATCTTCTCTGCCACTCCTCTTGTTCAACTATCCACGCTGGTAAGACAGGCTGAACCCGTAGCCCTTCTGAACATGCTCAGTTTAGTGTGTATTGCTAGAGTTTTGTTTTTTTTTGCTTGGGAGAGTGCATGTGATCAGCACAGGGCCAATCAGCAGACAGACAGAGGGTCAGGGGTTTTGCATCCTCCTAGAGCAGAAAGAAAACTCCTCCTACAAGCTTTGACCAGAACTCTGCTGAACATTGATAGAAATCACAAGACTGCTCTGACTGCTGATGAGAAAAAGTATTTAGCAGTTTTTATTTACTAAAATAATGTCACTTCCATGTTGTGTGTACTGTGGAAGATCAGATATAGTGAATGCAGGGTCCTGGGTTAGTAACACTTTAAAGGAAATCTATGGTCACAGCATACACTTTCACTTTATAACATTTTCATTGTAATATCATTACAAACAATAGTTATATTTCACAATCCAATATAAGCTTACTTGAAATATCTCCTTTCATGTTGTGAGTTCTGCCTGTCTGCTGGTCATCTCTTTCCACACCTTTCTGGATTCCCTGCATGCTTTGCAGCTTCTCCTCTGCTGTTTACTCCAAGGACTACATATCCCAAGGTACCTTGCTGCCTGCAAGCAGTGATTTCTGTACTGACTCCACCTCTTGAAACTCCTCTCAGCACCTCTGTAGTTCAGAAGGCAGGCTCTGTGACATGTGTGACACAGCAGTAGCTACTCCCAGGACATAGTGATTACAGATCGTTCATCTCTCCCATAGTTTAGATGACTGATCTTTGCACTAAATAGTTGTTTTATCCCCGTGTGCATCCGTGTACTAGAGCTATCCTTAAAGTGGAGCTGCACTGCATCTGAGTACTACAAACCAAAAATGCTATATAATTCATTTTTAATATTCAAAACAAACTCCTCCGTCCATCCATGTCTCCATGCTTTATTTTGCTGAGAAATCATTTTGAAAAACACCTGCTGGCACTTCAGTGGCCATCATGAGTAAGGGCAGGATTCATGTAGCAGTTAAATCCTGGAATCCATCTGCCCTTAGCTCTGGCATTGGCTGAGCTGAGAACCCTCCCTCCCCTCCTGAAGACTCCTGGGATGTATATCATCATTTGCCTAGGTATGGAAACCAGGAAGTAAATGAAGGAATGGAAAAAAAAAAAGGTTAAAGCAAGTAAATATAATATGTTTTCCTATCTATTTACTAATGTTAGCAGCATAAGGATTAGAAACAGTTAATGTTGATTGAGAGAGTGAAGTTCTGCTTTAAGCTGGCCATACATGGATCGAAATTCGGCTGGTTCAGCAGGGACTGGCTGAATTTCAATCCAGGTGTGTTTGAACTGAAGTTGATTCTCATGCAGGCCATAGATGGGTTGAAAATCGTCCGATTTAAAAAAAACAAAACAAAAAATCGGTTGTTCGATCGGCCAACATTACCACCAACGGTAAACAAATCAGCCGATTTTAGTCTCCTCTATGGCCGGCATTATGGCCAGCATTAGCCCCATAACTTCTGTCCCTTGCAGAGACAGGGGAGCACACCATATGTGACAGCAATAAATAAGAAGAGGAATTAAAAGAAGAAGAATTCCAGTCCGCTATCATATTTTATATGAAAAAGTCTTGCGGTTGCAACAAATGTATCCATTTGTATCCAAATAAAAACATCTGTATCCAAATAATGTATTACAATGTTTTTAAAACATCGTCAAAATTGGCGGGGTATTTTCCGACATGCCCGATAAAAAAATGTGCAAAAAGCCCGAAAAACGGCCAACCAATTAACCCATTAACGGTGTGAAAATCGGCCGATTTTTTTTCAGCCGAAAAATTGGCTGATTTTCGACCTGTCTATGGCCAGCATTAGTTCAACTTTTGTTCAGCCGCCTGTCTGTATTTTTTTGCTCAATCACTATCGCAGGCAATAGGCTGTGCCGCTGATCAGTGTATTCTGATGGTGGCGAAGCCTCCCTGCTATCAGAGTACAATGACACAGCGGGGAGGATTCCTCGAATGTGTGGATGGGGGAATTAGATTCGTTTTTTCCATTCAGCCCTACAGTTTAGTGCAGTGTTTCGCAGCCTTTCTTCAGTCGTGGCACACATTAAAAGTATCAAAATCCCAAGCCACCCCAATCTAAAATGTAAAAAATCTAATGTTACTAATTAATGGGAAAGTTGAGCCTGGAATGATGCACACAACTGCCCTGATGAAATTAAAGTGGTTATAAACCCAAAACAAAAAATTTAATATATTGAAGCTTACCAATCCTTAGATGTGGCGGCTGCATTAGGTTTCTTCTTTTATGCTTTTCTCCATCTGTTTTCACCTGGTGATCTGGCCAGTAACACACCTCATGTATTAGAGTGCCCCTACCCTGGATGAAGGAGCACAGCAGCATTGTCCATCTGGGAGGGAGGGGAGTTTTAGATGTGGTTGTAAATTTAAATACAGTAACAAATTGTAGTCAAATGCAGGCCATACACTGTTCGAATTCCGAGTGATTTTTCGTCCGAAAATCGGAAACGTCGTTTGCTCGGTAATCCGTTGGTGCCATCATTGATTTCGAAAATCGGCCGACCAAGTCATAAAGTTCACCCCATATAACATGCAAAACTTCTGTTCCGAAAATCGGTTGTTTTTCACGAATTTTCCAACATGCCTGATCACCGAAAATGGGAGGAACCACGAAAATCGGCCAGTGCCATTGACCCACTAGCAGAGCGAAAATTGGCCGATTATTTTTAGGTCCGATTTGCAGACGAAAAATCGGTCTATTTTCGACCCATGTATGGCCGGCCAAACTCCATCTCACACTGCTGCTACCCAGCAGTTACAGGAATAGTTTTTTTTCCTATTGGGATAAATGTTTTACATAAGTAAATAAAAGCTGATCATTGGTTAATGGTTGAACTGGATGGACTTTTGTCTTTTTTCAGCCAGACTAACTATGCAACTATTGTAAGCACCCCTTTCAATGGTAAGTGGTTTGTCTCAACATGCTAACTGATACATTTGCAGGAGAACTTGTTCTGTTGAAAAATAACAGACTTACTGGCTGGATCACCAGATAAAAATAAAGGAAATAAAGCCTAAAAAAAGAAAATTAATGCAGCCATCACATCTACAAACTGGCAAGCAGCAGTATAATAAATGTTTCCTTTTGGGTTTAATACGGCTTTACCTTCACATCAAAAGCCCCCCCATCACTTCAGAAGCCCCCATTCACATTAGAGCCCCCCTATACAGGTGAAAACTCCCCCCAACCCGATTCTGAGCAAACCTGGTCCTGTGCTTCTGGCCCTCCATGGCAGCCCAGAAGGCATCTTGGTTGAGAAGCACTGGTTTAGTGAGTACTATAATGATAAAACATCCTTACAGGATGTCTCCAACGTACAAGCCGACCTCATTGCACTGTTTAATTGGGCAACTATGTGGCAAATGAGGTTTAATGTTGATAAATGTAAGGGTATGCACTTGGGGGCTAAGAATATGCATGCATCATACATACTAGGGGGGGTACAACTGGGGGAATCAATGGTGGAGAAGGATCTGGGAGTTCTGGTAGATCACAAGCTTAATAATGGCATGCAATGCCAAGCTGCGGTTTCTAAAGCGAGCAAAATCCTCTCTTGTATTAAAAGAGGTATAGACTCCAGAGAGAGAGATATCATATTACTCCTGTACAAATCATTAGTAAGACCTCATCTGGAATATGCAGTTCAATTTTGGGCACCAATTCACAAAAAGAACATTGGGGAACTGGAGAAAGTACAGAGAAGGGCAACCAAACTGATAAGAGGCATGGAGGAGCTCAGCTATGAGGAAAGATTAGAGGAACTGAATTTATTCTCTCTTGAGAAGAGATTAAGGGGGGATATGATCAACATGTATAAATACATCAGTGGTTCATATAGTGAACTCTGTGTAGAGTTATTCACCCTGAGGTCATCACAGGGGACAAGGGGGCACTCTTTACGTCTGGAGGAATAGAAATTTAATCTCTAAATACGGAAAGGTTTCTTCACAGTGAGAGCTGTGAAAATGTGGAATAGACTCCCTCAAGAGTTGGTTCTGGCCAACTCAGTGTATAGCTTTAAAAAAGGCCTGGATTCTTTCTGAGATACACAGAATATAACTGGATACTAACATTTATAGATAAGGTTGATCCAGGGAATATCCAATTGCCTCTCGGGGGATCAGGAAGGAATTTTTTCCCCTGCAAGAGCAAATTGGATCATGCTTTCCTGTTTTTTTTTGCCTTCCTCTGGATTAATGGTGGGTGTAGGATTATAACTTTTTTTTTCTTTTTTTTGGTTGAACTGGATGGACTTTTGTCTTTTTTCAGCCAGACTAACTATGTAACTATGTAAATGCAAAATGTAGGTATAGTTATTTTTAATGGGGGGGTTCCCCTGGGACCTGAAAAATATTTCAAAGGTTCCTCAATGGTATAAAGTTTGAGCCAGTTTCCATGTAATATGCAGGGGCAGTAAACCAACACTGTGGAACATCGATGCTCTTAAGCCCTTCAATTCATAGATTGTTTTTAGATTTGCTCTTGAAAGCATCTATCCTAAATTTTTCTTAGCTCTACCATATGAGGCTGTGAGAGCCTCCTGGGGTTAAATAGGACCGCACACCTAGAGCCAGGCCTGTCTAAACCTTAGTGGATATAAACAGTGAGATCTAAGCTTTAAAAGCACATAGGGAGGCACAATTACTGACCCTGCCCTGATACTTCTAGGTGCCTCGTTAGTAAAAAACAAACTGGAATTACAGAAGACAAGCAATGAAGGATGACTTCCTGTTGGGAAGGTTCACTCAAATGCTCCTTGTCAAACACTTATGGCAAGTGGTAATAAATTAGATCAAATTATTTCACCGACTTCACTGTTATTATTTTTTTGTTTCTTTGCCTTAAAGCAAACTGCAGCTCCGGACTGATTTAATGACAGCAAACTTCCACTTTTTATAAAACTTCAAAGCATATTTTACAGGGGGGAAAAAACCTAACCTTGATTTGGTCCATCTCTCTACTTGCAGGCTTCCCCTCGCTCATAAATTTCAGATGAATGCATAGTCTGTAGACTTTGATGGATTTATTAAAATGCTTCTCAATGGTAGAATTATAGTTTTGTTGGGGAGGTTTTTCTTCATTTTCCAGCCAAATGCACACTATGCTAATTAAACATTTGCAACAAATGTAGATTTACAATGCATTTCCTGGCAGCTAGCTCCATTTTATTCACATATAGTTTTTTTTATATAAAATATTGCTAAGTGAGGTTGCAAGAGGTTGAATATACAATTTAAGTCAAAGAATTATCTGAAAAAGGAGGATCTGTGTAATCTAAGGAGTGAATAAAGAGTATGTAATTAGAGTATAGAAATAGAAAATAATTTGAACTGCAAAGAAATACTCTGTTACTGAAGTGATTTGCTCATTGGAGAGACAAACTCAGAATGAACAGTCTGCATGGATGTGTGCAAGAAATACTGGGAATATAACATAAATGATTAAGTGCTTTGCTCCCTCTAAGCTTACTGATCCATATAAAATGTCTTGAGTGGCTGGATGAAGGTGTATTCAGATAATGCTTGTGGATATATTAACTATACAGGAGATTTCATTCGAGGACCTGTCTGATTGATTTACTAGAGGAGCAAAACATACTCACTTAGCTAATGAATGTACAGTACAATATGTAACTTGTCAGTGCTAAATAAATACCTGTAATAAAAATAATAAGGAAATGTTTTCAGGTCTTTTTCTCCGATGTAAAATATTGTAAGCTGAAATCATTATCATGTTAAAGCAGAACTTCACTCTCTCAATCAACATGGACTATTTTTAATCTTTATTCTTCTAGCATTAGTAAATAGATAGGAAATTATATCATATTTACTTGTTTTAAACTTTTTTTTTTAATTTTTTAAGTTACTTCCTGGTCTCTATGCCTAGGCAAATGATTTCATACATCCCAGGAGTCTTCAGGAGAAGAGGGAGGGTTAACAGGTCAGCCTATGCCTGAGCTAAGGGCACATGGATTCCAGGAAGTAAATAATACATGAATCGTCTGCCCTTAGATGGCTACAGCCACAAATGCCAGGGGGTGCTATTCAATTTGATTTCTCTGCACAATAAAGCATGGAGACATGGACGGATGGTGAGTTTGCTTTGAATATTAAAAATGAATTAAATAGCATTTTTGGTTTGTGGTGCTCAAATGCAGTGCAGTTCCACTTTAACTACCAAAGTGCTGAAACTTTTTTTTTTTTTTCGTGAAATCGGTGTAACCCTTAAGAAACATAATATGGTTCCTTGTAGATGAATTCCGCTCAATTTGGTTCATTGTATTATGTGAGTTTGACAAGCCTGTCCTAGACTGTTTAGCAGCATAAGACTGTTGGAACCTTAACCTCCCTGGAGGTATTCCCGAGTGTAGCTCGGGGTAAAGTTTCAGTACCACAAGCGGTAACCCCGAGCTACCCTCGGGCTTACCATGCGGCGCTGCTCCGGGATCTGTTATTCTCTTACCTTGTCCTGCACTCCCGCGATATCCCTCCTGCAGTGTCCCCTGTAATGTCCTCCAGCGGATGCCGGCATCTGTCTTCTGGGTTCCGTCCCCTGCGACGTCGGGACATACGGGGACGGAACGGCGGGAAATTTGAAAATGACAAAAAGTGACATTCACTAAATACACTAAAATCACATAGTAAAACATTACTGTATCAAACCATTTCACATACATTTTGTCCCGAGTGCTTTGTCCTGTGCCCTGCTTACATTTTTACTGATTTTCTGCCTGGAAACTGAGAAACGTTAATGGCGTCCAAAAAACGTCCCTTTAGGTCAAAAGCGGTTTTAGACCAGCTAGAGAACAGCGATAGTAAATTAGAACCACTTGCAGAATTGAGTGATAATGATTCGTGGGGAAATTCGTCATCAGACACTGAAAACGATTTGCAACTGAGCTCAGTGATGTGCGAACTTGGCGCTATATTTTAAATTTCAGTGTTTTTTGGTTTGATTATATTATTGAATTAAATGTATTATTATATTATTATTTTTTATGATTATTTATTAAATTATAATTTATTATTTCGTGTTTCAAATTTTAACATACCCGGGATGTTTACTAGACTCTTGTTTGGACAGATTTCAGGGAGTTATTCCTAAAAATGACAGGCCTACAATAAACAAAATACATATTTCCATGCAAAAAAATGTACCGCTTTGAGCACAGAAATATGGACATAATCAGACCGCTAGGGAGGTTGAGGGGTGGGGATGATCAGAATGGTTCTATTAGTCTGTAAAACACTTTGCAACTCTTGCACTCTATAGGCATAGGAAATACATATTTAAATAAAATAAAAATCTGTGTTCAGTGGAAGTGGCAAACAACTTTTACAGAAGAGCTTGGAGCAAAATAAGGCAAAGACATGGGCCAAGGGGCCACATGGCCTATCACATCACAGAATTTGGGCCAAAGATACAATTCTTTGGTTGGATTGGTCCAAACAAGCGGAAAAGCCGCACAATGATGATGTCACTGGCCGATGAAAGCTTTATTCAAGGACACAAAGAAAAAACATGCTGCTGTCCCCATCTTTAGTGGTGCTTGGTCCAATGGCAGGGATGCTGGCAGCATGTTTGTTCTTTGTACCTTCAATGACCGTCAACCCACTTCCTTGTGAACTATTGTTATTTACAGTATTCTGTAATAAAAGGCTGTTATGGCCAATAACCCCACATTTGTTGTGGCCTATGTTTGTTATGGGGATACTTAGTGGTAAGGGTGAATATGGCCCAGCAGTAGTGTAGCACTACCCCCAAAGGAGCCGCTTGTATGATATCCATGTGCTCCCCTTTACATGTCTAGCAGCCAGGCACAATGTATTTCTTCAGCCAAATACACTCACACACACTTCAGCTCATTGTCTTCAATGACCAGTCTAGAGGATGTTTTGTTTGTGGAGTTTATTGTAGAACTGGGGATAGGGATGGGGAATTATAGTAGGATACTCCAAATCAGAACTATTCACATCTAGCTGATCTCTTAGTTGAGCACTGTAGAAGTCTTGGCTGACAGCCGATACCAGACTTCCTTCTAATTTAGGTGTCCGTTTATGACATTCAGAGGATCGCAGCATTTCTCTGGTCATTCACAGTTTATGACACTCAGGAGATCAGCGGAGAACATGTTCAGCCCTTCACTGGAGATGTGTTCTCCCTCCAGATTCTCCAGCCCAGAGCTGGAGAATCAGAGGGACCGCAAACTAAGCAGCGATAATTTACCTCTGCTTAGTAAACTGGTCTTTTACTGTAATCTCGCAAGATTATAGTATAATCAGTCATTTTCCAGTGTTTGTAGACCGTTCTCCAGCGTTTGTAGACCGTTCTCCCTTCGTTTGGAGAACTGATCTACACTGCTTCATAAACTGCATTCACAGGAGAACTGTGTTCTCCGAGAATGCCGGAGAACTGAGCAGAGATCTATTACCGCTGGTTCATAAACGGACACCTTATAGCAGCAAGTAGTTTTAGATGTGAGCAAAGTCCCTTTAGCAATAATAGTAGTTACAGGACTGAGCTCCTCAGGCACAAGCTAGTTACGACAGACAGCGACAGGCCAAAGGTAATGTAGCTAGGTAAAGTCCTTCGCAGTAGTAGCACTTGGACAGTACTCTTCGGATCACTAGCCAGTGTTCCATTTTTCTAGACCCATGCTTACTATCAAGCACCAGGGGAGGTAACAATCAGAGTCCCCAAATTTCTCAATGTCAGTACTCACGAGGCTCACGGATAGAATGGTTGCCTCCTTCCAATCGTCCAGGCGAAACTGTCCAGTGATACCAGACAGAGCCTTGGTGGACAGCTCCTCTCAGTCAGCTCACTGAAGAACCAGAGTCACTCTCGCTAACTTCAGGCCCTCAGGTCAACCCATCTGAGGTCACATGGCAGCAGTTGCTCGGCGAGGCTTGGTGAAATCCTCTCCTGGGAAAGACCCTGAACCCATGTGCTCCTAGAACATAAATACCACTCCCAGCATGCAATGGAACTGTCTTCCCTTGCAATTGGCCAGGGCTGTATCCATATTCATGCTGTTCATTTGCCTAGCCCCTTCCCATGTTCTGGAAGGCTCTCATAGCTTCCTGAAGGTGGGAAGAACTCAGACAAACATCAACAGCACCAGAGCAGCATGAGAAGACCTTACTAATTGAATACCACACTGAATTTAAAAGACAGCCTCTCTGGTAAGCAGAGAAACACAACTATAATTAACTTAACTATACACATCCTAGCACCTAACTAGGAGGGTGCTACAGTAGTATTAGCAGGTTCCCTGTGGATTACCATGTCATGCAGTTCCAAGAAAGATGAGACATGTTTAATGTCAACCATTGACTTTCATGACGGTACTCTCTAATTCCATCATTCATTGACTATATTAATTTTAGCCTTTGCATTTGTAGCACCCTACCCTAGTAGGACTGAATTTAGTTTTTGGCTCTGCTGTACTCAGTGGTGGTCTCTTTTTAGGTCTGGTCAGGTTTCCCTAAGCTCAGTGGTTGATTACGCCTGCCTGCCTCTGGATGAAGCTTCCATAAAATACAGCAGGAGGGCCAACCACTGAAGTCATCAATATTTATCTGCTCTTGGCTAATCCCTGGAAGGGGCACCCAGAAGGTGGCTGAGGGAGAAAACAAATGTTTGTGAGGCTTGCTCAGAGTGTTCTTGTCCTGGGGCTACTGCCCTGGGATGCAGCCTGTTTACTGGAGTTGCTGTTTGGGCCTCAGCATGTGCTTGGCTGAGGGCTTGAAGCAGATCTGATTGAGAACTATTTGCTGGAGAGTATCACCTGTAGAGCTTGATCTGGAGAAGAACCTTTTCTTCCTTAGTGAAGAGTGTCTCATGGAGGCTGGGTGGCAGACAGCTGTCCTTGGACTTTGTAAGACTTTGATTATGGTTTTCAGGTGTACATGTGCTTGAGGATATAAGTGCTAGAGGTTGCTGTAAGAACTTCTACCCCCCAGCAAAGGCTGTTACAAGAGGATTTTCCCAAAATGTTGTCTTCCTGCTAATTTCTCCTAATGTTTTGGAGTATTCTGCGCCCGCATCTCTCATAACAATCCTTAAGAAAATATCCCCTGGACTAAGCCTATATTTGTTGGTGTGCTGGAAACAGTGTCTGGTTATGGCAGACTCTGTATTAGCAAGGGAGATCTGGGTCAATTCACAGCAGCAACTTTGAGGGAGAGCACTACACAGTGCTTGAGGTGCCTTGCATGAACATGTAGGAATATTTAGACCTCCACTAGAGATCATCTTTGCACATACCAACTTACTGACGTATAAAGCTGTCCATAATTCTGCCCCAAACTACATCACCGACCTAATATCCAAATACCACCCAAAACGCACTCTCCGCTCATCACAAGACCTCCTTCTCTCTAGTTCCCTGATCGCCTCCTCCCATGCCTGCCTCCAGGACTTCTCCAGGGCATCACCCATCCTCTGGAACTCCCTTCCCCAATCCATCAGACTATCACCCACTCTCCTCTCTTTTAGGCACACCCTAAAAACCCACCTCTTCAGGGAAGCCTACCCCACCCTCTGCTAACTGCCGATCTCCTCCACTCTTCCTACCACTCCATCCCCCACAGCTTTTCCTCCCGTACCACTATCCCCTCCCTCCTAGATTGTAAGCTCCAAGGAGCAGGGCCCTTGGACCCCTCGTGTTTCTCACTGTATTGTTATTGTACTGTCTCATGTATTGTCCCCCATTGTAATGTACAGCGCTGAGCGAACTGTTGGCGCTATATAAATACTGTATAATAATACTGAAAAGTCCCAAAACCTGGTATGCGCATGCTTGTTCCAGGTCGGTGACTCAGCAAAGGAGCTTGCTAATTTGTAAATACATCAATAATAGCAGCTCTCTTATTTCTTCATTTAAGGTACCCATACATCATACACATATAGGCTATTCTAATCCAAAATGCAAGTGCAGTAATCCATGGCAACCAATCAGAATTTACTGATGTGAGGCCAGAATAAAATAAATTCTGCTATGGCTCATTGCACTGTTCTGTTGAATAAGCACACAAGATCACTTGACATGGCTTCTGGCTCTGAGCATGTCTGCAAAAGATTTACATGAAGTACAATATTGAGTCACATGGTGATTGGCCGGGTTGAAAAATTCTGCTTCTCAGAAAAGGAGCGTGAATGGCAATCTCCGGAGCATAACACCTGTTCTGGAAGATTGAGTAAGAAGTCAGTCCCATTACACAAATGCCTAATGAATATTTTTTATTCCTGTGCTTTAATCACGATTTTGCATTAATATTTTTTATTTACTAGCATTTTTATCAAATGGATCTACTAATATCATCACAGGTTTTCGTTTCTAAAAATATCACTGTTAGCTGACATTGGCTGTATGTTTATGGAGAAGAACATAAAAAGGAGACATTTGAAGTGGTGATAAAATAATGTTTGAGGTGGTGATAAAATGGCGTTTTAAGGTGGTGATAACATAACATTTGAGGCTGTGAAAAAAAATGATTCACAAGATAAAATACTTCTATTAGTGTTGATTTCAGATCTGCAAATAAAGGCATTTATTGCTAGATGTTGATCAAATGTAGAAAAATAATGATTTTTAACACCAGTGTAGCACTACCTCCTTGCTGAAGGCAACATGCATTTTCCACACAGACATGCATCCAAGAGACAGTAACCAGTCCTTGAGCTTGTTTTTTGGATTTTAATAGGGGAATTCAACTTGGATGGGTTAAGGGGTGTACGGAATGCACAACGGTAAGGACAACAGAGGACAGCTTTCCTGGAACTATCTACAAGTCTTTACAGCAAAATGTCTCTTCTGGAGAGCTAGCCAGCATCTCCTGTAGTACCACCCCAGACCCCATATTCTCCTAATCCAGCTGTTCTGGTTGAATCCCTGGGCAGGGGATCCAGTGCCTGTAAATGTAACACAGTCCCAAGTAGGCAGCTAATCCAGCTTCCCACTAGAGTGCTCCTTCCCCTTACTGGCCCAGGGAGTGCAGGTCTACTCACTCAGTCATTCTCCTATGCTGCTGGTGGGTCGGTGGCTGCTACCAGACCTTCCAACTGGGCCTTTCCATCCTTGCTGTATAGGTGGTCCATGCTCTGGGGGGCTAGTGAAGTACCAAGCTTTTCTCTTTCCAAGATCTTCCACCTGTAGGTGAGCCCCTCTCCATCTGGGCCCCCTCCCAGGCTTCTGTTCTCCAGCCTCACTTCTCCATCTTCCTCCCAAACTTTCCTGCTACGAGCAAACTCAGTCACTCTTAAGGGCTGTCCTGGCCCTAAGCCAAGCCTCCTGTTATGGATTGGCCAGGATCCCTTGAGAGTGCAGACCATCCACTCCTCACTCCCTCCTACTGCTTCTAGAATCTTCTCCAAAATTCTAGAGCAGGTGGAAGATCCAGAGAGCTGGTTTGCAGAGTCTCTCAGCCCTGAACAAAATTTGACCCCTCTGACTGTTGCACCAGGCTGCTACTCGGCCTCTGACCAACAATTGAAACTTTAGCTCCCCCTAGCTGACTAGAAGGGTGCTACACCAGTGCAATACTTATTTTTGCAAACTGAGCATTTTGATCTGAAAGTTATCACTGGATAAATAAAAAATTGTGTCATAAAAAATAGAGTGAATTGAAGCTATTGTTTCTTGAAACACAAAGTAAGTTTTATTTTAGTGCATATGAGCAGGAAAACACTGTTCTGTGGGGTTATTAAAAGTAATGCAGGTCTGCATAAAAACCAATCAGCTTCCAGGTTTTATTGTCAAAGCTTAACTGAACAAACTGAAGTTTATTTATTTATTATTTATTTCAGGTACTTATATAGCGCCGTCAATTTACACAGCGCTTTACATATATATATTCTATATTCACATCAGTCCCTAACCCTCAAGGGGCGTATAATGTAAGGTCCCTAACTCACGTTCATATACAGGGGCCAATTTAGACAGGATCCAATTAACCTACCAGCATGTCTTTGGAGTGTGGGAGGAAACCGGAGTACCCGGAGGAAACCCACGCAGGCACAGGGAGAATGTGCAAACTCCAGGCAGGAGGTGCCGTGGCTGGGATTCGAACCAACGTCCCTAGTACTGCCAGGCAGAAGTTAGAGGCTGACTGCCTACCATGCACAGCTGCACAAGATTTTGCACTCTTCAGTGTTAGTAAATCAGCTCATGTGTGTTTCTTGCTTTTATTTTGTGTTTAACTCAGCACAAGATTCTTCCACCGGGCAGCATGCTTCATAGACAGGCCGATGCAGACTAGAGCTCTCCAATCAGCAAGGAGCTTGAACTTAGTTGATACTGAAGCTTTGGCTCTGATTCAATGGTGGACCTATTGGACCGCTGCAGAGAGACCAATATTCTTACACAAAAGCAGCAGTACATCTCTGCAGTGTTCAGCCCAGGCACAGAACTTTGTTCTGTCACTAGGAGTTAAAGTATATGTAGCTCCTCACCTTGTAAAACAGCCCATTCAGTTTAAAATAGAAATGAAAAGCAAGAAATTTGTGTGTAGATATATATAAAAAAGAATCATAACTTTTTCCCCCTTTATAAGTGATCACATACCCTCTATTCTCAGTTGCATAATGAGCTCAGGGAGGAGAAACAGCAGCACACTGATGTTCCCAGTGAATAGCTGTGCAGAGTGGGCGTATCAGGACAAGTCTGATCATTGGAGGAGAGTGGGCTGAGTTCCCAGTACAGTTGGAGAACTGACCACGCTGTGCTCCAATGCCTACTGTGGTCATGTTTTAATAGGAAAGCAGAGGGACTGCCAGGAACATCAGGGATTTCACAGAAAGAAAGCAATACAAAGAAAACAGGATACTTTTTCATACAAGTACTTGATGATGCAGACACATATCAGGAATATGAAATGCTGTGTTTACACATCCTTTAAACACTAAATAAAAGCAAGAAACACATAGAAAGCTGTTTTCCTGCTCATATGTGCTCAAATAAACCTTAAATTGGGCTTTAACAGCCAATAAAGTGATTAATATGTGTGCAGTTGACCAAATGTCCATGCCCTTTATGTCCGTGTATTTCTCAGAGGAAGTTGTGTTAACCTTTGATTAGTAATTAATGAACACTCATGTCACCTTCCGAAGGTTACCTTTACATTTAACATTCCAGAATGTCAGGAATCAACACCAGGTAAATGACTGGATGTAATTCATTTGATCGCACTGACCTGACCCCAGTCACTTACAAGATTATGAATCTCCAGTTCAGACTAGTTCAGTCTGTCCTATGTAACTTTTCCTATAAACTAGAACTTGTCTTTCAGCTCCAGTCATAGATAGTAAGAAAACACTATACCTGCTCAAATTACAATAAAACCAAAGCTCCACATTCTACAAAAGAGGGTGATGGAGTAATTGTCTGTTTGTTATGCTGACTTTGTTGTAGTTGAGCTAAAGTAAGCTTTATAGCCTGCAGGGGTGACAAGACAATATACTCACACAACAAGATAAGTTCCAGATGACTGAAGCCAATCCAGGTCTCTTATACCTCCCCATATACAGTAGTTAATGCCTCTTTTCCCTGAACAATTGTATGGTAATTAACTGGAACCAAAGTCATAGTTCAGGCTATAAAACATAAAAGGCACACTTACATTGCTCAGGGTTTTATGGGTAATTTCTCAAAAGCCAAGCACTAAAGTCTGCAATTAGTTTACTTATTGTCTTTTTGTTCCATGAAGCTGCTACTACTTTGTGAAGCTGCCAAGAGTCTGTTGCAGATGCTCAGTGGGGCCATCTACTGTGACATCTCAAGGGACAAGTATAGGAGTGCTGTTCTGAGAGTCACAGAGCACTCCTATTCTATTGGTCAGACATCTTTATTATCAGCCCATAGAGCCAGCTCAGACCGAATTCCAGTTTGTCTATGCAATGAGTACCTGTCACCAAGTAGAATATACCCATTGCATAGGTTCCTAGAGATGGCTTAAAGCAAGTGAGTGCTTCAAAGCACAGGGCTGTCTTAATTTATAGGCACCAGGTGCATGGGGGCCCCATGATGATCTTACATTACATCATACTTGCCAGCTGTCCCGGATTTGCTGGGACAGTCACACTTTTTACTAAGCTGTCCCGGGATAGCCCAGGAAGCATCCCAGAATCTGTACTGTGCTCTCCTAAATCCCAGTATTGTGCCCTTCTGACTCCCCCTGTACTTTGCCCTTCTGCCTCTTACCGTACTGTGCCCTTTGAGTTGATTCATCTTTGAGCCACGGTATGCTTTTTTATTGTTTAAAATCAATTTGATTGAAAGTATTAATAAATATGTTTAAATCTATCAACCATTTATACTTTAAATTTTGAGAGTAGGTGCATAAATTGGGGCAGGCTGGTAGAGGCCCCAGTGTATTACTTTAACCAGGGGCCCATGATGCTATTAAGAAGACCCTGTCAAAGCATACTGTATATCATTGTGGGATAGAACTATGCGTTCTAAAATGTGTTAAAGCAATTGGATCACAGCAGTAAACTGCAACATTTTGGTGCCATGCAGGACCCCTTCTTCAGTCTTGATGAAGGGGTCATGCATGGCTCCAAAATTTCACGATTTACTACTGTGATGCAATGGATTTAATAAACATTTGGATGCTATTTTGAAGGTCCATGGTGTGCTGGCAATTTTTGCTTTGTCAGAAGGATACAGACTTTCAACCCAGTGCGGACTGAGTTGACCATTCCAAAAAAAGGAATGTTTCTCGTTCCTGGGCACTGCAGGAGATTGAGTCAGGACTGGTGAAGATAGGACTCCGCCGTGGTCATTTCGGCATGAAGCTGGGTGCATACTCAGGGTGCCATTCCAAAAACTTTGATGACACCAAGACCTCGGAGCCTCCCAAGTGGAACTATTAGTGGGATCAAGTCCTTGGAAATGTATCTCCATGTAAAGTAATTACAATAAGGATAAGTTGGGTACCTAGGTCCTGAAATGACCTCAAACAGGATTATATCTCTACTAACTGTGTTCTTGTGATCAATCTACAATCTAGGCTCAGTCTTTTTTTTTGTTATAATGATGGAAGTACAATATGAAAGTCACATTTCTAATAACACCAAGACTTGAGAGCCTTCTAGATGGAACTGCTAGTGGGATCAAGTCCCTAGAAAATAATCTCCCTGCAAAAAGTAATTACAGTGAGGATAGGTTGGGTAGCTAGGCCCTGAAAAGACTTCCAATAAGATTCCATGTCTACCAATTTTGTTCAGATTAAGATTAGTTAGGTTTTGTTTGGAATTCTACTTTAGATTCTAATGCGCTTTTATGCATATGTCATTTTTTGGGGGTACCAGTGTATGACATGGTGCTCTATTAGAGGTATTGATTCTAATAAATGTGTTGTACGCTGTCGGGTTGATCATATTTTTGTATTACATCTAGACTTCCAGATTAAAATTTTTTGTCATCAATGTCAGTATCTAGCATTAAAAGGATTATCTCTTAGCCACTCCCAGTAGGTGAGTTTGAGTCACATCCACTGTACTCCATGCACCATTTTTTGGCAGTACAGCGCAACTACACAGGGTTCTTTACACCAATCAGTGATCTGGCTGTTTCTTTTCCCTGCAAATCAGAGAGAAAAACAGGCATATAGAACAGTAAAAGCAGCACACATTACACATTGTTAGGCACGTATTTAACCACTTGATTGCCCTAGATATTAACCCCTTCTCAGCCAGTGTCATTAGTACAGTGTCAGTGTACAGTATTATCGCTTATCAATGTATTAGTGTCAATAGTGATGTCAGTTAGTGAGGCTCCCAAATAGTGTCTGTTAGTGCCAGATTGCCTGCCACCCTATCACAGTCACACTAAAAGTGGCTAATCACTGCCATTACAGTATAATGTCTATAACTGTGTAAATTCCAGTATATATACCATAGTTTGTAGACGCTAAAACTTTTGCACAAACTGGTCATGAAGGGGGTAAAACCTTCCGGAGGTTAAGTAGTTAAGGCATCCTCCAAGTATGTTATTTAAATAAGTTGTGTATTTTCAATGTTGCATGGAAGCCACATGAAAAGCCTCTCTTCCCACTATATGTATTTTTTTTTTTTTTTTCTCATTGGTACATGTCCCGCATGGGAATGCCCAGCTTTGCCTCTTAGTCTTAAAAATAGTCAGAATTTAACAAGATTAGCTCCCTATAGACTTCGGCGGGATTTCCTTTAACTTCAGGTTTGCCGAATTTTGAGCAAGATTCAAACCCTCGACTACGCAAAAACTTTTCTCCCTGTGCTGAGAAAAAATACGTAAAAATTTAGCCATAGAATGAGATAGGGATTAGGAGATCTGATCACAAAAAATGGTTTTGTTATAAGATACCAAATATTTTTGGAATGATATTTCTTTAAAAAACTATTTCTCTCAGTGCAAATACTGCTTTGTGCCCTCACAGTGAAGTGTTCTGAGCTAACAGAGCTGAGTAACAACTGCACCCTACAACACCAGCTTCCTAACTCATACTTATGTTGTAGAGCTGTATAGTGTCTGGCTAGATATGCTACATTACAGAGCGTATTAGTTCTGGTTTGTCCTGCAGTATTTTAATACAATTCCTTCAGTGGGCTTAGGCAAATAAAGAATTTAGTTACAAATTCCTACTCAGTAAGGAAATAGAAACAATTGAGTGCTGCAGGACTGAATAGAGAAATACTGATAAAATCAATGATATAATGTACAGCGCTGAGCAAACTGTTGGCGCTATATAAATCCTGTATAATAATAATATAATATTAATGATTTGTCTGTTTAAAGTGCTGCTGATGGTTGTAAGATTGGGCAAATTCCTGACATGTTCAGTAGAAAGGAAAATACCCCAATCACTGCACACCAACAAGGCTCGACAATCATTAGGGTAAAAGCAGCCCCAGCTACAGCTCCATCCAGCCTCCCACCGACGCGTTTCACCCCTCCATTGGGGCTTAGTCATGGAGGCCATGCCAACATGTCAGATAATTGCTGACATCTTACAATATACAGCAACTGTATAACCTACCAAAATTTCCCTGGGCCTCAGCCTAGTGACTTGTCTAGACTGAAACAAGGGTATCAGTTTCTTCAAGCAAAAAGAAGAATTTCCTCAGTCTTCTGCCCTCCAGTGATAAGATTGCTGCAAAACTGAAGAAAATCAGATGTTGAGAGACAACAGCAAGGGGACTGATCTGTCAAGAACTTTACAGGCGCTAGGATTTACATAAGTGTGTCTTCTCTGGTCCAACATCTCAGTCTAGGAAGTAGATGCTGACCCTGGATGATGCCCAAATAAAGATGGAGCCATCCTTCTGGAGTTAGGCTTAGGTAAAATTATTGTCCGGGGTAGCACTGTGACCTCTGAATGTGTTACACCTACACATTGTGTTGCATGCATGTTCTTCAAATGAAAAAAAAAATGTATATCTGCTGCTAAGTCCCTTTAATATGGCATTAAATTCACTATAGTTTCAGGAGCATTAAAATCCCACTATTGATGTAATGGCGAAATAGCAGATTGTGGTCTCTATGATGACCATGTTAAAAATAACATTTCCCAATCACTAAGAGGAAGAAAAAAAGGTAACCAGCTCTTCTCATGCAACAGATAATTTATAGAACCAAATATAATCATAATTTCTTTTATGAACGGAATTCATGAAATAATTTAATGCTAGGTCATAAAGCATAAAGGTGTTTACTTAAGTGCCATGTCAGCAATTTTATATGATATAAAGAATGCCTTGATTTTTATGTTTATTTTCTTCATAAAATAACCCTTGTCATTTTGCACTTCTTTTTATCTTATCTGGCATAAGCCTTGATATAAATCCCCTATATATCTTAATGTTTTTAGCCGTAGTTGACCTCGCACTGCTCACCATTCTTCCAAATTTACTCGTCAACATCTGATCCACCCATTTGAACTCTTTAAAGCTCATCCAGACTCCATAAAGGGCTATGTCTGCTTTTATGAACGCTTTGCAGACCACACACTGCCAAGGTCTGAGGATTCTGGGAATAAACCTGTTTTTATGATCAGATTAAGGAGCTCTCTTCTCCATGCTTCAACGTGTAAGAACCCAGACAAAGAATTTGCATTAATCACTCAGAAGACCCGTAAAAATTACATGTAATGATGGGCTTTTAAGTCCAGTAATGGTTTGTATGTCCTAATGCCCTGGTTAGGTGGAGGACAACTGTTTGCATTATCTATACAGCTGTCCAAAATTCTCCTTACTTACACAAAAATGTTCCTTTTTTAAAAGATAATTAAACCCAGGAGCAAATATCTGATATATTGCCGCTTACCAGTTCTTAAATCTGCTTGTTGCAGGTTAAGAACATTTTCAGAAAGTATAGAAAATACTTGTCGATCTTGCCAGAAATGGAGTGTCCTTTATTATATTATTATACAGGATTTATATAGCGCCAACAGTTTGCTCAGCACTTTACAATATAAAAGGAGACAATACAGCAACAATACAGTTCAATACAAGAGGGTTAGGAGGGCCCTGCTCCTTGGAGCTTACAATCTAAGTCCTTGTCACTTTCTGTGTGGTGAACTGGAAGTAAAAACAATGCTACCTTTCTTCTGTAAACTACTTATCCCCCACCACCAATGTAATGAGGGTGAACAAAGACAAGCATATTCAAAGCCCAGTCTAAGTGACAACCATGTTTCCTTCCATGGATACAGTGGGGCATTAAGTGTAGCCACCCATAGTAACCAATTAGCTTCTAGGTTGTCAAAGCTTAACTGAATTTGGAAGGTGATTGGTTACTATGCAGATTCTGTGTGCACCAGTTTTAGAAAATCTCACCCAGTATGTCTGTTTCCAAACGAATACAAAAGTATGTAACCTGGACTGTATCCTATTATCTCCTGCGGTACTTTTTTTTTTGTTGCTGATGTATTATCCTTCTGCAGTGTGGACAGGGTATTTAATAAAGCAGAAGTGCAGCAGCTATCTTTAAGGAGACCACTTTTCAATGCTTATCTATGGAATGTCTCCATTGCAGGGGGCAGCCATCTTGGCTAGGTCTGGTTTGATCCTGGAGGACTGACATGGGCTGATGCAAGAGAGAACGAGGAGCACAAGAGAAAAAATCAAGAAAATGTGTGGGGAAAAGCCTGGGTTGCTGGCTAAATTAAACCCTGCAATAGCTGACCACAACTGGAGAGAAGCAGACATCTTGCTCATCATGTAGGAACTTGCTTCAGAGACCAAAAACCTTTTCCATGTGAATTGTGATTTGGATGTTTGGTGTGATAAGACAATACTAGAGAGTACTCCCACCACTTGTAAGGAGGGAAAAAAGGAATGTCTCATCAGGATTGAAAAAGAGAGATCAAAGCAACTCCATTTCTGTCTGAGGCCTTGAACTGAATCAGATGTCTGGAGACCTAGAAGAGAATGCCCTGGGTCTGGTAAGAAACTAACTTTGTATAAGTTTATCTGTTGTTTGCTGAAAACTGTTGTGCTTCTTTCATCAACGGTGCCAACTTTTCTGACCAATTGTTTTCTTTTTTATATCAATCACTGGCCAGTGGGATAAAACTGGGACTGCTATAACAAGTTAGGACTGTCTTTTTATGCTGCTGCTAGGAAAATGCAATTCAGTTCTGTTAGTTACTGTTAGGCATGCTAATGCTGCAGGTGTTTAACCACATCTCTCAGTCCTCATGCACACAGGACGTTTTGATAACACTGGTAACATTAGCTGTGTAAAGTCACGTTAAAAACATGAGTTTTTCAGCTTTTTTTTTAGCATTTTTACATTAGCGCTTAGCAGCGTTTTTCCACGTTTGCGTTTTTTTTATCAAAAAATAATTTTTGTTTCGTAAAAAAAATCCCAAAAATGACAATTTGCGGCAGTTTACCAAATTTTACTGCGTTTTTCAGCATTAGAGCGTTTTTACAGCTAAAAAAACTCCTCTAGAAACCCATTAGTCCTGTTTTTTTTTTCCAGCCAAAAAACATCCCAGCCAAAAAACGTTGATTACAGTCTATGTGTGCATGGACACATAGGGTAACATACTGGGGGGTTTACTAGCTTTAGAAAAAAACGTCAAAAGCCAAAAACAGCCGTTGAAAAACATCCAGTGTGCCTTATTGTTTTTAAATTGGCATGTTGAGTTTGGTAAGAAGTGTCACTTTCAAACTCACCCATTGAAGTCAATAGGACCAGGCAGGAACTTTGTGCTAAAAGCTTGACACAGGATTGTGGTGCGATATTTCAATGTCAAATCCCCCTTGGGATTGAACCAAAAAAAAACAGGCATTAAGTAGTTGGCAATATTTCCTCCTGAACACCCATACAGCGCTTCTGAAAAAGCAATCCACCATGGATTGCTTTTTAAAGGAGTGGTAGAGCCTATCGCTTTGTGAAAGAGACCTAAATCAGAGCAAATCTGAGAATTTCACAAATAGCAGAGTGTTAGGAATGGACTGGCCAGCAATGGTGGGACTCACCTGCCTTTTGATCTGCAGTACCAGGGCTGGCCAGCGGGTGCTCCCAGCAATCAGAGACTCAACCTTTCAGCCAGCTAACACCTGGAACTGATGATACTGGGGTATTTAAGGGATGGCCAGACTTGCAGACTCTGCCTTGGTGTTGTGTTTGTCCTGGGCCCTGTATCTGTCCTGCATCCTGTTTCTGTTCCTTTGCTGACCCTGATCTGAACTGCTGCTGACTTCTCCTGCTCTGATCCTGGCTTGTGACCCTGACCATCCTTCTGTCTGACCCTCTGTACTACGCTGCTTGCTACCTGCTGAACCTGGCCTGTGACCCCGACCATTCTCCGCTTGCTCCCCCCGTACCTACCTGCCCAATTGATATTGACCCGGCCTGCCTGACGACGCTTGCTTGTATGTACTGTTATCTGTGGGTGGTTGGTTTGGTTTGTTTGCACTGTATTATGTTTAGTATTGCCCTGCGTTTATGTTTGTATGGTTAGTGTTAATAAATTATATTGTTTATCACATTTCTGAAGTCTGCGTTTCCCTGCATCAGTCACACATCTCTGGTCATACCTGGGAGCCCTGACATTACACCAAGGCCAATCCTGACCAGAAGTGGCTGCACAGGGAAGCCATCTTGGCTTGTTGATGGGAAGGATGGATCTTGATGAGGTTGAGTATTTATATCTGCTAGTGTTTGATGACAGGGAGTATGCTTATCAAACTCTGAAGGAGTATACCCGGGATGAATTGCTAGAATGTATACGGCTCGCTCATGTTCTAGTAGATCAGGGCACAGTGTTCTCTGAGGTGCAGCCATTGATTGAGGTTTGTGCAGAGTTGGTTTCATCTGGTTCCCCCGAATGCAGGGATGAATTTTTGCCACCATTTAGTGCAGACCAGGTAGAGTCCCTGGTGTGGTTATTAGAGGATGATGTGGGTTACCTTTTGGAGCGTTATTCCACATGTTCACCACAGACACTAAGAGATTGTATCAACGCAGTGCAGTCATTGACCAGACAGACTTTGTGTAAGCTCAGCTTTGTTCAACCCCTACTGCAGACATGGACAGATTTGTTGCACCCAGCCTCAGTCAGCTTACAAAGACCCAGTCCTGCTTCTAACTCTACTCCTGTATTCCCACCAGCTCCTCCTGCCCTGCTATCTACCGCATGTCAGTACCCTGTTCCCACTCGCTGCACCTATCCTGCCTTTAACCCTGTAAAAGAGCCCTCTGTAGCAACTGCTCCCTCTCCTGTTCCATCCTCCAGTTTTTCTCTGTCTCCAGCTGCTCCATTCGTTTGCAGACCTGCGTTTACTTGCAGTGCTCCAGTAGTTAAAACCAGAAAAAAGCGAAAATTCTTTCCAACCAATACCATCCTGCCAGTATCCAAACCGGTGAGCCTGCCTTCTGTGACTCGGCCTGAAGCCTCTACTCAGCCTGAAGCCTCTACTCGGCCTGAAGCCTCTACTCGGCCTGAAGCCTCTACTCGGCCTGAAGCCTCTACTCGGCCTGATGCCTCTCTTCAGCCGGATGCCTCTCCTCAGCCTGATGCCTGCATTCAGCCTGAAGCCGCTACTCAGCATGATGAACTGATCCAGCCCGACGATCCTATTAGGCCAGTTGACTCGATGCCCGCTGTTGATCCAGATGATCCGGTACCTGATCCAGTGCCTGCTGTCGTGCCAATTGACTCAGAGCCCGCTGTCATATCTGGTGACCCGGTGCCCACTGCCTTGCCAGATGACGCGGTGCCCGCTGGCAAGCCAAATGACCTGATGCCTGGTGACCCAGTGCCCGCTGTCATACCTGGTGACCCGATGCCCGCTGTCGAGCCAGACGATCCAATGCCTGGTGACCCAGTGCCCGCTGTCATACCTGGTGACCCGATGCCCGCTGTCGAGCCAGACAATCCGGTACCTGATGCCCCGGTGCTCACTGTCGTGCCTGTTGACTCGGAGCCCACTGCCTTGCCAGATGACGCGGTGCCCGCTGTCGAGCCAAATGACCTGATGCCTGGTGACCCAGTGCCTGCTGTCCAGTCAGACGATCCAATGTCTGACCCAGTGCCCGCGGTCATACCAGTTGACTCGGAGCCCACTGCCTTGCTGGATGACGCGGTGCCCGCTGTCGAGCCAAATGACCTGATGCCTGGTGACCCAGTGCCCGCTGTCCAGTCAGACGATCCAATGTCTGACCCAGTGCCCGCGGTCATACCAGTTGACTTGGAGCCCACTGCCTTGCCAGATGACGCGGTGCCCGCTGTCGAGCCAAATGACCTGATGCCTGGTGACCCGATGCCCGCTGTCCAGCCAGACCATACAATGTCTGACCCAGTGCCTGCGGTCATACCAGTTGACTCGGAGCCCACTGTCGTGCCTGGTGACTCGGTGCCCGCCGCTCCGCCTGGGGGCCCGAGACCTGTTGCTCCGCTTGGGGGTCTAGCGCCCGCTGCTCCGCCTGGGGATCCGGCGCCCGCCGCCCCGCCTGGGGATCCGGCGCCCGCCGCCCCGCCTGGGGGCCTGAGACCTGTCGCTCCGCCTGAGGGCCCGAGACCTGTCGCTCCATCTGGGGGTCCGGCGCCCGCCGCTCCGCCTGAGGGCCCGAGACCTGTCGCTCCACCTGGGGGTCCGGCGCCCGCCGCTCCGCCTGAGGGCCCGAGACCTGTCGCTCCTCCTGGGGGTCCGGCGCCCGCCGCTCCGCCTGGGGGCACGATGCCTGTCGCCCCGCCTGGGGGCACGATGCCTGTCGCCCCGCCTGGGGGCACGATGCCTGTCGCCCCGCCTGGGGGCACGATGCCTGTCGCCCCGCCTGGGGCCACGATGCCTGTCGCCCCGCCTGGGGGCACGATGCCTGTCGCCCCGCCTGGGGGCACGATGCCTGTCGCCCCGCCTGGGGGCCCGGTGCCTGTCGCCCCGCCCGGGGGCCCGGTGCCTGCTGCTTCGCCTGGTAATCCGATGTGCCTCTGCCCGATGTGCCTCTGCCCGGTGTGCCTCTGCCCGATGTGCCTCTGCCCGATGTGCCTTTGCCCGGAGTGCCTCTGCTCGATGTGCCGCTGCCCGGAGTCCAGCCCGGTGTGCCGCTGCCCGGAGTCCTGCCCGATGTGCCTCTGCCCGATGTGCCTCTGCCCGGTGTGCCTCTGCCCGGTGTGCCTCTGCTCGATGTGCCGCTGCCCGGAGTCCAGCCCGGTGTGCCGCTGCCCGGAGTCCTGCCCGGTGTGCCAGTCTTTGCTATCCCGCCAGTTGCCAGACCCGGGCGGTGGAACATTTTGCCCAGCTAGGACTGTTTGGAGCGTCCTGAGGCCGCTCCTTGAGGGGGGGGTACTGTTAGGAATGGACTGGCCAGCAATGGTGGGACTCACCTGCCTTTTGATCTGCAGTACCAGGGCTGGCCAGCGGGTGCTCCCAGCAATCAGAGACTCAACCTTTCAGCCAGCTAACACCTGGAACTGATGATACTGGGGTATTTAAGGGATGGCCAGACTTGCAGACTCTGCCTTGGTGTTGTGTTTGTCCTGGGCCCTGTATCTGTCCTGCATCCTGTTTCTGTTCCTTTGCTGACCCTGATCTGAACTGCTGCTGACTTCTCCTGCTCTGATCCTGGCTTGTGACCCTGACCACCCCTCTGTCTGACCCTCTGTACCTCGCTGCTTGCTACCTGCTGAACCTGGCCTGTGACCCCGACCATTCTCCGCTTGCTCCCCCCGTACCTACCTGCCCAATTGATATTGACCCGGCCTGCCTGACGACGCTTGCTTGTATGTACTGTTATCTGTGGGTGGTTGGTTTGGTTTGTTTGCACTGTATTATGTTTAGTATTGCCCTGCGTTTATGTTTGTATGGTTAGTGTTAATAAATTATATTGTTTATCACATTTCTGAAGTCTGCGTTTCCCTGCATCAGTCACACATCTCTGGTCATACCTGGGAGCCCTGACACAGAGACAGATCTGGGAAGCATGGAGATAATCTCCTCTGGTTGATCAATGTACTTTGCAAGCATTTTATCAAACATCCTACCTGTTTCTGCTCTGCAGTGCGTGAGTGATCTGAAAGGGAGTGACTTTTTCATAATTAATCAGCTGATGCACTTGCAGTGTTCTCATGAGGAAAGTCGCAGGGTCTGCACCCCTTTAGATGTGATCAACCCTTTGAAAGTATCTCAGCAAAAATGACATTTTTGTTGCAGAGGATGTATAAAATCTGACGTGTACTTTAAAACAGCCTTCTGGAAAAATCAGTGAGCCAATCACACATGCAGGAAATTACATTTCTGGGGGTGTTCCATATACCAACAGTGTACAGAACACCTTCAGATTGCCATATTGCAGCAGTCACTAAATGGCAGACCGCGGTCTGAGAACGGCCCTAGCAACGCTCCCTTCTGGACTGCCAGCCCACAATGACAGATCTGCCGCTGAGTAGGGCAGTCATCACGGCAACCGATGACATCACGTGTGTGCCCCACCCCTTGTAGCTCACGGTCTCTCCGGCTCCCACTCCCTGCCTGTACACAAACATCCTTCAACAAGGATCCCGGCACAGCTCCTGTCTGCCCTCAAGGTAGGGTGTAGTCTTACATGCGCACTCTGACGGGCACATTGAATGTTAAGGGGCACTCTGATGAGTACATTTTATGTTAAGGGGCACTCTGATGGATACATTTGATGGTTTATAGTTGTCAATGAACTGTGAGGGCGCTGGTGAGCCCTTTCATAGTTCATTGATTTTTCTTGCTATTCAGTAACTGCCTGCCCTTACGAGATATGGAGTGTCTGCAGGAGCCTGGCATTGCACCCGCGATTTGCTGATCGTGAGTGCAATGCTATACAGACTGCTGGGTAAAAAAATTATAAATGCACATTTTTTTTCCTGCAAAAAAAATGTGCATTTTATATTTTTTTGTAAAAGGTGAGCTTATGCTTAAACCGCTTCCAGTCATAGCAGAAATACTATTGCAGGGCAGCACAGGTGTGCAAAATCACGTGTATATATACGTAATTTTGTATTTCCGGGTAGGGGGTGTATGCAAGTCCTACTGCACCGCTATTTGCAACTGTGGCTGTCAGTCACCGGGTCCCAGCTGCTGATTACTCACTGGCGCCCGGTGATTTGCGAGGATCTCCGACGGGGAGGAGAGCTGTTTGTAAACAAAACAGTTCTCCTCCCTGTCGTCTTGTGCACATTGCTTTGCATGGCTGTGCAAAGCACAGAAAACACACGCAGCACACAGTGAAACAGCACACAGTCAACCCTTTTATTGCCCCTCATGTTAACCCCTTCCTGCCCAATGCCATTAGTAGAATGTCAGTGCTTTTTTTAGCACTGATCACTGTATTGGTGTCACTGGGGATATCAGTGACACCAAGTCATCCCCCCCCCCCCCAGTGTCAGAATGCCCGCCGCTGTCCCGCAGTCCCGCTATAAGTTGTTGATCGCCGCCATTACTTGTAAAAATATATTTTTTAAAAAACCCAGTATCTATACCGCCATTTGTAAATGCTATTACTTTCACATAAACCAATTAATTTACACGTATTGGGATTTTTGTTTAGCATGTAGCAAGATATGTAGCAGAATACATTTTGGCCTAAATTTATGATAATTTGATTTTTAAAATTTTTTTTACTGGACATGTTTAATAGCAAAAAGTCAAAAAGATTGTTTTTTCCTCAAATTTAAAAACGCACAGTCGACCAAATACCACTGAAAGAAAGCTCAATTCGTGGGAAAAGAAGGGCGTACATTTATTTTGGGTGCAGCGTTGTATGACCGCACAATTTTCAGTTAAAGTAATGAAGCACCGTAACACAAAAAATGACCTGGTCAGGAAGGGGGGGAAATCCTCAGGAGGACAAGTGGTTAAGTAGATTTGTCTACACCGTGATTCTCTGTAGCTGAAATAACATAATTGGCTCAACGATCTCTATAATGACTTGAAGGAAAGAAATCTCAACGGGGCCCAGCTTCAAAAATCTACATGGTAGTCCCTTTAAGACTAGATACTTCTGTGTGTACTCATCACATCAGACAAATTACACAATTAAATGATGATTTTACTACAAATATAAAAACCTACTTGTTTTCATAACAAGGAAAGAAATGGAATGTGTATTTTGTACAACAAACGCATAGAACGAGCCCATAACATTGTTTATTATTTATAAATTTGTCCTTGTATAAAAATATAATTTACCACAACCTCATTGAATTGGAATTTGGGCTCATATTTTTGTTGAGATTCATACTCCCTGACCTCTTAGTGCAACTGATGCTGTTATCACAAATACATTCATATTTTCCTTTCAAACATGGTATGCAGCACTTGCCCTCCTGAGGATTTATTCCTCTTCATGACCAGGCCATTTTTTTCGTTACAGCGCTGCGTTAATTTAACTAACAATTTCGCGGTCATGCAACGCTGCACCCAAATGAAATTTACGTCCTTTTTTTCCCACAAATAGAGCTTTCTTTCAGTGCATCGCCTGTGCATTTTTTATTTTTTGTGCTATAAACAAAAAAAAGAACAACAATTTTGAGAAATAAACAATATTTTTTGACTTTTTGCTATTCAACATGTCCAGTAAAAAATGTAAAAAAATCAAATTTTGTCATAAATTTAGGCCAAAATGTATTCTGCTCCATGTCTTTGCTAAAATACATCCCAATATGTGTAAATTGGTTTACGTGAAAGTTATAGTGTCTATAAATGGTACTATATATACTGGGATTTTTATGTTTATTTTTTTTATTAGTAATGGTGGCGATCAGCGACTTATAGTGGACTGTGGGACTGCAGCTGAAATTCTGACACTGGGGGGGACTTACTTGGTGTCACTGACTTCCCCAGTGACACCAATACAGTGATCAGTGCTAATAAAAAGCACTGACACTGTACTAATGGCACGGGGCAGGAAAGGGTTAACATCTGGGGTGAGCAAAGGGTTAACTGTGTGCTGTTTCACAGTGTGCTGTGTTACGCTTTCCACTGTAAGCACACTGCTTTGTATGGCTCTGCATAGCAGAGCCATACAAAGCAGTGTGCAGGAGCTGACAGGGGAGAGATCTGTGTTGTTTATACACAGGTCTCTCCCCTGAAGGAGATACTTGGCAATCACCGGGTGCCGGCAAGTAGTCAATGGCCGGGACCTAGTTATTGACAGCCGAGGCCGCGAATGGCGGTGCGCATCCCCTACCCAGAACTGCAAAATCACGTATACAGTGAAGGAAATAAGTATTTGATCCCCTGCTGATTTTGAAAGTTTGCCCACTCACAAAGAAGTGATCAGTATAAAAATCGAATGGTAGGTGTATTGTAACACTGAGAGACAGAATAGCAATGCAAAATTCAAAAGAAATTTACCAAATGATGCACTGATTTGCATGTTCATGAGGGAAATAAGTATTTGATCCCCATCACAAAACATGACTTAGTACTTGGTGGCAAATCCCTTGTTGGCAATCACAGAGGTCAGACGTTTTCCTGTAGTTGGCCACCAGGTTTGCACACATCTCAGGAGGGATTTTGGCCCACTCCTCTTGGCAGATCCTCTCCAAGGCATTAAGATTTGGTGGCTGACGTTTGGCGACTTGAACTTTCAGCTCCCTCCACAGATTTTCAATTGCATTAAGGTCTGGAGACTGGCTAGGCCACTCCAGGACCTTAATGTGCTTCTTCTTGAGCCACTCCTTTGTTGCCTTGGCTGTGTGTTTTGGGTCATTGTCCTGCTGGAACACCCATCCACGACCCATTTTCAATGCCCTGGCTGAGGGAAGAAGATTCTCACCCAAGATTTGACGGTACATTGCCCTGTCCTTCGTCCCTTTGATGCGGTGCAGTTGTCCTGTCCCCTTAACCACTTGCTGTCCACCTGCTGTTTATAAACGGCCGGACGGTGGCACTCCAGGGGCGGGTTGCCATTCATAAACGGCACCCGCCATTTCTAGCTGTGCGCGCTCCCTGGGATCCAGTGCCCGCTGTGTCCTCCGGACACAGTGAGACACCGATCGTCAGACGGGACCTCTGTACGAGGTCCCGATTCATGTGATCATTGATTGGCCAATCAGTGATCACATGCAAAGTAGTAAGCAAGATGTCACTTCTGACATCATTGCTTATTACATGTGAAATCTGTGAATGATCACAGAGGTCACATGGTACAAGGCTATTCACAACAGCCTTGTACCATGTGACAAGCTGTGACCAATCACAGCTCACTCAGTATTTCTCAATGGCTGCAAGAATGCAGACAGAGAGGAAGAGAAATGATTTCTTTTACATGCTATATACAGGTGAAACTCGAAAAATTTGAATATCGTGCAAACGTTCATTTATTTCAGTAATGCAACTTAAAAGGTAAAACTAAGATATGAGATAGACCCATTACATGCAAAGCAAGATAGTTCAAGCCGTGATTTGTCATAATTGTGATGATTATGGCTTACAGCTTATGAAAACCCCAAATCCACAATCTCAGAAAATTAGAATATTGTGAAAAGGTGCAATATTCTAGGCTCAAAGTGTCCCACTCGAATCAGATAATTAAGCCAGAACACCTGCAAAGGGTTCCTGAGCCTTTAAATGGTCTCTCAGTCTGGTTCAGTAGGAATCACAATCATGGGAAAGACTGCTGACCTGACAGTTGTGCAGAAAACCATCATTGACACCCTCCAAAAGGAGGGAAAGCCTCAAAAGGTAATTGCAAAAGAAGTTGGATGTTTCCAAAGTGCTGTATCAAAGCACATTAATAGAAAGTTATGTGGAAGGGAAAAGTGTGGAAGAAAAAGGTGCACAAGCAGCAGGGATGACCGCAGCCTGGAGAGGATTGTCAGGAAAAGGCCATTCAAAAGTGTTGGGGACTTTCACATCAAGAAACAGACACACACAGACGGATCCTGGACATGGGCTTCAAATGTCGTATTCCTCTTGTCAAGCCACTCCGGAACAACAAACAACGTCAGAAGCGTCTTACCTGGGCTAAAGAAAAACAGACCTGGTGTGTTGTTCAGTGGTCCATAGTCCTCTTTTCTGATGAGAGCAACTTTTGCATCTCATTTGGAAACCAAGGACCCCAAGTATGAAGAATGGAGAGGTCCAAGGACCCAGAGTATGGAGAAAGAATGGAGAGGCACACACTGCAAGATGCTTGAAGTCCAGTGTGAAGTTTCCACAGTCTGTGTTGATTTGGGGAGCCATGTCATCTGCTGTTGTTGGTCCACTGTGCTTCATTAAGTCCAGGGTCAACGCAGCCATCTACCAGGAGATTTTGGAGCACTTCATGCTTCCTTCCACAGACGAGCTTTATGGGGATGCTGACTTCATTTTCCAGCAGGACTTGGCACCTGCCCACACTGCCAAAAGCACCAAAACCTGGTTCAATGACCGTGGGATTACTGTGCTTGATTGGCCAGCAAACTCGCCTGACCTGAACCCCATAGAGAATCTATGGGGCATTGCCAAGAGAAAGATGAGAGACATGAGACTGAACAATGCAGAAGAGCTTAAGGCCGCTATTGAAGCATCCTGGTCTTCCATAACACCTCAGCAGTGCCACAGGCTGATAGCTTACATGCCACGCCGCATTGAGGCAGTAATTGCTGCAAAAGGGGCCCAAACCAAGTACTGAGTACATATGCATGCTTATACTTTTCAGAGGTCCGATATTGTTCTATGTACAAACCTTTTTTTATTGATCATTTGAAAGAGAAAAAAAACAAAGTGCCAGAACAGTGTGCACCAAAACCACTTCACATATTATCATTCAACCAGTTCCGGATACATTTTTGCTTACAGTTCACACCACATGCAGTTCCGGGTGCAGTTTTGTTGCAGTTTGCCATATTCCAGTATGGGTCTGTGCAGAAAAAATGCAGCATTTGTTACTTTTTTTCTGCACCGGAAACTGGCTGGAACTGACTGCACTAGTGTGAACCAGCGCCATTGGAATACATAGAAAACACTCGAGTTTTTGATGCAGAAAAAAAGTGCACTGAGCTGCATCTAGTGTGAAGTAGCCCTAAGAGCTGGTTCACACTATAGAATTGCAATCCAGTTGCGTTTCGTATGTGTTTTTGCATGCGTGTTCCAGTGCATTCTTTTATGCATTCCAGTTAATTTTTTCTCCTCTCTTTTTCTTCAAATAGTGACATGTGTGTTCCAGTGCGTTTTTGGTGTATTCCAGTGCCTTTTTGATGCATTTTACCACATTCCAGTACATTTCTATGCAGAAAAAATGCAGCCTGTTCTACTTTTTTTTCTGCTACCGGAACACACTGGAACTGCAAGCACTGATGTGAACGATGACATTGACAACCATATAACTTGCGTTTTGCATGCAGAAAAAAAGCAACTGGAATGCATGTAGTGTGAACTGGCCCTAAAAGTTAGCCATACAACAGGTAGGCCTATTATCCCTGATTAACCATTTGCCATCCTGCCCACAGTACTTTAATTGCAGACAGACAGCACAGCCAGGCTCAGCAACGTAAATATATATTGCCTGGCACATGCGCACTGACCTACCCCCTGGGGCACGCAGCAAGCCGCTCCAGGGGCACTGTGTCCAGTGGATTTCAATTACTGATACCTAGCCGCTTTGATCATATGATTGTTATGCAATCAGAATGTACATAACAGCTGTGCTTACTCTTTTGATGCTGTGATTGGCCCACAAATATTACATGGTACCTGGGCCAATCACAGCAGCCTGTACCATGTGATAACTGTGGGTCAATCACATTATCATTAGAGTAAGCACAGCTGCTATAAATGTAATTAATTCGTGAAAGTTCAAACTATTGCTGTTTCAGTGTTCATCACTTTAACAGCAATCACAGTGTAAAAAAAAACTCCATAGTCACCGCCCCCCAGAGTAGTAGTGTCATTATGGTGGTCTGATGCAGTATGTATAAAAAAATTGGTAAAAAAGAAAAAAAAGTTTTAAAAAATTGAATAAAAAAAATATTTTTTTACATACTGCCACCAGTCAGTATCCCTGGTTACTGCCACACCAGTCATATGATGACTCTGTACTTTATTGGTGACAGTATGTAAAAATTAATTTATTAATTTTCAAAAAAATTGTGACAAAAAAAACTCAATTAAAAAAACTCACCATCAAAATGCCTACTTTCCGCAAAGGGGTCATTCCGGGGGCACTTGTACTGTCCTGGCATTTTATGGCCTCAAGAAATGAGGCTGTCAGTACATCAGGATTAATCAGTTTTTAAATATATATATACCATAGTTTGTAGACCCTATAACTTTCACACTAAAGAATTAATATACTGTACACATATTGGGATTTTTTTTTTTTACCAAAGACATGTAGTAGAATACATTTTGGCCTAAATTTGGTTTTATTGGATATGTTTTATAGCAAAAAGTAGAAAATATGTTTTTTTGTTATTTTATTTTAATTTTCGGTCTTTTTTAATTTATATAATAGAAAATAAAAATTCCAGTGGTGATCAAATACCACCAAAAGAAAGTTATAGCTGTGTGAAAAAAATATATCAATCTCCTTTCAGTAGTGTTGCATGACCAAACATTGCCAGTTAAAGTAGCATAGTGCTAAATAGCAAAAAATGGTCTGGTCATGGACAGTAAAACCTTCTGGAGGTACAGTGGTCAATACTGTCCTGCTGCTGACCAATTTCTATCTACTGGACAAAGCGGGTCTGTTTGTGGCAAAAACGTGTGGCTGCCAAAAGCTACCTGAAACTGAGACTAGGATTCTGCTGTTGTATGAAAGCCAAAATAGTTGTAAAAGAAAAAAATCGATTTTACAGAAAAATATGCACTGGTACTGAGACTTTCTTTAAGAACAATAGCCATGCACAGCTTTATAGCATTTCCCAAGCATGTAATTTAAATGATTTGTGTATTTTCCATGTTGCCCTTGAAAAAGGTGCTCTCCCTGCTGTATGGTATTTTGGCGTGTCCCTAATGTCCGTGCACAGATTTCCATGTCTTTTTTACAGTAGTGTTCTTTTTAGTCCAAAAAATGATCAGTATTTAACAAGATTCTCCTCCATGGAATTCACCTCTGCTGTCAGTCTGGGTTCTTTGAAACCCCTCTGCAGCTCAAAGTGGCTCTAAGGGCTTCAGGTTTTTTACCTTCATTTATTCTATGCATGAAGGTAAAAAACCTTCTGTGTGCCCCCTCAGTTCTTACCTGAGCACCCTCTGATCCAGCGGCATTCTCGACAGCCTCTGCAGTCTGAGGACTCTTCCTCCATTGGCTCCTGCTGCTGTCAATCACAGCCAGTGAGCCAATAAGAAGAGAGTTGGGGGGGACATATAGAGCAGCAGTTCGGGGACAAGCAGCTTTAGGGCGAGCGGTTTTCCCTGGGGGTACTGCTTGAGGGGGAGGAGCCAGGAGTGCTGGCAGGGAACCAAAAAGAAGAAGATCAGGGCTGCTGTGTACAAAATCACTGCTCAGAGCAAGTAAGTATAACAGGTTTGTTATATATATATATATATAAAGGAAGCGGTTCAGTGCACTTTTTTTCTGTATCAAGTTTTCCATGTATTCCAATGGCCCTGGTTCACTCTAGTGTAGTCAGTTCCAGCCAGTTTGCAGTGCATAAAAAAAAGTAGAACATACTGTATTTTTTCTGCACAGAACCATACTGGAACATAGCAAACTGCATCAAAAGTGCACTGGAACTGCGTGTGGTGTGAACTGTAAGTAGAAACAATAACCAGAATTCATCCGGCGTGCGTTTTTGTAGTGTGAACTGGCCCTTAATATAAGGACACTTACCTGTCCAGGGGTCCAGCACCATCATCACCGAGGCTAGATCTTCACTAGACTCTGGGTTCCAGGCACCGCCATTGCAAGTAAAGAAAATTGGAAGTGAAACCTTGCAGCTTCACAGTTGGTTTCCTACTACGCATGCTCGAGTCATGCTGCGCCTTGTAATTGGTCCCGCAGTCTTCTGCGACCTGTGAAGTGTCCCAGAAGACAGCAGGGGAGAGGCTGAACTTCCATATCAGTTCTTCACAACGAACTGAGCCAAATGTGGGAGCAGGCACCGATCAAAACCAGCTACCCATTCCCCCCTCCCCCCCAAAAAGTGCCAAATGTGGCAGTTTAGGGGAGGAGAGTGCAAACAAGTGGAGCTTCCCCTTTTGGGTGGATTTACGTATAATAATCCTCTTTGTGTAAAAAAAAAAAAAAGAGCAGTTTAAGGCAGGCATGTCCAAAGTCCGGCCCGTGGGCCATTTACAGCCCGGGGGTTGGTTTAATACGGCCCTCCAACAGCCTTCCCTGCTCTGTGTAATGTGGCCCTCCCACGGCCCTCCCTTCTATGGCAGACAGTCTTCTGCTTGAGAGCAGAGGGCAGTGCACATGCCTGACTGTGGCGCGTTCTCCCTGGTCTGTGTAAATGCGGCTGTCACACGGCCCTCCCTTCTGTGGCAGACAGTCTTCTGCTTGAGAGCAGTGCGCATGCGTGACTGCGCCGCGCTGGGAGCGACAGAGGGCAGTGACGTCAGGGCCGGGCTTCCAGCATGAAGTGTGTTTCTCTTCCCCTCCCGGCTGCCGAGCAGAGACTTCAGCTCCAGCTACCTTTTTCACCCTTCACATTAGTGCAGGTAAGTTTTTTTAAAATTTATTTTCAATACATTGTGAAAACTCAGCTGTCAGTTGATCTTAATGTTATGAAATGAAAAGTATGTCGTTTGCAATTAACTTGGCATAAAATAATTTATTTGCATTTAATTGTAATGGTTTAAAGAATGTTCGGAAAAATGTTCGGCCATCCGCCATGTTCACTTCATCCAATCTGGCCCTCTTTGAAAAAAGGTTGGACACCCCTGGTTTAAGGGGTTAACATAGTTTTGAGGATGCAAAAGTCTTTAGAGGGTGTCTGACCATACATTCACAACTTTGGTGAAATGCAAACATTTGCATAATGTGTTCTTGCCTGTTTATGCATACTAGCAGGGCTTTTTCTCAGCAGGAATGTGGGGGAACACAGTTCTGGTGCCTCCAGCACTGAATGTATGTAAAGGCATGGAGTCCTGGGGTGTGCAGAAGGATCTATTGATGCTGGCTGCTGGGGGATCTATTGATGCTGGGTGGGTCTATTTTTGCATGGCAATCTATATTTCTGGGGAGGTCTATTGTTGCTTGTGGGGGCTTATGTTGCTGGAGTCAATTGTTTTCGGAAGGGATCTACTGTTGAGGGAGGGGTCTAGTGTTGCTGACTGCTGGAGAGTATATTAATGCTTGTTCCTGTGAGATCTATTGTTGCTGGGGTGGTATTTTGCTGTGGGGATCCATTGTTGCAGGGGGGGTCTATTGTTTCTGGGGGGTCTATTTTACTGCTTTTCTTGCTATCATTAACAAATTCCATACAACTTACTTAGCAGCACAAAATGATTCATGGTTTTTTAAAAGGGGTATATTCTTTAAAAGGGGTGGTACTGGGAGGTGGGTAGGGGGCAGAGACAAGAGGTGGCTCAGAAGGGGAGGAGTTCCTGCACCTATTATCTGAGAAAAAAAGCCAAGCATACTAGCAAATATGTTCATCAGAATGGGAAGGGTTGAAGACGTAACAAGAAAGGCCAAAGAAGAAGTGTCTAGCAGTTAGTATGTGCAGTAGAGAAGCACAGACATTTGACAGTAGGCAGTATGTGCAGGGGAAATGTAAAGTGGGTCTGTCAGCAGGCAGTATACTGTATGTAGGAGAGGCGTGTAGGCAGTATGATAGTGGGCAATATGTACAGGAGAGGAATACAGAGACTCAATGCAGGGGTGATATGTACAGGAAATGTGCCCATAATGCATTTGGAACCCATTCACAAAACTGAGAAATTATCAATTAACAGAATGGATAATTGTATAGAATCCAACACCAGGATAACCCCCAGACATCAATCCTTTAGCACAGATAAATGAAATATATAAAAATCAATAAATTATTCCACATGACACAAGATCCCTGGTCGCTAAGACATTACGTCTTCATCAGGAAGCCAAGAAATGAACTGTTGCTCAGTGTCCAAATTTGATCAGAAAGTCCTTAGACTCATGCTATAAGTTCTTATTTTTCCTGGATTTTCACCATGGGTCTTTAAGTGGTCAGTTCCTATATCCCAAAGATGATGTGGTCCTCTTCCTCTTTACCCCTCAAAAAAAATAGTATAAACTGCACATAGTGCATTATCTCTTTCACATATAATAAATCAAAATTAAATTACACTCACACAGAAGTGCTCAAAAAGTGCCAAAACTTCACCAGGTGCCACCAAACTATGTCCGTAATTCCTACTCTTACCCTCTAGTCAGAATTTCTTGCTTTATAAAGCGAGATCAATTCCGTGAGTTCCTCCTTAGACGTGTGATGAATGACTCTCCAAAAGAACAAAATTCAAATAGTGTAGTATTTCAAATCGATAAGCATCATATAGTGCCACTCTATACACCCTTAACCCAAATCAGTGACCACCAGTCCATGTATAACAATAAGGTGACCCACCACCTCACAGCTCATGCACCTTACCAAATTCCTTATAAATAAACTCTTGGGTATATAAAATCTCTGCGACAATTCAGACCACCATCACTTATGCCAATTCCGTCTCAATGCCAGTATGTAAATCAAAGCACAGTAGGCAACCATAGTATAGCAAACCAAACAAATGAATTTAATAAATGTAAAAAGCACTTACAAGTGAAATGATATACATCAGCATTATCATGCAATTCCTAGCTCCGACCTCAACCAAGATGGCCTCCGCTGGACTGGTTAGCGTCTCACATCACTTCCTGGTGTGTTTTTTCATTACGACTTTGTCAAAGAATGGATGCAGAGCTCTTCACACCGAGGGGTTTACAGAAGATGAATAGATATCCAGAAAATCAGCCTGCTAAAAATGTAGCAGGTTTTTCAAGGACAGTGGAGGTGGTGTGATCGTGTCACCAGTACTGTGGACTGTGCAAGTGGTGGGAAGGATATTAAAACTGACACAAGAAGAGGGTCAGTTTAATTATGGACAATGGGAGTTGAAAAAGATACACCAAATTACAGCAGATTAGGCAAGGTTCACACATATGTGAGCTTCATTTTGCATTTGAATAGGCTGCCATGCCTCTTGTAATGCAGAGAAAAGGTTCCTGCAGCATTTTAGAAATTGCAGCCCACATGGAAACTGCAAGTGCAGTGCAGTTCCCAGTGGAGGAGTGATTTCAAGTGCATGTGGCATGCCATTAGGATTAATGGCACCTGCATGCATCCAGCGTGTTTTTCTGTGTGCGTGGTTGCGGCTGCGGGAACAAGTGTGGACCCACAGCGGGAACCAACCACACAGATGTGTACCTATCCTTAGTGAAGACTGTGCCATAAAATTCTGGAACAGTGGAGGTGGTGTTGGGGACATGTGAGATGGGTCAGGGATTTGTTGCCAGAGTACATTAAGAAGGAAATGTGGCAGTGGAGCTGAGGTTACTTTTGGATCAGGGTCAATGGAGATGAGACTGCTATTTGACATGGTAAATTATATAAATGTGAGGGCACATGCAATGGAAACTGGGTGCTGAGGAGGGAACAGACATGTTCTGGGCACTGAGATGTTATTACATATGTGCTGGGGACTGGCTTCTGAGGGTTTAACACACATGCCGGGAACTGGCCACTGAGGGGTTGATTCATACGCACTGGGAACTGGCAGCTAAGAAATTAACACACATATTGGAAAATGAGTGTGCTGAGATAGGTGTTAGGAGAAAGACATACAGTAAGTGTGTGCTGAGGGGTGGTATCACTGGAAATGGAACAATTTGTGTGCTGGTGGTGGGATGTCATTGAGGAAAGACCAGAAAGAGGCAGATTTCCCTAGTAGTCAAGTGAAAGTAGAAATATTTTTTTATATGATAGAGAACAGAAAAACATAACCTATCACTCAGGGGATAGACGCATAGTGCCACATCCCAAAGAGAACACAAATTGCAAAAATGGAGATATCTCCAGAAATTGGGACTTTTAAGGCACTGTACTAAAGAAAAAAACAAAGATAAGCAAAAAAATATTTGTATTTATTAACACCCATTAAAACAATGGCCCAACAATTTGGCCATTTAATACGTAATATAATACACAATACATTTACTGAAAACCAACAAGTCACATAGTGTATTTGGATGAAACAATATCCCACTGTAAACTCCGACGTGTTTCGCTGTCTACATGTGCTTCTTCAAAGGCTTTGCGGGAATCATCTACAAAAATGTATACATTACTTCATAGTAACAGGTGTCCCAGACGTGCGCAACACACAGTGAAGGACACAGACTCCATTTTGTTAAGAGTATCCATTTTTCCCCTCACTCCCTCCCCCTCCCTCTCTGAGAGGAGACATTTGGCCAGTTTAAATGTGTGTGTTAGAAGTGTCACAGGCCAGATCCCAGCAGGGAGCCACGAGGTGCCTCACTGTCCCAACAAGCTGTACCATTTCACACCTCGGAAGAGATAAGGCAAGCTTTCTCCTGAGTTGATAGAGATTCCAACCTCATAAAACTTAACTCAGCGTAGGTGACAGAATCAGATAACCTCGGTTAAAATCATTTTTCCCCTATGTCTCATATCTTGAAATATGAGAGACTTACATAAAAACCGAACATATCGTCAGATGGACGATGAGGAGGCAAACTGTTTGGTGGGTCACTCGCATTGTCTCGGACACACAGGAAAGCAGAAAAATTGATATTTTTATTGCACCCGTTTGACCTTTTAGTAATAAATCTTTCTTTCTGAAAGTGTTGAACTGTTTCTATAGCTCTGTATTGCAATTTACGAATCCCTGCCTCTAAAGAGAACGCTACTGTTTGTTTAACCCTCTGTATAACAGGCCTGTGTTATGACCATTTTATACAGACGATTATCTCAATCATTATAGTGTTATAGCTGATAACGCTGAATTTCCTCTTTCTCTGTACAAAAAGGAGGTGGTGGCAGTGTGAAGGTTAATTGCATAATTAACCTGACCCAGTAACAATCGCCCAGGCTGCCGGTACATCGATTGTGGTCTGTTAGTTGGAAAATTGTTGTCCATGGTGCAGCTGGGTGTGGCATTGTTATGCACGTCACATCGCGGTTTTAGATTGGCTAGTCCTTCGGTCACGAGTTTGGTTAGAAGGTCTGGGGTCTGACGCCGCGATCGTAACAACAGGTATATAAATTTATACACAGCAATAGTATAACCATTAACACACATTATAAGAATATTATTGTTAAAACTCTTACCACAATATTCAGTTAGACCACAAAATTGTTATTAGTTCAAAAACAGTCATATGCAATGATATCTGCCGCCAAGGATAATTGCCACATCATATGTCCATAAATCCACCTATCCCCCCCACACAAAATGGGGAAAAAGGGAAAGACCAAACCAGATACTGGGCCACACAGAGAAGAGGAGAAGCCAATAAGCCCCTTCAGCGATCACATGTAGGCTGCAATATGAAAAAAGGAGAAAGGACGCTATATCATCTTTCTATTAAGTTATCATTACAAAGAATTCAAAAACAGCAAAAGCTATTGTTTCAGCCAATATTTGTATATAGTGGTATGTGGTACAAATTTGTTAATATGGGGCAAGATATCCCATTTAAATTTAAGCTTCAACAATCGCAGCAAAGAAAATTCCTCCACCGAACAGATGTACTCATCCACTAAATGGGTGCCATTTTCATGTACCTCTTATAAGACTTCCTATACTTTTCAGTGTCGCACAGTAAAGCAATGCTAAACAGACTTACTGAGACAGAATGTGCAACAGATTTTCTACAAACTTGCAGCTTGAGTCATCAATTCTTGCTATAATGCAAAACTACCAAGGCAAATAAGTGCTATAGAAATACAAATGATAAAAGAATTAACAATAAAATCTTTCTGAAACATCAACAGTATTATAAATATGTTTATTCCTCACCCAAATGTTAAAGTATGTTAAAGACTGATCTGTACTGTAACATGAAGCTCTGTGATCTCTATGATAGACTAATACTTCTTGATATCTCTTGAGACACGATTTTAAGGTACAAGAGGCCTATTGAACTCTGTAGTGACATTAGGATTAGTCTTCTTTATTGTCTCTATCTAGTAATCTCGATGGGAATTTGCAATCTGTATGCTGTCATGAGGCTCAGTGATCTCTATGATGAGCACAAGTATCCATAGACACTATTCAGGGTCCATTTGAAGGCTTTGAATAGAGGTTGCAGAATCATATGCAACAAATAACTGGATCCATCATATGTTGTAATATGACCACAACTGTGCTGTATGCTGAGGCCACCATGCAATTGCACTTTGACACATTGAGAAGCACAAGTCATATATAATATCCAACTGGAGTGAGGGCACACTATGATTTCATTGTATGGCTTTTAAATTGGAGACCTAAAGAGCCACTTTAGAAAACACACAAATCCAGCAAACTAGAACACCTAGTCGATGGTCTACCCTTAACGCCAGAATGAGTACAGTTAAGCGTTTGTAGTAGTGAGTCCTTGTAAATCGCCAACTCAGGGTAGAGTCTAAGCCCCAGCCTGCTTCTTCACCAAGGGCCCTGACAGTGGGGATAGACTTGTAATAAGCTGGAACCAGATCTCTGCCCCCAGATACGCCCAGCTGAGGATGCAGAGCCCACTCGTGTGTGCAGAGTACAAACAGCAGGAGACAACAGGAAATCCAATAGACAAGGGGATGTCAGGATAGGCAGCAAACAAGCACAGATGGTGGACAAATTGGTACACCGGTAGTCAGGCATAGGATACACAAGTAGAAAGTGAACAGGAGCTCAGAGAACTGTGAAGTTGCTCAGGCAACATGGGCTACACTGAGCATGTCTTATATAGGCAGGAAAACTAGGAGGTGGGCCAGGACGTGATGGAAGGGAAGGAAATAAAAGCCCACAGAATAGCTGGCGACATTTTTGTTGAGCTTAGCCAGGCCACACATGTGAAAGGAATCAGGGTAGGAAAAGCACTGTAGCAAGGAGATAAGAATACACAGGCAGGAGCTGTAGGCTAACCTGGGACAGGTTCTGTCCGGTATGGTAGACTTGGAGAATACAAACATTACAGAAGGATGTAAAAAACTCTTAATGGTTATGTCTGGAGCAAATAGAACGCAATATTACTCAAATGGATTTGATCAGAACCACATCATTATGGCTCTGTTTAGAAAAATTAATAATTATATCTAGTACCTAATGGAGTGGATGGAGACATCCCAGTGGAAGGAAACACAAACACACAAATGTCTTCAGTTTTGGAAATCCGTTATAGATACCTTTAGTAATTTAAATGCAAGCAATGGCAATTTTGAGAACAATGGAAAATGACCCCCCAATTTGCCTATCATGAACTTAGAAAAGAGTATAAGAAGGAAAGGGGAAGGCAAACATCTCACTGTACCATTGGTATGAGGATCTTTATCATAGGGCTCCTAAAAGGTGTTAGAGGATCAATAAGGTTGGCCCCCTACACCATTTACCAAAAAACAATCATGGCACCAAAATCAGCATATCTTGTAAACTATTTGTATTGCTTATTGACTGCACTAAACTAAATTATTATTATTATACAGGATTTATATAGCGCCAACAATTTGCGCAGCACTTTACAAAATGAAGGTAGACATTACAGTTACAATACAATTTGGCCCAAGAGGAAACAGATGGCCCTGCTTGTTAGAGCTTACGGGTATGTAACATGTTTAAAAGATGAACTTGTGCTTAAGGCCCCTTTCACACGGACATTCTGATCAGTTCCACCTGCCCATTTTTCAGGTGGACCTGATCGGAACCTCTATTCTCCTCTATGGAGCGGCGGGTGTAAAGAGACATGTGTCCATTTACACCCGCTGACATCGAATCCAACCTGCCAAAAAGAGACGGATGGAGATCCATTTCTCTTCTGTCTGATCGGACCACAGTCGGATGGAAACTGTCCATGGAGGACAACGGGCTGTGTCTGTGTCCCCTCTGCATAACAGGAGCGGACACGGACCTGTCATCCGCTTGCTCAGCGGGTATCAGCAGACAGATCCCCCACTGAGCAAGCGGATCCGCTGTGTGAAAGGGGCCTTAAAGTGTATGTAAACCTAGAAACAGAAATGTAATATATTGTGGTTTACCAGATCTTATATGTGATGGCTGCATTACGTTTCATTTTAAAGAACATTTTTAGCAAGTACAGAAAACACCCGATGGTGTTGCTAGAAATTCAGTGTCCTCGTCATTTCCTGTGAGCTGAGAAAAAAGCATAAACATCCTTATCTTTATTGTGTAGAGCAAGTGAATGAGGCAGGAAATTTGTTATTTACAGGACCACCAGGCAGAAGTAATGGGAAAAAAAAAACAATGCAACCACCACATCTAAGGACTGGCAAGCCACAATTTATTACATTTTTGTTTTTGGATTTGGATACATTAAATCGAAACTGTTTATTTAGCACTGCATCCATTAGAGCTGCAATTCAAATTATGTGTACCAAGCTGTCCTCACTTGGTTCCAGAATGGGTCCAGAAGCCCACAGAGATGTCTCTAGGATGGTGGTTGATCATGTGTCATCCTTTCCTAATCAAGGAATGTGGAAGTGGAGGGGCTACTGTTAAAAAAAAAAAAGGTATTTACAAAAAATAAACAAGATACTAAATGTAATGTTGACAGAGAAGGTAGGGAGTGAATGAGAAGAAGTCAGTTTCAGGTGTAAGGGTCCAATTTAAGATATGTAACCTAGTTTTCCATTTGTAACAGGTTTTTCTGCTTGGAGTTATACTTTAACCACTTGCCTACCGGGCACTTTTACCCCCTTTCCTGCCCAGGCCAATTTTCAGCTTTCAGCACTGTTGCACTTTGAATGACAATTGCGCGGTCATGCAACACTGTACCCATATAATATTTTATAATTTTTTTCACACAAATAGAGATTTCTTTTGGTGGTATTTAATCACCATTGGGTGTTTTATTTTTTTGCACTATAAAAAAAAAAACCAAAACATTTGAAAAACAGGTTTTCTTTGTTTCTATTATTAAATTTTGTAGTGAGGCTGCACTGATAAGCGGCACTGGTAGGCAGCACTGATGGTCACTGATAGGAGGCACTAAAGGGCACTAATAGGTAGCACTGACTGGCGGCATTGTCTAACGGCACTGATAGGCGGCACTAAATGGTGGCACTGACGGGTACAGATTGGCAGCACTGCTGGGCAGCACTGTTGGGAACTGATGGGCAGCACTGTTGGGCACTTTTGGGGCTGCATTGATAATCAGGGCACTGTGACAGCGTGAGGAAAGTACTATAGATAACCGGCAAGTGTATTTACACAGTGGTCAGCTGTGATTGGACACAGCTGATCACATGGCAAAAGGCCACTGTGATTGGCCTTTTACCATGTCATGTGATCATCTGTGTCGTTTGGCTATAGCATGGTATTAAAGTGGTTAAATAAGAAAAAAAACAAGAAAAGTACACATATCTTAATAGAATTCTGTTTAGATATGTATCTTATTCTTGGAAGTCTTTAAATTTTTGTGGTTGAATCCTCTATCTAAGTGGATGTGGCAGAACTTTTTTAGATTCCTATTTTCTTTAAAAAAAAAATCTTACAATGAAGTTTGCCGCTTTGATCAGCACAACAGGACACTTATAGACCCTCGTCAGCCCTGCACAGGGTGACAGATGGCTGACAAGTACTGCGTGGCGCTTCTAGCAAGCTTTTTTTTTCCAAGCCTTTATTTCCTTTCAGGTACCTACTTGTTGCCATTAATTGCTAGGCGAAATCCCTTAAATTGCTGGCAAATCCATTACTTCCTTTTACAAAGGAGGCTGGAGCCATAGAATCCTTTCTCTTTGCAATGAGTAGGCTTGTCTGTCTTCTCCGCAGTGAAAATTAAATTCAAAGCTAAGGTGAGGAGGTGTGTCCGCCTCTCTGGCCTCAGATTGATAATTAGACTTTACAGAGTCACTTGGGCGAAGATTAATACAAATTATGCATTTTTAAAGTACCAAAAATGTTATGTAATTAAAGAACAGGTGGATTATATAGAGAATGAGTATTCCTGTGCCTTTACCCAACCTGGCCCCTGCAATAATGAGTGGAATAATGCACCTCTATACAACACAGAGGTAACATGGCCTAAGGGCAGCACAGTGTTCACTAGCTCAATACTCCTACTTCATTGTGGCATCTGTGCTGAGCTGTACTGGCCATAGAGAAAAATGGCAGTGTGCCCAGTGCATGTGTAAAGACAAAGACTAAGCAGACTGGCTACTGCTCTATGCAGCCAGATTCTGGCTTTAGCTTGCATATGCTGCAGATTATACAGGCGGGCTAATAAAAACGATAGTTAGAGTGAGTTCAGAAAAATTGATCTCAACACAAATTTACCAATTTCACCAGTGGCAGAATTTCACTGAACCAAAATCTCTCTGTTTCACTCATCCAAATTTGTTTTAAAACATAGTTCTTCTCTTGATTATCTACTTAAAAGTTGTGGGTTTTAAGGTAGTTTAGTTTATTTAGTGTTCTTTGTATTTGTATTTAGTTTTTCCCATTTTTTTATGCATTTCAGTTTTATTTGTATAATTGAATAGTTGGTAAAATAAAAGCACCCTTCCATCTAGTTCAACCTGTGTCAATGTGTCTGTGTTTATGTCAGTACCGTTTCCCATATCCCTGTAGACTGCATTCGCTAAGATGCCTGTTTAAGAGTTTTTTTAAATTATCGACACTTCCCGCTGACACCACCAACTAAAAAATAAAAACATGAGACTAAAAGGTTTTCTCTCTATGATAGAATCACCATTGATGTATTTTTATACTGCTACCATATCCCCTCTTCTCCAGGAAAAAACAAGTTGAATAATTTTAGTCGTTCCTCATAACCGAGGTCCTCCAGTCCCCTTATTATTTTTGTTGCCCTTCTGTGGACTCTCTCCAGTTCCACATCCTTCCTGAGGACTGGTGACTAGAACTGGACAGCATACTCAGGATCTGGCCGGATCAGAGTTCTGAAAAGTTTTGCAAAATTATAGTTTCATTTCTTGAATAAATACCCTTTTTAATGCATGCTAATATTCTGCTACCTTTGTTTGCTACATAGCATTACATGCTATTGCTGAGCTCTACTAAGAACCCCAGATCTTTTTCCATCGTGGATTACCGCAAAGGTTCTCTCCCTAACGAGTAACTTGCATTTATATCTTTTTAAGTGCATTAATTTACAATTTTCAACAGTAAAGCTCATTTGCTTGTGGGCTAGGTGCAGCATGATGCGGCGACAGTAATGTGTAGAGAAAAACAGAGGGCACACCGGCCTAGTGCATTACCTTTAATAAATGATAAAAGTAGGTATTGTACTTACAAAATGACAATACAGTCAAAGGTACATCAAGAAAGAACAGCTCTTGTCCAATCTGCACTACATGTCTGTCCATAATGGGTACTCTGGACCTCCAACAGGCTAACGCGTTTCAAGGACTTGCCTCTTCCTCAGAGCAGTAATGACACTGAGGCCCAAGATGTAGAAACTTATATATTTTAGAACTTGCAGAATAGTCACAACAACCCAGAGGGGAGAACACTTGTCTGGGAACTCGCGGTCCATGCAGCAGAGTTTCAGAGGTAGTATGCCCGAGATGAAGACAGCACCTAGCGAGGGAGGTGGAGTGCATCATGGCCTGTCCAACCCAAGAGGAAGCTTATAAAAGTGTAGACATAGGCTCTACAATTTTCCTGCTCCTCTGGAACCTCTCCCTGTAACAATTGGGTGCAATAGAGGTATGGAAGCTGTACGCAACAGCCATCTTGTTAAGGTCTCAGCCATTTTTGTTTTTCATGAGCAGTAATCTTCCTCCCCTCCTCTCTCCTCCTGAAAACTGGAATTTGAGCTGTAACTTGTAACAAACTTCAAAAGAGCCTCTTATCTTAATTAAAACACAAATAGACACCAACTCCAGGGTTTTAAACAGCGAATTAGTCTTGGCAGGATGTCTGTTTTCCATGAACTATAGAAAACACTTTCCTCTGCACTATCGTAAAACAAAAATAACTCAGTCAAGCCATCACACATGACCTGTAAGGCCATTAGAGCTCTAGGAATGCAGAGCGTGCCATAAAACGTCTATTCCACATGTAAAAATCCCACATAGAATTAATAGAATTCAACAGGAACAGGGCACATTAATATTTTAGTTATATATTCAAATAGGGAATATCATACGGAACAAATCAAGGTCATACATGACTATGTTAGCAAATAGGAAAGGGGAGAAGGCAGTCTCTTCCCTCCTGGGTGGCAAAGGTACGCTGTGTTTGGTATCCCTGGGTTCGAAAAATGTAATTTTTAATAATAATCTGTCAGTTGCTAGAATACCACCTGCACATATTGGAAGTTAGTAAATATTAGTATGAAACTGTAGTTGGGTGACCTCCTAGCACCCATTCCCTAAACCGGATGATTGGTCAGTGATTCTTGGGCAACACCCCTTTGATATTATAGAAAGGGACTGACAGGACTTGTGAAGAGGGAGCTTTCCTTTAACATCAATCAAGGAACATCCTAACGGCCTTAAGAGCCAAGGCAATGTTTTGGCTTGGACAATTGGACTCTGCTAAAATCAGGACTTTGCAAGTATTCTGCCTTCTTAACTCCTTTCTTTTATTTCTATGTTGCTTTATTGTTCTCTTTATGTCTGTGTAACATCTTTAATATTTTAATTGCACCATTTTGACATTTTTAGTAATACACACTAGTTTGAAAAGTGTTGAAATTGTCTCTAAAGCTTTTAATGCAAACTAAAGAATCCCTGTCTCTTGAAGAGTGCTACTGTATATAATAATCCTCTGAATATACCTGTGTGTGGTGACAGTGTGTGTTGCAGACGTTTTGCTAAAATCATAGTGTTATTGCTAGAATTTGTGCATTTCCTCCTTCTTTGTAAAAAGGCGGTGGTGGCAGTTTGAAGGGTTAATTGCATAATTAACCTAACCCAGTGACAATCGCTCTCAGGCTGCTGGCACATAGATTGTGGTCCTGCGAGCTGGAAAATCTTTGTGTAGGGTGCAGCTAAGAGTGGAATTGTTACACAAGTGACAGCATGGTGTCAGATAGGCTGGTCCTTTGTTAGGAGTTGGTGAGAAGGGCAGGGGTCGGGCACTGCATTGTGTCACACTCCCTACCACTAGTGCTGTTCTTGACAGATGAGGTATCTCTCCCTGCACTAGCCACTTTGCAAATGCTCGTACTGCAGCTGGAGAGAAAGTCAAGAGAAATTTGGTTTCTCTTCTGGTTTCCTCGGTCTCCTGGAACAGCATTCTAGTTTGTTAAACTGCATCCAGGTGACCTTGGTAGCCATCTTGGGTCAAGTAGAATCTTTTTAGGTCCCTGCCACCAGGGTATTGCTCTTCTTAGCTTTGTACACTGAGATTGAACTCTATGAACATCAAGTGGCTAAGTGGTTAGTACGCACGTCTAGCAACACTAAGGTTGTTGGTTTGAATCCCAACCACAACAATACCTGCCTAGAGTTTGCATGTTCTCCCTGTATTTGTGTGGGTTTCCTCTGGGTACTCCAGTTTCCTCCCACACTGCAAAGACATGCTGCTAGGTTATTTGGATGTTGTTTAAAAACTGGCAATTGTATCTATATGAGTGTGATTTAGGGACTTTAGATTGTAAGCTCTTTGAGGGCAGGGACTGATGTGAATGTATAATATATAAGAATATTGCTATATATGTACCTGTAATAAATATTTATACCAACCATTCATATAATTTATTAATAAATTATTCAAAATGGGTCCCAGGACAGAGCCTTGGGGACCTCACTCAGAATTCCAGACCATTCTGAGTAGACACTATTTTTTACCACCTTTTGATGCACCCCGTAACTAGCTTTCTATTCAGGTACATACATTATCGTCCATGCCAACAGATCTCAATTTGTAAATTAAGCATTTAATGCGAAACTGTACTGAATGCTATGACAAAATCAACATACACTACATCCACAGGCCTTCCTCTATCTAGATGACAGCTCACTTCCTCAAAGAATGCTACTGTGTAGTGCCTCCAATGCATTTAATCAAAATAGCATACGTTTTCCAATTTTCACTGACATTTCTGAGAAATTAAAACTCCAAATACTGCTGCAGGCGAGGCACTGTTAAAGTACACTATATTCCCAAAAGTACTGGGTTGCCTGCCTTTACACGCATATGAACTTTAATGGCATCCCAGTCTTAGTACGTAGGGTTCAATATTGAGTTGGCCCACCCTTTGCAGCTATAACAGCTTCAACTCTTCTGGGAAGGCTGTCTATGGGAACATTTGACCATTCTTCCAGAAGCACATTTGTGAGGTCAGGCACTGTGTCGGATGAGAAGGTCTGGCTCGCAGTCTCCGCTCTAATTCATCCCAAAGGTATTCTATTGGGTTGAGGTCAGGACTCTGTGCAGGCCAGTCAAGTTCCTCCACCCCATACTTGCTCCATGTCTTTATGGACCTTGCTTTGTGCACTGGTGCGCAGACATATTGGAACAGGAAGGGGCCATCCCCAAACTGTTCCCACAAAGTTGTGAGCATAAAAGTGTCCAAAATGTCTTGGTATGCTGATTCCTTAAGAGTTCCCTTCACTGGAACTAAGGGGCCAAGCCCAGCCCTTGAAAGACAACCCCATGCCATAATCCCTCCTCCACCAAACTTTACACTTGACAAAATGCAGTCAGGCAAGTACCATTCTCCTGGCAACTGCCAAACCCAGACACTTCCATCGGATTACCAGACAGAGAAGCATGTTTGGTTGCTCCAGAGAACACGTCTCCACTGCTTTAGAGTCCAGTGGCAGCATGCTTTACAAAACTGCATCCGACACTTTGCATTACACTTGTGATGTAAGGCTCGGATGCAGCTGCTCAGCCATGGAAACCCATTCCATGAAGCTCTCTATGCACTGTTGTTGTACTAATCTGAAGGCCACACGAAGTTTGGAGGTCTTTAGTTATTGACTCTGCAGACAGTTGTGCACTGTACACTTCAGCATGCGCTGATCCCGTTCTGTCATTTTACGTGACCTACCACTTGGTGGCTGAGTTGCTGTTGTTCCCAGTTGCTTCCACTTTGTTATAAAACCACTAACAGTTGACCGTGGAATATTTAGTAGCAAGGAAATTTCACGGTCAGACTTATTGCACAGGTGGCAACCTATCACGGTACCATGCTTGAATTCACTGAGCTCCTGGGAGCGACCCATTCTTTCACAAATCTTTGTAGAAGCAGTCTGCATACCTAGGTTTATTTTATATACCTGTGGCCATGGAGGCAATTGGAACACCTGAATCCAATGATTTGGGGGTGTCCCAATACTTTTGGCAATATAGTGTATATCTAAACCCTTTTTTTTGTTGAGGCACTGTTAAAGAATATCTAACCCCCCTTTTTTTCGGATAGTGTGAGGAAGAAGCTTTTTCACATTTTTAGTGATGTCTGTGTCCCTGCTGGAGAGATTCTCCTTTTCTGTATTACCTGGTGACTACTGTAATGGGAAAATCTAACATTTTACAGTTGTCACCAAAATAGGAATTGTGGAGAGGACAAATCTTAAAATTAGGCCTGTTTGGATGAGAAAGGGTTTTGGCCTTTGCTTTCGAGAGATTTCCTCTCACATCCTGTTCTGTCTATAGGACAGGAAGTAAGGGAAATCTCCCCAAAGGCACACAGATAAACAGCAAAAATAAATTCTCTACTCTGTCCCAGAGCTCTTGTATATGATGGAGGCTATGGAGGGAAATTTCCCCTGGGAATTGGAGGATAATATTGTATCCATAAAGTGCAATTTATTCTTATCTCTGGTGAGTGCGGAATACGTCAGTATTCCCAGGAAGGTATGGATCCGTGGAGTCTTTTCTCTGTATTACACGTATCCTAAATTTTTTTGGAGCACTATTTGCAAGTTTAAAAGGGACTTCATCACTTTTTGTATTTGGACACAAATTTTATAATTTAAAAAAAAAAATTCTCATTTTGGTGGATTTGGACATTTATTTTATAACCACAGAATTTATTATGATTTGTGTATAAATATTTTTTATTCATTTCATGTTTTGCGCTGTTTTATTGTTTCACTTGAATACACTTTAACTGCTTTTTTTTTTATATAATTTTTATATTTCTTTCATTCTTTTAATAAAAGAATGCTTTTAGCACAAATAATTAAGCCTTAGATACACTTTAACGTCTTTTTTATGCTTTTAATTTTTTTTTTTAATCTTTTTATAAAAGTGTGGTTTTATTCACTGAAAAAATGAAGTTTGGGCTTTAGATGCACTTTAACTGCTTTTGTATTTATATAAAAGTATAGTTTTGTTCACCAAAAATTCCAATGTTTTACACATAGAAAATAACTCAGTGAACAAAGATGGGGGCAGAAGGGTAGGTATATGGAAGAAAAGGTTTTTATTTTTTTTCTTTGATTGAAGAGAACATTATGTAAGACACATGAATGCTGTTTTCCTCCTGATTTCTCATCAATATCCAGGGCACTATGTCTTGTGTTCCAGTTGTTCTACCTGTGATGTGTCAAGTACTGCACACTGTACTTCACCCAAGCACTGTGCTCTGTCTCACCCAGAGATTCAAGGCTAAGCACTGTACATTCTGTTTTCCACCTTTTCAGCTTCATGCTGCGTTAATACTGAAAATAGTTTGTTGGTAGCAGATGCGCAGATATATATTTAAAAAGAAAAAGTCTGTCTAATTCAAAAGTTGGATTTGTTTTAAAATAAGTACTGTAGCTGTGAAATGTCTAAACAAAGTGCCACTTTACTGTCCTTCAAACTTTAGGGGGCTGAACTGTGGCAGGAGGGAAAAGAAAGTGCCCTGGTGTCAGTGGGAGTAAACATTGCCCCATCATTGGTATTAGGCAGAGTAATAGTGCCTCATCATTGGTGTCAGTGGGAGGAATAACATCCCATCATTGGTGCCAGTGAGAGGAATAGTGCCCCATCATTTTTTTCACTGGGAGGAATAGTGACCCATCATTTGTGTCAGTGGGAAGAATAGTGCCACAACATTGGTGTCAGTGGGAGGAGTTGCTCCATCATTGGTGTCAGTGGGATGAATAGCACCCCATCATTGGTGTCAGTGGGAGGAATAGTGCCCCGTCATTGGTGTCAGTGGGAGGAATAGTGCCACATCATTGGTTACAAAGGGAGAAATAGTGCCTCATCATTGGTGTCAGTAAGAGGAATAGTGCCCCATCATTGCTGTAAGTGGGAGGAATAGTGTCCCATTATTGGTGTTAGTGGGAGGAATAGTCCCCCATCATTATTGTCACTGGTAGGAATAGTGTCCCATCATTGGTGTCAGTGTGAGGACTAGTGCCCTATTGTCAGTGTCAGTGTCAGGAGCTATGCCCCACTGTTGCTGACAGTGAGGGGTATAATGCCCCAAGGGCTGGATAAAAGCAAGCAAAGGACCACATCCAGCTCCCGGGCCGTAGTTTGGAGACCACTGCTTTACATGTTTCAGCACCTCTTTATGTTTTTTTTGTAATTAAAAACAAATAAACAATGTAACAGAGAATAAATTAAACCCATCATAAAGTCCTCAGAAGGAGTGTGTGTATGGGATATAAAGCATTCCACTTGGGGACATATGAAACCCAAAGACTATTGTGGCTTGTAGCAAGAGCAGTGACAGCTAAACTTGCCTTAAACGCTTGACTAGCTTGACTTAAATGCAGCCACCGGGGCCCTCTAAAACTCCATAATCAGAGTTCAATGAAGCTTAGATGCCCAGTATTCATCAGTTCACTGACTATATTTAACTATAACTCTATGACCAATTCCACAGTTTGACAGTAGGGCCAAAGATCTAGGAATGTGCACAGGTGGGCATTGCTAGTTCTCTGCTGCAACAGTAATCAACATTATCAAGACATGGGGTGACATCTCTGAGGACCTAAATAGACATACTTGACAGTGTTTGAAAACTGCTATTGCAGAGTTCCGTCTAAATAAAAAGGTATTGTAAAGAGAATAAAGTACTGTACCTGACTTTTTTCTACACCGCGTTCCAAATTATTATGCAAATTCTATTTAAGTGTCACAAAGATGAAATATTTTGTTTTTCAGTTTAACTCATGGATGGCATTGTGTGTCAGGGCTCTTTTGATCACTGAAAACAATCTCGGACACCTGTGATAATTAGATTGGCCGATGAGCCCAATTTAACCTCCCTAACGGTTTTCCCGAGTGTAGCTCGGGGTAAAATGTCTGTACCAAAAGCGGTAACCCCGTGCTACACTCGGGCTTACCATGCGGCGCTGCATAGGGAGTCCCTGCAGCACTTACCTTGTCCTGCGCTCCCGCGATGTGTTCCCTGCAGCGTCCCCGGCCATCTCCTCCGGCTGATGCCGGCATCCGGCTCCTGTGTTCCGGTCCCTGTGACGTCAGGACGTACGGGCGCCGCCGGCGGCAGCGGGAAATTTGAAAATTTAAAAAAAATGTCATTTTTTTCAAAACGATTTTACATAGTAAAACATTCTTGTTTTAACCCATTTCACACACATTTTGTCCCTAGTGCTTTGTCCTGTCCCCTGTCTGCATTTTGATTGTTCTTTCTGCCTGGAAACTGAGAAAAGTCCATGGCGTCCAAAAAGTGTCCCTTTAGGTCAAAAGCGGGTTTAGATCAGCTAGAGAACAGCAATAGTAAATCAGAACTACTTGCAGAATTGAGTGATAATGATTCGTGGAGAAATTCGTCATCAGACACTGAAAACAATTTTGCGACTTTGCTCAGCGATGTGCGAACTTGGCGCTATATTTCAAATTTCAGTGTTTTTGGTTTGATTATATTATTGAATTAAATGTATTATTATTATATTATTATTTTTTATGATTATTTATTAAATTATAATTTATGATTTTGTGTTTCAAATTTTATCATACCCAGGATGTTTAATAGACTCTTGTTCGGACAGATTTCAGTGAGTTATTCCTAAATATTACAGCCTACAATAAAAAAACTACATATTTCCATGCAAAATAATGGTACCGCTTTTAGCACCAAAAATCTGAAATAATCAGACCGCTAGGGAGGTTAAAGAAAAACTACTAAAGGACGGTGTTCCACATTATTAAGCAGAGCACCATTTTCAAGCAATATGGGGAAGAAAAAGGATCTCTCTGCTGTCAAAAAGAGTGAAATAGTTCAATGCCTTGGACGAGGTATGAAAACATTAGATATTTAACGAAAACGTAAGCGTGATCATCGCACTATTAAGAGATTTGTGGCTGATTCAGAGCACAGACGGGTTCGTGCAGATAAAGGCACATTGAGGAAGATTTCTGCCAGATCCATGCATCGGATCAAGAGAGCAGCTGCTAAAATACCATTACATAGCAGCAAACAGATATTTGAAGCTGCTGGTGCCTCTGGAGTCCCACGGACATCAAGGTGTAGAGTCCTCCAGAGTCTTGCAACTGTGCATAAACCTTCTATTCAGCCACCACTAACCAATGCTCACAAGCAGAAACAGCTGCATTGGGCAGAAAAATAGATGAAGACTCATTTTCAAACAGTCCTGTTCACTGATTAGTGCCGTGCAACCCTGGATGGGTCAGATGGATGGAGTAGTGGATGGTTGGTGGACGGCCACCCTGTTCCAACAAGGCTGCAGCGTCAGCAATGGGGTGGTGGAGTCATGTTTTGGGCCGGAATCATGGGAACAGAGCGGGTCGGCCCCTTTAGAGCCCACGAAGGTGTAAAGATGACCTCTGCAATGTATGTGGAGTTTATGACTGACCACTTTCTTCCCTGGTACAGAAGGAAGAGTTATGCTTTCCGTAATAAAATCATCTTCATGCATGATAATGCACCATCTCATGCTGCAAAGAATACCTCTGCATCAATGGCTGCTATGGGGATAAAAGGAGAGAAAGTCATGGTGTGGCCTCCATCCTCCCCTGACCTCAATCCTATTGAGAACCTTTGGAGCATCCTCAAGCAAAAGATCTATGAGGGTGGGAGGAAGTTTACATCCAAACAGCAGCTCTGGGAGGCTATTCTGACATCTTGCAAACAAATTCAAGCAGAAACTGTCCAAAAACTCACAAGTTCAATGGATGCAAGACTTGTGAAGCTGCTATCAAATAAGGGGTCCTATGTTAAAATGTAACGTGACCTGTTAAAATGTTTAAAAAGTTAAAATGTTGTTAAAAGTTTGATTGAAATAGCTTTTGATTTCAGTAAATATGCTGCAAACACAACAAATGACAATTTTCACTTCTTTATAACCTATAAAGTGTTTTGAAACTTACTGTGCGTAATAATTTGGAACAGTGCATTGTAAGCTTTTTATGTTTAAAAAAAATTCTGTTATCATTAGGAGGTTTGTTCAATAAAATTTGAATTGTACTCTTAATAGTTGATAACATGAGAATTATGCGGACTGTTATTTACATCAATTATTTAGATAAATGAGAAAAATATAATTTGCATAATAAATTGGAACACGGTGTAGTTGCCCTGTTTCTGTTCTTTTCATTTTGTAACACAGTACAGCACAATTCACATTTGGTTTTAGGTCTACTGTATGTGTATGTTGGAGTACCATTCAGAGAGAATACTAATGCACATATACTGCACATTACTGTGGGTTGTGGTAACATGGAGTTTCAATGCATCTCACTGGTGCAAAGATCTAGAGCCTGACTTAAAATACAAATTTCCTCGGATGTAAGCCTTTTTTCAGAAAACTAATACAGCTAATGCTCATTCCCATGCAGGGGTTGCTTGTGCACTGACATGTAGGTGTATTTGTTCACACCAGCGCATGTCTTTGCGCATTGGTGCCAAGCTGCCTACTTAAAGGAGACCCTTCTGTGTGCTAATCCCTGGATGTACTTCAGCTCCCCGTGATCCGAGTTCCTGTGTTCCTGCTTTTGCTGACTGCTATTCCGTTGCTGACCCAGCTTATTCCTGACTTTGCTCTGTGGATTCTGGATTCTGACCTCAGCTTGCCTCTGAATATTCTTTACCTGCTTCCCTGGTTCTTATCTAGGTCTGCTACTGGACCTTGCTCTGCCTGATCCCCTGGTTCTTACCGTGACCTGCCTCCTGACCACATTGCTGTCTTACTGTGTATGACTCACCTTGACTTTGTCCCTGACTATTGCAGTCGCCTGCTATTAAGCTTCTTTGAGCCTTGTACCTTTGTCACCACATTCAGGGGTGCTCGGACCAGAGCGGCAAAGGAAGTTCTCCCATCAAATCGGACTCCAACCAAGGTACGTGACACCTTTCCTCTGAAAATGGTCACTTTGTAAAGCTCATGTGTGCTACAAACCCATTCATTCCCCATAATCATGGCATCCTCAAGCAATCTCCCAGTGTATGGCTTTCACACGTGTAGTTTGAAGCAGGCATTTTCGGAGGAAAGGCAGTGTTGCTCAGGTTGAGGATGCACAGTGTTGCACACTTGTTAGGCACACATTTAACCCCTTGATTACCCCGAGATGTTAACCCCTTCCCCACCAGTGTCATTAGTATAGTGATAGAGTACAGTATTGGCACTGATCACTGCATTAGTGTCACTGGTAATGTCAGTGGCAGTTAGGCAGTTCCCACAAAGTGTCAGTTAGGGTCAGATTGCCCGCTGCACAGTCCCACTATAGCCACTGATCACCGCAATAGTTCGTAGACACTATAACTTTCACACAAACCAATTAATATACAATTAACGTGATTTTTTTTTTTTTTTTACCAAAGACATAGCAGAATACATTTTGGTCTAAATTTATGAAGAAATTAATTTTTTTTACATTATTTTTAGCGGATATGTTTTATAGCAAAAAGTAATTTTTTCATTTATATAATACAAAATCGAAAAAACCCAGTGATCAAATACCAGCAAAAGAATGCTCTATTTGTGTGAAAAACAATTATATAAATTTAATTTGGATAGAGTGTTGCATGACCTCACTATTGCCAGTTAAATTAGCACAGTGCCAAATAGCAATTATTATTATTATACAGTATAAAGCGCCAACAGTTCGCTCAGCGCTGTACATTACAATGGGAGTCAATACATGCAACAGTACAATAACAATACAATGCGATACATGAGGGGTTCGAGGGCCCTGCTCTTTCAAGCTTACAATCTAGGAAATTGTAAGCAATTTGTTAGCAATAAATAGTCATGAAGGGGTAAAATCTTCCGCAGCTTAAGTGGTTAAAGAGATTCTGTCCCTTTACCAATTCTTTTGCTCTCCATTCCTTCCCCACTAGACCCACTTCCCTGATTCCACTCTTTCCTCCATCACAGTTGCAGCATAATACCGACACTTTTGGTAATAGAGGAGCTTGTGACTTCCTTCTATGATGTAGTGTTTGAGCTATGTGGCCAGTCCCCAGGCCCAAATGCTGTCATATGATGGAGGGGATGGGATCATAACCCTGTGTAGGCTCCAACATCATTGGAAGCTGAGTATAGGGAATTTTGCAGCAGCTGCAAGAGAGTATGAATCATCGTGTATTATGAGTATAGGTGAGTATAATTGAGGAAAGGTGAGCATAATTGAGTCAGGGCTTTAAAAAGACCCTATTACCTTGCCCTTAATAGATAACACAACATAGGAGTCTATTTACTAAAACTAGAGTGCAAAATCTGGTGCAGTTGTGCATGGTAGCCAATCAGCTTCTAACTTCAGCTTGTTCAGTCAAGCTTTGACAATAAAACCTGGAAGCTGATTGGTTTCTATGCAGAGTTGCACCAGATCTCCAGTTTTAGTAAATCAACCCAATAGTCTCTTTATTACTAAATAAGCTATTGAGGTTTGCCAAGGCTTTAAAAACTCCATTTTTATATTTGTACATGAGGGGAGTCATCTTCTTAGTAGTGCTGCACAATGATTGTGATTTACTTGAGTTTTTTCTCAGTAATAGTCTTTTTGTCAGGCCTGCCTGGATGGGAAAATGCATTTTCTAGGCAGCTGTGGTTTTATTTTAGCAATTGTTGATCAGGAAGGCCAAGTGACTGAAATGAAATCCAGAAAAATCTACAAATCTGTGTATGCAAAGCCTTATTATGTCTCGGCAAGCATGTAAATGTTTGAAAGTCACATCAAGCATTAATTTAAGATAAACTTCTGAATAATAATCCTTAATAAATGCTTGCTGGGAAAACATTATAGTTTCCTTTTAAAGTTTTTTTTTCCAGATCCCTTTTTCTTTTTTAACTGCTGGAATGCACAGTTAAATGCAATGTGTGCATGTTGGTGTAATTGGTGTCACCTAGAAAGTGCTATTTATATGGTTCCTGTGTAATAAGATTGATTAACATAATTGCTGCAATGAGAGTTGAACGTTTTTTGGGAAAAGGTTACAGCTTTAGTTGGTAGGAACATTGACAGTCCTGACCTTTCCTGGCCATCAGCGAATATTTATACAAGTTTTGTGCATTTTGAGTTTCAGGATGCCTGGGAAAGATTTAAAAGACAGAGATTTTCTAAATTTCTCAACACTTCAGTCACATTAGATCAATGGTAGAAGAATTTAGCGCTAAGGTTTAATGAGCTGTGAAACAGTGTGCTCATACTGTCACCAATGATTATTTAAAAACCAAGAAAGAAATGAGCTTGCTCAAGGGGTTAGTCCACCCAGAAGTGATAGTTCAGTGCTCAGGAGATGCTGTAAAGGTGCAGCTAACACTTTCATATGTCTTTCAAGGACTGTGGATGGTGAAATCTCTGCACTTTAAGCCAAAACCTTTTGTTTAGTGTTGGATAAAGTGAGAAGGTCATACACTAATAGACATTCGTATGAAAATTCCCACTGTACATTCAATGACTTGACGAATTTTATTCAAAAGTACTTCAAAATTTCATTTGCATTAAAATCCAATTTTGGAATGAATATAATTTCCAGAATGAAAATCAGATTTTTTTTTTAATGCTTGAGTCCCAGATATGAAGATTTGCTCTAATGTCTGGATGACCGCTGTGACCAGGACTGAAAGTGGTGGAAAATTCAAAACTTTCCATTTAAGTTTTTTAAAAGTTGCAGCACTGCAACAATAACCACTTAAAGCAGAGCTCCACCCAAAAGGGGAAGTTCCGCTTTAAGCCTTAGTCCCCCACTCCCCATTAAGGATTGGCACCTTTGGGGAGCGGGTACCCAAATTTGACAGGTACCTGCTCCCACTTCCACTGCGATTGCCTAGGCGATCGGAAGCTGAAGTTGTCCTCCCTCCCTTCCTCCCCATAGTCTTCTGGGACACTTGACAGGTCCCAGAAGACTACGAGGCCATTCACAAAGTGCAACGCTTCTTGCAATTGTGCAGTGGGCACCCAGCTGTGAAGCCTCAAGCTGTCACACACTGAAGATGCCAGCACCGGGGAGAGAAGATGGCCAGTGAAACCAGCCTTAGTTAAGACACTGCTGGATCCCAGGACAGGTAAGTGGCTGTATTTTAAAAGTCAGCAGCTACAGTTTTTGCAGCTGCTGACTTTTATTTTTTTTTTCCAGGTGGAACTCTGCTGTAAGGACCAGGCTTTTTCTGGAACTTTTTGTTCACATGTAACAAACAGGTTTATTTTTTTTGCTAGAAAATTACTTAGAATTCACAAACATTTTATATATATATATATATATATATATATATATATATACATACAGTGGGGATCGAACGTTTGGGCACCCCAGCTAAAAATTTGTATTAATGTGCATAAAGAAGCCAAGGAAAGATGGAAAAATCTCCAAAAGGCATCAAATTACAGATTAGACATTCTTATAATATGTCAACAAAAATTAGATTTTATTTCTATCATTTACACTTTCAAAATAACAGAAAACAAAAAAATGGCGTCTGCAAAAGTTTGGGCACCCTGCAGAATTTTTAGCATGCACTGCCCCCTTTGCAAAGCTGAGACCTGCCAGTGTCATGGATTGTTCTCAATCATTGTCTGGGCAGACCAGGTGATGTCAATCTCAAAGGTTTTAAATGCCCAGACTCATCTGACCTTGCCCCAACAATCAGCACCATGGGTTCTTCTAAGCAGTTGTCTAGAAAACTGAAACTGAAAATAGTTGACGCTCACAAAGCTGGAGAAGGCTATAAGAAGATAGCAAAGCGTTTTCAGATGTCAATATCCTCTGTTCTGAATGTAATTAAGAAATGGCAGTCATCAGGAACAGTGGAAGTTAAAGCAAGATCTGGAAGACCAAGAAAAATATCAGACAGAACAGCTCGTAGGATTGTGAGAAACACAATTCAAAACCCACGTTTGACTGCATGATCCCTTCAGAAAGATCTGGCAGACACTGGAGTTGTGGTACACTATTCCACTATAAAGAGATACTTGTACAAATATGGTCTTCATGGAAGAGTCATCAGAAGAAAACCTCTTCTACGTCCTCGCCACAAAAATCATCGTTTGAACTTTGCAAATGAACATATAGACAGGCCTGATGCATTTTGGAAACAAGTTCTGTGGACCGATGAGGTTAAAATTGAACTTTTTAGCCGGAATGAGCAAAGGTACGTTTGGAGAAGAAGGGGCACAGAATTTAATGAAAAGAACCTCTGTCCAACTGTTAAGCATGGGATTGGATCAATCATGCTTTGGGATTGTGTTGCAGCTAGTGGCACAGGGAACATCTCACAAGTAGAAGGAAAAATGGATTCAATAAAATTTCAGCAAATTTTGGATGGTAACTTGATGCCATCTGTGAAATAGCTGAAGTTAAAGAGAGGATGGCTTCTACAAATGGATAATGATCCTAAACACACCTCAAAATCCACGGGGGATTACATCAAGAGGCGTAAACTGAAGGTTTTGCCATGGCCTTCACAATCTCCTGACCTCAACATAATTGAAAATCTATGGATAGACCTTAAAAGAGCAGTGCGTGACAGACAGCCCAGACATCTCAAAGAACTGGAAGACTTTTGTAAGGAAGAATGGGCAAAGATACCTCAAACAAGAATTGAAAGACTCTTGGCTGGCTACAAAAAGCGTTTACAAGCTGTGATACTTGCCAAAGGGGGCAGTACAAGATATTAACTCTGCAGGGTGCCCAAACTTTTGCAGAAGCCATTTTTTTGTTTTCTGTTATTTTGAAAGTGTAAATGATGGAAATAAAATCTAACTTTTGTTGACATATTATAAGAATGTCTAATCTGTAATTTGATGCCTTTTGGAGATTTTTCCATCTTTCCTTGGCTTCTTTATGCACATTAATACAAATTTTTAGCTGGGGTGCCCAAACTTTCGATCCCCACTGTATATATATATATATATATATATATATATATATATATATAATTTTTTTTTTTTAAAGCAGAGGCCCTAGAGAACAAATTGGTGGGTTTTGCAAATTTTTATGTCACACGGTGTTTGTGAAGTAGTGTTTTCAACTCAACTATTTGGTTAATAATACGCTTTTTTGAATTTTAATGCAAAATAAAAAATACATAACCCAATTGTTTTATACAATATAAAAACAATATTACACTGAGTACATACATACCAAACATACCATGCTTTAAAACTGCACACACCCATGCAATGGCGATAAACGACATACATTTTACTATCCATAGGTGACGCTTTTACTACTGCAGGTTTACAAAGGAGGTCTGGTGCAAGAATTGCTGCCCATGATCTGATGTTAAGGGTGATACCTCACATGTGTGGGACGATTACTGTTTGCATGCGTGCGGGACCAACCAGTGCGTTCGCCTTTGCGCGCAAGCACAAGGGAAAGGGGGCTCTTGTAATATTTTATGGTTTTTTTTACACTTTAAAAAAAATGTTTTGATCACTTTTATTGCTGTCACAAAGAATGTAAACATCCCTTGTGACAGCAATAGGTACATGACAGTTACTGTTTATGGAGGGATCTGGGGTCAATAAGACCCCAAATCCCTACTCTTCTTTTCAAAGCATTCAATCACACCACAATTGATGTGATTGAATGCTTTTATTTTGTAAAAATGGCTCTAATTGTAAGCACTGGCTGGTCAAATGGAACTCCCCGATGGGACTGGACATAAAGTTAAAGTGGCAGAAGGCGGTGGGGGGCATCCCTTGCCACTGCTTGTAATAGCAATCGAGCAGCTAGTTAGCTGCTCCAATTGCTATTACAAAAAAGCCGACCATCAGCTGCAAATACCGGTACCAGGATGATGCCTGCAGCTACAACCACTTGAAGACCAGTGGTGTATAAGGTACATGACTGGTTGGCAAGTGGTTAAAAAAACATCAAGAGAAAGAACTCATATATCAGTCTTTTTGCAAGCCACTGGAATTTATCTATATTCTATTTTTTATTTTTTTTACCTTTCTTTCTTTCTGATTCAAAACGGATTTATCACAGATAAAAAAGACTTCATAAAAGGTGAGGGGAACACCCCTCTTATAGATTTGTCAATGGAACAGGTGTCACCATTGGAAGATTTTCTGTATATGTCCTCTGGGGACAACTGTAAAATAATGCATATCACATCCCTTTCTGTCTGGGTCACCAGGACACATAGAGAGACACAAATGGGTTGAATTACTAAAGGCAAATAGACTGTGAACTTTGCAAGTGCAGTTGCACTCTGCAAGGAAATTGGCTCCAGAGCAAATGAGGTAAAGCTTCACTTTTCAAAGAACATCCAGTCACATGCAAGGAAAATAAAAAAATATATATATTTTGCTTGCATATGGTTGGATGTAATATAGAGATCTGATGCTACATCCCTTTCACCTTATGATCTTACTGAATTGACCTGAATCCTGCTAGGACCACAATTGCACATTCTGTCAACCAATCTTTAAATGAAAGGTCAGCAACAAGGTATATTGTACTCATAAAATCTTCTTTATTTCCGGTCCATCGAAGCAGGGGGAACATTTGTGCATTGGATTTCCCCCTACCTTGATGGATCTGAAATAAAGAAGATTTTATGAGTATGACATACTGTTCTACCGACCTTTCGTTTGAGGATTATATGATCGGATGGTGGAAGTCATTTGAACTTCCTCTCAATTGCTAAGCACTGGAGCAAATTCCCTTGCAGAATGCAACTGCACTTGAAAAGTGCACAGTCTATTTGCCTTTAATATATCAACCCCATAGAGGGGTGAATCTACCCAGGGATACTGACAGCAATAAAATTTACCCTAATCTACTCTATACTTACACTTTAAAAATACATTGGATACTTTCCTAAAATTAGAGCTAGTAGGCAAAGATCATATTCTGTTTTTGTTATTATAAGTATTGCATTATTCTTTGCCACTGTACAGCATGTAAAGACACACAGCTATTTCTTCCAGCCCAGAAGGCAAGGATAACAGCTTTTCCTACATAAATAAACTCATCTGGGAAATGGCTTAGGACAACATTAATTGAGTAATTATGTGCTGTGGTTTTCAATGTTTATTGAATAAACACCAGGATTATGTCATGCATAAAAAAACCCGTGGAATAAATCATGGTTGATAAGTAAATATCCATTGAATTTTCCAAACCACTTAAACTGAAGGACGAATGATGAAATAAATGAATAGGTTTGCAGCTCATTATGATAAGGATGGAAAAGCAGGACTATGTACTGAGTGGGGTGTACAATCATAATTATCTTACTAAAGGCATTTAGGACAATAAGGGTGTATTTATAAAAAGTAAATTAATGCAATGGGAGCTTTTAGAACTGCGTTGGCTAGCCAAGCCCCGCTGCATTGGAGCAGGCTGGGGCTCCAGGTATAAGAAATCGATGCAAGCATACACAAATGTAGATTTTGGGTTAAAGTTCCCAATTGCAGCACTTTGAATGTGCATCTAATCCAGACTTATATAGTAAACGGATCTTGTGTAGTAAGAACTGTGGAATTCATTGTTAAATAATTGATAATATCAATTATTTTCCATTTGAAAATGGCATACGTTTTAAGGTGATCAGTGCTGAATGCCCTGTAAAACCAGACTGACCAAAAACAGACCGAATGCAGCACTGGCTGTACTATAAATATGTTAAATATGGTTTCTGAGAATCAGATTTCCTTTCAAAGAAAAAAGAAAAACATATTTTAGGCAAACAGCATTGAATGTGGCAAAATAAAACACACAGCCTAAGGACCATGATATACTAACAATCCTGACAACTCCCCAGCAACAGGATTGCTGTACAGGGCTGAGAAAAGCCTGTTTCCATGCGTTGCTTTCTCACTGGCCAGAAAAAGGATGTGTTGCTGCATCACTGGTGAGTAACACAAAAATATCTGAATCAGCCTGAGCCTGTAGCTCTTCTACAACTGTGTCTTATCTGCCCCATATTGGCATTATACACTGCTCCAAAAAATTAAAGGAACACTTTTTAATCAGAGTATAACACCAAGTCAATTAAACTCCTGGGATATTGATCTGGTCAGTTAAGTTGCAGAGGGGGTTGTTAATCAGTTTCAGCTGCTTTGGTGTTAATGAAATTAACAACAGGTGCACTAGATGGGCAACAATGAGACAACCCCCAAAACAGGAATGGTTTTACAGGTGGAGGCCACTGACAATTTTTTACCTACTCATCTTTTCTGACTGTTTTTCACTACTTTTACATTTGGCTAGGATCATTGTCATTACTGGTAGCATGAGACGATACCTGGACCCTCCAGAGGTTGTACAGGCAGTCCAAATCCTCCAGGATGGCACATCAATACTTGCCATTGCCAGAAGGTTTGCCGTGTCTCCCAGCACGGTCTCAAGAACATGGAGGAGATTCCAGGAGACAGGCAGTTACTCTAGGAGAGCTGGACTGGGCCGTAGAAGGTCCGTAACCCATCAGCAGGACCGATATCAGCTTATTTGTGCAAAGAGGAACAGGATGAGCACTGCCAGAGCCCTACTGGTGTGAATGTCTCCGACTAAACAATCAGAAACAGTCTTCATGAGGGTGGCCTGAGGGCCCGACATCCTCTAGTGGGCCCTTTGCTCACTGCCCAGCACCATAGAGCTCGATTGGCATTTGCCATTAAACACCAGAATTGGCAGGTCCGCCACTGGCACCCTGTGCTTTTCAAAGATGAGAGCAGGTTCAACCTGAGTACATGTGACAGATGCGAAAGCGTCTGGAGAAGCCATGTAGAACGTTATGCTGCCTGTAACATCTTTCAGCATGACCGTTTTGGTGGTGGGTCAGTGATGGTCTGGGGAGGCATATCCATGGAAGGATGCACAGACCTCTACAGGCTAGACAATGGCACCCTGACTTCCATTGGATATCAGGATGAAATCCTTGAACCCATTGTCAGATCCTGCGTGGGTGCTGTGGGTCCTTGGTACCTCCTGGTGCACGGCAATGCCCGGCCTCTTGTGGCAAAAGTATGCATGCAGTTCCTGGAAGATGAAGGAATTGATACTACTGAATGGCCCCCATGCTTGCCTGATCTAAATCCAATAGAACACCTCTGGGATATCATGTTTCGGTCCATCTGACGACACCTGGTTGCACCTCAGACTGTCCAGGAGCTCAGTGATGCCCTGGTCCAGATCTGGGAGGAAATAACCCATGACACCATCTGTTGTCTCATTAGGAGCATGCCCTAATGTTGTCAGGCATGCATACAAGCACGTGGGGGCCATACAAACTACTGAGTAGCATTTAGAGTTGCTGCAATGTAATTTGAGCAAAAAGGATTAGCCTGGTGCATCAATTTTTCACTTTGATTTTCAGGGTGTCTTTGAATTCAGTCCTCTGTAGGTTGATAATTTTAATTTCTATCAAACGGTGGGGCATCCTTACATTCCTAGCACATTACCCAGTCCATATCAGTATAGATATCTAGCATGATATTTTTCCCTATTGAGATCTGATGTGTTTTCAAAGTGTTCTTTTAATTTTTTTGAGCAGTGTATTTACTGACATATGCTACAAGGAAGTGTAGAGCTACCCCCATAGGAGCCACTGAATTTTTTTGTGATTTATCTGCTACCTGAAGATGACACACCCAGCACTGACCAACACAGCTTAAGGTATTTCAAAGGATTTATTAGGCCAAGTATAGCCTAAAAGGAAAGAGGATTAGCAAGTGTACTTATACAATCAATAAGACAATAATGTTACTCTGAGAGATATGGTTAAACACCTGCAGTATTGTGATTAACAGTAATTAACAGAACTAAATTGCTAGCAACAGTATAGTAAGAGAGTCCTAACTTGCTTGTGCAGTGTTAGTCGCTTACCAGACCCAGGGCACCCTGTTCAGTTTCAGTTCAAGTCCTCAGACTGGAATAGAAGTTGCTGTGATGTCTCTCTTTTAATTCTGCTGAGGCAGTCCCTCTTTCCCTTCCGTATAAGTGGTGGGGGTGCACTCTAGTACAAAAAACAAGCAGGTAGCACAGGTGGTATATAGGAGGGGAACATAGCATGAGCAGTCTCTCCCGATTTTGATCAGCTATGGCAGGGCTCCATTCAGCCAGCAGCAGCAGCCCAGTCCTCTTCTTCTGACCCCCTGCTAGCTTTTTGACTGTCCTCTCCTATCAGCAATCTGCTGACACACTCACCTTTGCTTTGTTGCATCAGCCAATCATCATCTTGCAGGATTGATCCAGACCCAGCCAAGATGGCTGCCCCCTGCACTGCAGATATTGCATAAATAAGCATTGTACATTGCTCTCCTCAAGATGGCTGCTTTATTTTTGCATTACTGAATATTCAGTTAATCCTGTTCACACTGCAGAAGAATAATACAGCAGCAATGAAGGAATAAGTTCCACAGCAGTTATCAGCTACAGTCTAGGCTACACAAGCAAGTAATTTGTATTTTACAGAGTAGAGTAGGGAGTGGCCAGAGAGGGATTACGTTTATGTAGTTGGCCAGCTTGAACATGTATTTCAATATCAAATACCAAAAATCCCTGTTTTTATGCAAAATTTGCTATAAAGGTTTAAGAGTGTATAGCAGTGTGCAGCGGGCTGATTCCGTAGATTGCAGAAGGTTCATTCAGAATTTTTAGTATTAGCATGTGGTCACACAACTTTAGCATCTGATGGGTTATACAGTATACAGGTACTGTGTATATATACAGTGGGGATCGAAAGTTTCGGCACCCCAGCTAAAAATTTGTATTAATGTGCATAAAGAAGCCAAGGAAAGATGGAAAAATCTCCAAAAGGCATCAAATTACAGATTAGACATTCTTATAATATGTCAACAAAAGTTAGATTTTATTTCCATCATTTACACTTTCAAAATAACAGAAAACAAAAAAATGGCGTCTGCAAAAGTTAGGGCACCCTGCAGAATTTATAGCATGCACTGCCCCCTTTGCAAAGCTGAGACCTGCCAGTGTCATGGATTGTTCTCAATCATCATCTGGGAAGACCAGGTGATGTCAATCTCAAAGGTTTTAAATGCCCAGACTCATCTGACCTTGCCCCAACAATCAGCACCATGGGTTGTTCTAAGCAGTTGTCTAGAAAACTGAAACTGAAAATAGTTGACGCTCACAAAGCTGGAGAAGGCTATAAGAAGATAGCAAAGCGTTTTCAGATGTTAATATCCTCTGTTCGAAATGTAATTAAGAAATGGCAGTCATCAGGAACAGTGGAAGTTAAAGCAACATCTGGAAGACCAAGAAAAATATCAGACAGAACAACTCGCAGGATTGTGAGAAAAACAATTCAAAACCGATGTTTGACTGCACGATCCCTCCAGAAAGATCTGGCAGACACTGGAGTTGTGGTACACTATTCCACTATAAAGAGATACTTGTACAAATATGGTCTTCATGGAAGAGTCATCAGAAGAAAACCTCTTCTACGTCCTCACCACAAAAATCATCGTTTGAACTTTGCAAATGAACATATAGACAAGCCTGATGCATTTTGGAAACAAGTTCTGTGGACCGATGAGGTTAAAATTGAACTTTTTGGCCGGAATGAGCAAAGGTACGTTTGGAGAAGAAGGGGCACAGAATTTAATGAAAAGAACCTCTGTCCAACTGTTAAGCATGGGGTTGGATCAATCATGCTTTGGGGTTGTGTTGCAGCCAGTGGCACAGGGAACATCTCACGAGTAGAAGGAAAAATGGATTCAATAAAATTTCAGCAAATTTTGGATGGTAACTTGATGCCATCTGTAAAAAAGCTGAAGTTAAAGAGAGGATAGCTTCTACAAATGGATAATGATCCTAAACACACCTCGAAATCCACGGGGGATTACATCAAGAGGCGTAAACTGAAGGTTTTGCCATGGCCTTCACAATCTCCTGACCTCAACATAATTGAAAATCTATGGATAGACCTTAAAAGAGCAGTGCGTGACAGACAGCCCAGAAATCTCAAAGAACTGGAAGACTTTTGTAAGGAAGAATGGGCAAAGATACCTCAAACAAGAATTGAAAAACTCTTGGCTGGCTACAAAAAGCGTTTACAAGCTGTGATACTTGCCAAAGGGGGCAGTGCAAGATATTAACTCTGCAGGGTGCCCAAACTTTTGCAGACGCCATTTTTTTGTTTTCTGTTATTGTGAAAGTATAAATGATGGAAATAAAATCTAACTTTTGTTGACATATTATAAGAATGTCTAATCTGTAATTTGATGGCTTTTGGAGATTTTTCCATCTTTCCTTGGCTTCTTTATGCACATTAATACAAATTTTTAGCTGGGGTGCCCAAACTTTCGATCCCCACTGTATATATATATATATATATATATATATATATATATATATATATATATATACATGATTTCTTCCACTAAAGGCACCCAAATGCGGTTACATCTCACTGGACACTGCGCCTGCATTACAGGAACTGAAGTACAGAATTTTAAGTGCACCTGAACTTAAAAGATTTTCTGTCGTTCAGGGAACATCTAGAACTGTTAATGGTACCTTATCAGTACTCTGACAAATCTATTTTTTCTCCTAAATAGCAGTACATGACTGTGTTTAGGCAATACTGACCATTTAGCTATAAATCTGCAGTGTAAGAACTTAGGCATTGTTAGTCTTGTGATATTTGAAGTAGGATGTTGTTATGTCAGCACTTTGCTGCACAGTGTTCTCCTTGCTGGATAGGAAGTTGTACCTGATGACTTGCAGTGCAAGCATTCTCCCTGCTTCTGCTTTATTTATATTTTAGTTTTGTAATTACTCACACCACCTCTCCTGACACTTCTTGAATATTCCCTGCCAGTCATCAGATCACAATCATCAAGGGAGCAACTTTGATCTGAGGAAATAAATCCCTGTTTTTTTCAAGATGACATCCTCCACACATAGACAGTGCAGAATAAGAAAAGTCATTAATTGGAAAAAGATCAATTACAAAGAGTCTAAGTCCATACTGGCGACCATGCTATAGTCTTTTGCCCTCTGCTTGCCTTTTTTAAACACAGCTTTGACATTCAAGGTCTTCATTTATTACAGTTACTGTACTTATATAGCACCATCAATTTACATACATAGTATACAATCACATCAGTCCCTGACCTTAGAATCTTAGGTCCCTAACTCAAATTCATGCACATACTAGGGCCAATTTAGAAAATATCAATTAGCCAACCAGCATGTCTTTGGAGTGTAGGAGGAAACCCATGCAAGCACAGGGAGAACATGAAAAGACTATGCAGGTAGTGCCATGGTTTAGATTCAAACCAACGACCCTAGGTAGAAGTGCTAACCACATAGCCACCATGTATCCTCACTAATTATACTGAACAATCAGATTACAGGAAATGAAGTACAGAATTTTAAGTGCACCTGAACTTAAAAGATTTTCTGTCGTTCAGGGAACATCTAGAACTGTTAATGGTACCTTATCAGTACTCTGACAAATCTATTTTTTCTCCTAAATAGCAGTACATGACTGTGTTTAGGCAATACTGACCATTTAGCATTGGGCAACTTCCTTACCATTTCTCATCAGTAAGTCCTAATAAGTATTACAAAAGCTTGTGCTAGCACACCATTAACAAGGTAGATAATAAATGCTATTTAGAAACTAACATTTTTTCATGCCCTTTCTTACAGTATCAGTCTTGTGAGAAAGGTGGAGTGGCACATTAAATTCATGGCGTTCATACAAAATATGAATATAAACAGTATTTTCTGCATTCTTTGCTCATTTGAAAAACCTTGCAGCGTACATTGCTGTTTTTGTCAGCAGAATTGGCCACGCACCAGTTTAGCTCTTCAGCATAATAAGACATTACAGCAGAAAGGATTCTTTTGTGTTTAAAAATGTCATATTTTTTTATCAATGCCTCTTTAAATGTTAAATCTAACGCAAAGCTTTAAAATAAGCAGATAAAAATTCAAGAGGCCCCGTTTCCCTGGCAACCCGACCAGCGTGCCAAAATCCCCGATCAAAACTGCATTTTCGAGAGTTCAAAAATCTTAAGAACAACAATTTATCGTTTCATGCTCCTACAGTATAGTTTTCATTCTAGAAACCGGATATGTGCATACCACACAGTCTGAGACACTAAGCATTTTATACCTTATTTGCTCTCAACATATGTATTTCTGGCAGTCAGCATGTACAGGAGATTAGGGAAAAATGTGAGGTTTGTGCTTTTTCCTGAGTACAATGGCTTTCATGGTATGTTTTCCAGCTTTTTTCCCCCTTCTGACAGTAATGTATATTTTGTCCTATTTTCCTAGCAGTCGCTGCCAAAAAGGTGTTCCAGGGCTGCAGACAACAGACAACATATGTTCCTGGGAAAGGTATATAAACTGTATAAAATTCCTGTTATTGAGTTCAAAAAAATAAAAAGTGTTAAAGAAGAACTCCAGTTATATTATATAGATAATAGCATTTTGCTATCGTTTTAAGATGAAGAAACCTTTTAGTGAAATTTTAGCTCTCAGGGAACCCTGGTAATAAGTACTTTACCTACACAGGTAGATACAGTTGTGCTCAAAAGTTTGCACACCCTGGCAAAAATCATGACATTTTGGCATTTATATTGAAAATATGACTGATCTCATATACTACCCAAACTGCTATATGATTTTAGGGCACTTCCCATTTCACGCTCAAAAACATATCTCGCTAAGATTCAATCTAGTAATAATAAATTTATATGGAATGATAAGGCTCCAAGATATTCCAAAAAAATCTTCTACCATTCTCAAAAAAACTGGAGGTTTAGGACTTCCACAATTATGGGTGTACTATGTTACCTGCAGAATAACACAAGAAGCCCAATGGAATATAATGAATTCTAAAATTCCCTGGTTAAAATTTTTAAAGTTCATCTATCTCCCCATTTTACCTCCCGGGTCTTCTTTGGTCCAGTTCTATTCCAATTAGAGTCATCTCAACTTGCAATATGATAGTAACCCATTCTCAGAAACTCTGGAACCAATGTGAAAAAAATTGGTCTTTGACATCTAAACCTTCTTCTTTTTTGGGAGACCCCAGATTTAAATCTGCCTTTTCTTCTCCAGAAATATTTCAGTGGTGGATAGATAATAAAATAACCAAATTGCAGATTTTTATAAAAACTCATCCTTTATTTCTATTAATACATTACAAAAAATGAAATCAGTACCAATCTCAGAACATTGAAATTACTTACACATAAGACATTTTTATAACACACATTATACTATACCTCAGACCACTTCTTTCACCACTTTTGAACACATATGTCATAAAATCCCTAGAGCAGGGTCTTGAATTAAAATTTACAGAGGTCCGGTCAGCAAAATTTCATTCCAGTCGAGGTCCAAATCTCGTTAATGAAATAACACATCACAGTCCCCCGATACATTATGATCTTTAGCGTACCTTTCACACTGTAGTCCCCTCTACAACACAGTCCCCTCTTTAAAGAAGTCCCACAGTGTCCTCTTTTCCCTTCACATCCCTGCCCCCTTTACATCACAGCACCCCTTAACAAAACACAGGGTCTCCTAAAACAACACAGCACCCCTTAACACAACACAGTGCTCCTAGCCAACACAGTGCCCCTTAACATAACACAGCACACCTTAACATAACACAGCACCCCTAACACAACACAGCACCCCTAACAACACAGCAAATATATAGCAAAGATGGAATGTCTCTTTGCTGGATAGGGGTGTCTCTTTGCTGGATGGGGATGTCCCTTCTTGGACTAGGCTGTCTCTTTGCTGGACCCAACTGGGTAAAGAGACAGCCCAGTCCAGCAAAGAGACATCGCTGTCCAGCAAAGAGACAGCCTGCCCAGCAAAGAGACAGCCTGCCCAGCAAAGAGAAAGCCCATCCAGCAAAGAGACAACCTGTCCAGAAAAGAGACAGCCATCCTGCAAAGAGACAGCTCATCTAGCAAAGAGCCCATCCAGCAAAGAGCCATCCAGGAAAGAGACAGACCCGCTCAGCAAAGAAACAGCCCATCCAGCAGACAGCCTGTCCAGAAAAGAGACAGCTCATCCAGCAAAGAGACAGCCCCTCCAGCAAAGAGACAGCCCATCCAGCAAAGAGACAGCCCATCCAGCAAAGAAACAGCCCATCCAGCAAAGAGACAGCCTGTTCAGCAAAGAGACAGCCCATCCAGCAAAGAGACAGCCCCATCCACCACCGCTACAGAGCTATCACAGTGCGTCGGCAGGTGAAGAAGAGAGGCCGCCGTTCTCCCTTCAGTGAAGCAGCTGACCAAGGAGGTGTCCCTGTGTCAGAGGCTCTTCCTGCTTGTCATCTGGAGCTGTCACTTCCACTCCTCCTGTCGATCCTGCTTCACAGTGGGAGGTAAGTGGTGGCTGCGTCCTGTGTTAGCCCTGTCCAGACCGTGGTTGCCACTTATCTCCCACTGTGTGGCTTGATCATCTTAAGCCTGGTGTGCCCGATGGCCAGTCTGGGCCTGGGTCCGAAGGAGGGCAGTGGCATAGCTGCAGTCCAGACAGGAATGTCCCTCGTTCTGGTTCTGGACTGTGGTCCCCCATTTAGTGACCACTGCCCTAGAGGAAAAGGATAAAATAGGGTATTTGGAAGTGAGACTTTAAATATACCTCAGAGGTTCGTAAACAGGCTTGTTTCTTATACGCACAAACAAAGATATGCGTAAAATTACAAAATTGATTAAATTGGCATATAAAAAGAACCATCTATAAGTACAAACATCTTTCTTGAATATAAAAAAGTGCATCCAATGACATAGGTCGACGCCTTTCGCGGGTGTCCCCGCTTCTTCAGGACCCACAAATCATTTACTTGAAAGTATACATACTCAAATCTGAAAGATCTCTAAAGCAAGTAGATAAAATAACAATACAAAAATACATATTTAACACGCAAATCATATACATGTATCGAAAAAGAGACCCTGTGTATATGATATGCAGAGAGCTAGTTAAAGTAAAACTATTTTGTATATAAAGTGTATATATTTTCAGACATACAATATAGCTATATATTGTGCAATGCTCTTACCCCTGAATATTGGGGACAGAGTATCAGATGAAAAATATCTTGGGATACAGATGAGATATATGTGTCACTTATATGCATCTGTTGGCCCAAGGGAAATCACCCCTGAAGACATCGAAGCCCCGGAGACAGAATGGAAATTCCACAGTGATCATATAACAACAAAGTTAAATAAATATAGGAAAATGCGTCCTAGAAACCAGTCAAAAAACACAATGATGTACGTAATACCACTGTATATCCATGAATACTAGCCACAGTATATACATGCCTACTGTAAATCAGAAGTAGCTTTCATATAGGACGCAGTTATGTGGCGGACGTTGTCTCCAAGAGAGGCAGGGACTAGGTCCCAGAAAGATTAAAGCATGGGTATCCAAAAAATTCGAAAGAAAAGAGTTGTCAGTAGTGTCTGTATGTTATCTAATCTTGTGATATTAAACATACACCCCTCAGGATGGTAGGGGTCTTAGGAATATAATATAATGCTTGTCTAAGGAAAAGTGGTATATGTTAGATGTAGGTCCCGGGTTCCACCCTCATTCTCCAATAGTGTCAATGTTTTAAGAGCGCTAAAATCAGCTCTGGTGAAATTTTAATACTTTAAAGATTCATGTATTTCTTCATTTTGTTGTTGCCCTTCGTAGAAAGACTTAAAATTCACTTTACATGCAAATAACTAAGTCTTTAATCAATTCAAAATGGTCTAAGTTTGTGGATGGACAAAAATTGAGGCCTAGTCGTAAGACAGATAACTCACTCTCTGAAAAGATAATATCTGTGAGATTAATAATATCAAAAGTGGAGGAAGTAGGTGAGGAAGAAAGGGAGGAGGTTTGCTCCTGGGGTGTATGACATGCATTTAAGTAGAGCGTATGATGAACCCGTTGAGGTTCCCCAAAGGTATTTGTCTGTATTGGGAACTAGTATTATAATTAGGCTCCTTAGGTAAAGAAGTAATAGGTGGGGCTGGGTTCAATGTTGTATGCAATCCTGAAACAGATGGATTACGTGCCATCACCAAAATCACCAATAGAAGATAATTCATCAAGTTCTGATGGTGGAGGAGATTTTCTCTTTGTGGGTGGAAGACGTGGAATAGAAGCACCACGTTCTTTACCATCACCTGTTCCAGATGAGGATACCATTCAGTGAGAGGAGTTCTGTAATGATACAATAGATGATGACATGGATGCATCAGGTACATTTCATTCCTTAGGTTCGTTTAGATTAGCCAAATGTTTTTAATTATTGTAATGATGACTGTTTGTATTCCAATTATAAGCTATGCCTGTTCTAAATGCAATAATATCTCTTGAAAATTTCTTATTCTTGGTCCCAACTAATTGTACATTATAACAATCAATAGAGTCTCTAAGGTTTTTATCTCGAGTTTGAAAGATGGGGGATTGCTGATAAACATTCAGCTTCACTAATTGTATCTCTTTGTCCAATTCCATTATTTCTGAGTCATAATATTGTCTCATAATTTCAAGCATGTTCAAAGAACATGCTATAAGATTTTGTTCCCATCTTTCCTTCAGACTCAATGGTGGATTATAAATGGTGGGAAAATTTGTATACGCAGACCAATAGGAATAATTTTAGATTCAATATAACAGGAAAAGGTCTTATTTCAATTTTATACAATAACCTTAACTCATCCACTACAACCGATAAATGACCTTATATGTCAAGATGGGAAACAGAACTGGGAATACAATTCTCTACTAAGGAAAAAACATCGGTGAGGAGTGTTGAGGAGTTGTCAGGCATATTGTAACCAGGCTTTTTTTGTGGCATTGGTGCAGTAAAGGCTCCTTTCTGGCAACTTGAGCATGCAGCTCATTTTTGTTCAAATATTATCGTATTGTGCTCCTTGATACAACCACACTGCCTTTTTCCAGAGCAACCTGTATTTTTCCTGAGGTTACCTGTGGGTTTTTCTTTGTGTCCCTTACAATTCTTTTGGCAGTTGTCGCTGCAATCTTTCTTGGTCTACCTGACCTTGGCTTGGTATCAAGAGATCCCAAAACTTTCCACTTCTTAAGTGATTGAACAGTACTGACTAGCATATTCATGGCGTTGGATATCTTTTTATATTCTTTTCCATCTTTATAAAGTTCTATTAAAGTTCCATTACTGTGCAGCTCATTTTTATTCAAGTATTGTATTGTGTTGCTTGAAACAACCACACCGTCTTTTTCCAGAGCAGCCTGTATTTCTTGTAAAGTTACCTGTGGGTTTTCCTTTGTAAACCAAACAATTCTTCTGGCAGTTGTGGCTGCAATCTTTTTGGTCTATCTGACCTTGGCTTGCTATCAAGAGATCCCTGAATTTTCCACTTTTTAATAAGTGATTGAACAGTACTGACTGGCATATTCAAGGCTTTGGATATCTTTTTATATCCTTTTCTATCTCTTTAAAGTTCCATTACCTTGTTACGCAGGTCTTTTGACAGTTTTTTTCTGCTCTCCATGGCTCAGTATCTAGTCTGCTCGGTGCATCCACATAAGAGCTAACAAATTCATTGACTATTTATGCACAGACACTAATTGCAATTTAAAAAGCAACAGATACGGGAAATTTTTTTTTTCTTTTCATTTTAATCTGTCACCTTGTATGTCTGTGCCAAAGCCAAATATTCCAGGGTATGTAAACTTTTGATCGGGGCCATTTTGATGATTTCTGTTATCATTATGATTTAAAAAGGAGCCAAACAATTATGTGATTATACATGGCTTCATATGATCACATGATCACTATCCTTAAATAAAAGAAAGTTTTTGGCATGGGCAGTCAAACTTTCAATATAAATTCCAAAATGTCACAATTTCTGCCAGGGTATGCAAACCTTTGAGCACAGCTGTACATTACTGTAAACAGTAAGTTGTAAATGTAAGAATAAATAATAATAAGAAGGGAATTCTCTGATTGGTGGTAAATGAAATGCTCCCTTACATTGGTGGTCAGGGGAGAAGGGCCTTCTTATATACTGTAGGTGTATATATAGTCAGTGGAGAAGGACCTTCTTTTATAGGTGTATATATGATCAGTAGAGAAAGACCTTTTTATATAAGTGTATAGCTGGCCATGGAGAAGGGCTTTCTAATATAGGTGTATATATGGTCAGTGGAGAAGGGCCTTTTTATATACTGTAGGTGTATACATTGTCAGTGGAGAAGGACCTTCCTATATAGGTGTACACATGGTCAGTGAAGAAGGGCTTTCATATATACTGTAAGTGTATGGATGGTCAGCAGAGAAGGGCTTTCTTTTATAGGTATAAATATGGTCAGTAGACACGGGCCTTCTTGCATACATTAGGTGTATAGATGATTAGTGGAGAAAGACCTTCCTATATACATGTTTTGAGGCATGAGGACCCACTTTTTCATGTTGACTCTGCTTGTCATCTTGATAAAGAGGGTCTTTGTACCCTCAAAACAATGGTATAATGTACTGATATGGATTTCAAGTTGGCATGCTAGCTCATTCCTACAATTGGATTTACATGGTGCCACAGTATAGCCATGTACCTACTCTCTTGGATCTAAATAAAGTTTGTGCAATATGGTTTGATGTATTGTAATAAAAGCCAGGCAGAGATAATAATGCTTCTCCCCTCTAGCCAAAATTAGAAAATTACTTTGGCTGGAGCTGGGCCAAGCCAAGGCCCTTTGCAAGGTGTTGTCCCAAATTATAGTCTAACAGTGGCAGCTGAAGGCCTCCAGTTTTTGCACCAAATCCAGTCAAGAAACTAAAATGGAGCTCACTCAGTCATTGTCGTATAAAACAGAGATTGTGTTACATACATTTGCAAATGTTTTATGAAACTAGTCAGCAAATGACTTACCTGGACATGTACTGGTGATTTCTTCAGAACTATTTTTCTTTATTGTGGCATTTTAAACTATGTAATAGCTTAGAGCAGCGGTCACCAAACAGTGGCCTGTGGGCCGGATGCGGCCTTTTGCTTGCCTTTATCTGGTCTGTGGGGCACTATTCCTCCTACAGTTATGCGGCACTATTCCTCACACTAAACACCAACAGTGGGGCATAATTCCTGCCACTGACACAGACGTTGGGGCACTATGCCTCCCATTGACAGCAGTGACAGGGCACTATCCTCCAATTGATAGCAATGATGGGGCACTATTCCTCCAACTAATACCAAAGATAGGGCAATATTCCTCCTCCTATTGACTACAACTACTATATAATTGTTTTAATCCCACTGACCACCAAATTTGAGGCATGGTTTACTTCAACTGATGATGTGACATTTTATACTCCCACTGGCCACAATCTGGCCCTCCTAAAGTCCGAAGGACAGTAAACTGGCCCTTGCTTTCGAAAGTTTGAAGACCCCTGATTTACTGGGTCAAAAACTATTTTATTATTATTATTATACAGGATTTATATAGCGCCGACAGTTTGCTCAGCGCTTTACATTATAGTGGGAGAGAGTACACGAGACAGTACAGTAAGAATACGATTCAATACAAGAGGGATTCGAGGGCCCTGCTCCTTGGAGCTTACAATCTAGGAGGGAGGGGATAGTTGTACAAGAGGTAATAACTGTGGGGGATGGAGTGGTTGGAAGGGTAGAGGATTCCAGTATTAGCTGAGGGCAGGGTAGGCTTCCCTGAAGAGATAGGTTTTCAGAGTGTGCCTAAAAGTGAGCAGAGCAGGCGATAGTCTGATTGATTGCGGTAGGGAGTTCCAAAGGATGGGGGAAGCCCTGGAGAAGTCCTGGAGATGAGAATGGGAGGAGATGACAAGGGAGCTAGAGAGTAGGAGGTCTTGTGAGGAGTGGAGAGTACAGTTTGGGTGATATTTGGAGACAAGATCGGTGATGTAATTTGGGGCAGTGTTATGAACGGCTTTATACGTCAGTGTAAGCGTTTTGAATTTTATCCGTTGGGCAGTTGGAAGCCAGTGCAGGAATTGGCAGAGAGGGGTGGCAAATACAGAACGGTTAGTAAGGAGGATGAGTCTGGCAGCAGCATTCATGATTAGACTGAAGTGGAGATAGCCTGCGGTGAGGTAGGCCAATGAGGAGGGAGTTACAGTAGTCGAGGCATGATATAACAAGAGAGTGAATGAGTTGCTTAGTGGTTTCCGAGGTTAGGAACGGTCGTATCTTGGAGATGTTGCGGAGGTGAGGTCTACATGAGTTTGTCAGTGATTGGACCTGGGGCTGAAAGGACAGATTGGAGTCTAGGATGACACCTAGTACCCTGGCTTGAGGGGTGGGACTGATGATAGTGTTGTTGGTCATGATGGAGAAGTCGGGGGGGGGGCACGGGCTGGAGGGAATACTAGGAGCTCAGTTTTGGAAAGATTGAGTTAGAGGAAGTGGAGTGACAACCAATCCGATATGTCACTTAGTAGGCTTGAGATACGAGCGGAGACTGAAGGGGTGAGGTGAGGGTTGGACAGATAGATTTGTGTGTCGTCAGCACAGAGGTGGTAATTGAAGCCGTGGGAATTTATCAATTGGCCAAGGGAGGAGGTGTAGATGGAGAAGAGAAGGGGTCCGAGGACAGAACCTTGAGGGGCCCCAACAGAGAGAGGGAGTGAAGAGGAGGTGGCAGCATTATAGGTAATACTGAAGGAGTGCTGTGATAGATAGGAGGAGAGCCAGGAGAGAGCGGAGTCTCTGAGGCCAAGAGAGTATCGTTGTTTGAGGAGGAGGGGGTGGTCAACTGTGTCAAAAGCTGCAGAGAGGTCGAAGAGTAGGAGTACTGTATAGTGGCCATTGGTTTTGGCGGTTAGTAGGTCGTTGGTGAGTTTGAGTAGGGCAGTTTTGGTGGAGTGTAGGGGGCGGAAGCCAGACTGTAGAGGATCGAGGAGATTGTTTTCGGTGAGGTGGGAGCTCAGACGATTATAGACTAAGTGCTCTAGGAGTTTAGAGGTAAATGGCAGCAGGGAGATGGGTCTTAAGTTGTTATTATTATTATTGTTGTTATTAATATTATTGTTATTATTACAAAGTGTAAATCTTATAAAGACTTTTACACCAGAAGAGGGACAACTGTGTAGGAAAGAGGGACAATTAGGAGCTACAGCTAAAAAAAAAAGGGATGGTAGGGAGCTAAAATATCCATCATAAAGGGAGGGGAAAGGTAAGTGGGGAAGGCACAGATCTCAATCTTGAGGAGAACAGCTAATTTCCCTATTAACAGCCATATCCATCTGATCAGAGATATAATCAATGCTGCAATTAGAAGTTATAGAAGACTTTTTATTTGGACTAAAATTGCTCTTTAAAGAAAACTCTATTCGCTGGGTCCTCTTACTATGCATTTCTCTACAGTCCCATTCATTCCTATTGGTAAGTTGTACTCGGGTGCTTGGCTGGAGATTAGTCACTGTACTCCTCCTGACAATATCTTCATCTTCTTTTCTTTCCAGAAGGACAGAAACATTTTTGGAACATCATCCAGGGGCAGCATTTATCTCTTCTAGGCTACATTTGCACATGCAGTTGTCACTGACATGCCTCAAAAAAAGAGACATTTGATAGGCAGTGAGGAGGTGATATGTTGCCTCCTCACCACCTGTTTTAACCCTGCAATGCCACATGGTTCACTGTGGCTGTGCTGCCCACTGAAAACATCTGACACAGATCAGCCCCTTGCTGCAGCGGATCACCTTGTGACTTGCTGCAAAGTTACAGTGTTGCTGTCTGATCAAAAGGAAAAAGAGGAAATGCTTATTATTGCCTTTACTGGAGCTAAAGGACCGATTTCTATTGAAAAGGTGGAGCTTTTTTAAAAAAAAAAATAAAGTTATAGTAATGCTGTATATTGTGACATGTCTAAGAATTTATTCATGCAAACTCTCTGCATGTATATATATATCTAGTGTACAGTTTGTATAGTTTGAGTAGCATATGTGGTTTACTTACTATTATCTCTGCATGTTTTACATACCACTTATACAATCTAGAAATGAGCATCCCAGACTTTACTATACTACACCGTACTGGCTTCCCACTCAAAGGGTCAGTGAAAGTCCTGCTCAACCTGATTGTGGGGAAAAATTATATAAAACTGGAATTCAGCTAAATTAGCTATTCACGGATTGCTTTGATTTGTCACCCTCAGTTGATTTTTAATAAAACTTAAAAGTCACTTCTGAAATTTATCAGCAGCAGCTTTCTCAGCTTCTCTCGGAAAGAATATTATCTATATTTTAGGCGCATACATTTTTGCTGCCACTTTGACGTGATTAATCTAATTTCTATTTCCTTGTTGCCGCTCTGTTTAATGAATGGCTCTACGCTCGGTGGTTTGGGCCCTGCCTACAATCCATCTTGGATTAGGATTGTAGCCTCAAGCTTCTGACATGTTACTTCTTAAAGTTATCATTATTGATTTCTGAGGTCAGCACAGAACATAGAGTCTACTGAGGCGTCATGTGATCTGCAAACCAAATCAGACATCCAGCTGAACATTCCTCCAGCCTGAACTCATTTCCGAATCACAGGGTTTTTCTCCATGAATCTGCTACATCATGTGAACAATCTATAAAGGCTCTTTGCAAAGACAAAAAGGAGTTTGACTTTCACTGCCAAGATCCAATAAGTTTCCATGGAGAAAATAGTCACTGTCTAATTAAAACAATGTGGGACATTTTCTAGGCTCTCAGAGTGAGCAGAACAGGGATTTTATGTGTGAACTTTGAATAAATTATTATAGCTTGGCAAACAGCTAAATACCCATTTTGGAGGTATTAAATGTTAACTAATTGTCCAAAAGGGTTGTAGTTCTGTTCAGCGGGTCTTGTGACTCAGGCACCCCTGCTAGAAAACACAGCCACGTTTGTGACTTTTTACTTCACTGAGGTTCAATATTACGGCACTGTCACTGATCTTCTCCCAGCCAGTGCTGATTGTGAAGCGAAGGAACATCATCAGACTAATGAGGTCAATACTCTGCTTAATTCACTCCCACTTACAATAAGAATTTTGCATGTGTAAAGCCGGCCATGACTGTGATTTTCTTTCCTGCAACCATGGGTTGATTCCCCCATCAGCACAGTCAGTGTTGATGGGGGAATCTCTCCTGCAGAGCTATTGCTTTCTCCCTGTGGGGGGGGGGGTATCCCAGCCAGCAGAACACACAGTGATTATTGATAGCAGTTATATCCGACCACAATGTCAGATCGGCCTTCCAAACATGGTTCAAATCTTGGCCTGTCCCTGCTGAACCAGCCAATTTTTGAACCGTCTACCATCTATGGCCGGCTTTAGGCCTGATCCACAGAGACCTTTAGAGGCTCAAAAGTGCCCAAGTGTAAAATTCCTGGTGCCTTTCTAGTTCCCATACCTATGGAGGCACAGGTAGCACATGCAAGTGAATGACTGTACGTGGTCATACTGGTATAAATGCTGATGCTCCTGTACATCTGCATTTACCCATGCATACGCATATGCTGTATCTCTCAGAACATGCTAGTCTTGTGTTCAGGGAAATACACCATATGTGCAACACGTGGAAACACACTACCATACATTGCAGTGCTTCTGAAACCACGTACAACTTTTGGTCTGTTGTGGTGCATTGGGCAGCTAAGTAAAAATGAATTGGCTACGCTAACACGATGCAACACAATGAGCTGCAGACCAGACCAGGTTCATGTGAAGGGAACCTACAGTAAGTGTTTCAAGTTTTACAATTTTGGCCAATGGCAAAATATAATTCCTATATAAAGGAATGTTAGATACTGTTCACACCACCTTTTTATAATTAGTAGGCTTTGTATCCTACAAAAAAAGCCCTGGGGCTATCCTAAGATGTATTAAAATGACTCTAAAGGCTTACATTTAAAAAAAAAAAACAAAACAAAAAAACAAACATCCCTATACTTACCTGCTCGGTGCAGTGGTTTTGCACAGAGCAGCCTAGATCCTCTTCTCCTGAGGTTCCCTGTCAGCGCTCCTGACCCCTCCCTCTTGTCAGGTGCCCCCACAGCAAGCAACTTGCTATGGGGGCACGTGAGCATGCGCACTCCCACACCCCCATCCACACAGTACACAGGAACAGAGCTGAGGCTGTCAATTACATTCTATGTAGGGCCCTTGTCACCTTTTTTTCTCTTGGTGTGAGGAAAAATTGTCAGAAGTGATTCATGCTGATGGCAAAGGAAAGAAGCAGCAGACAAAAATTACTTAATTGAGACAAGTACACACTAGAGAGGGATATGCTTTGTTCATATTTCATGTCTGAGGTTTACAACCACTTTAAGCACCGATGTCTGAAAATCATTTAAGTAGTTATGCCCTTCACAGCCTAGAGATGACAGAAACTAATACTGAATGTAGCACTGCATACAGCATTCCAACTTTCTAAATCCTTCTGACCTATGCATAGTGCTGCACATACCATAAAAACCATCTAAAATGGAAAACTGTCTCCATCACTTCCCTTGTTATATTCAAGGTACGCTTGGAGTAATGTGTAATCCCTGATGAGTTATCCTTTACATCTTTAACTCACAGTTTGGAATAAAATATTCTGTATCTGAACATAACACCTTGAGAAAAGTCAGAGAATACATCCTAAAGCAATAGAAGCATCCAGCCAAACACAGAGAAGACCAGAATTTAAAGACTGAAGGTTTACATAGACAGCTTTCTGGCCTAAGATCAAAGACATAATCTTGTACTTTTTAAAGCAAGAACAGATACCAGACCTTATTCCAGACACAAGGCAATCATTTTGTGGTTAAGATGTTGCCACTGGGCAAACACTGCTTGCCAATCTACTATTGAAAACAATTATTTCAAGTAAAGACTAAAGCTGGCCATATACCAGTAGATATTCTTTTGAAATTTTTAGTTTTTGGAACGTTTGTTTGGTTTTCTAATAGTTAGTGGGGTCAGAGAGAGGATTATTTTTTACCAAATTCGAAGGAGCAGGATGGAACTTTTTTTAAGTTTCTTATTTTGATGAAAAAAATGCTAACAGTGAATGTAAATTCTCTTCAAGAAAATCATACATATTGTAATGTGCATGTGCTAGACACAAAAGAAATCTGTTCAAGGTTGTATTCACAATTGGGAGTGCACCCTGCCTGCGATATGTGAGAACCGCAGGGGCTGCGACAGGCAGCCTCATTGAAAGCGATAGGAAGTTGCTGGCTCTCGCAGTTAATCGCTCCCAACTCGCATGTTATCTCTCATGCTGCAGTCACATGTGAGTGATCAGCCCTGGACACAGACTACCTGCATCCTGGGCCGATCACTTGCATGTGATTGCAGCATGAGAGATTACATGCGTGTTGGCAAGATTAGCTAAGAGGCGATGGCTTCCCATTACTTTCAATGGGGCTGTTTCTTGCAGCTAATCACAGGAACCCTCACTGGGGTTCTTACATCTTATCGCAGGCAGGGTGCATTCCCAACCAATATAAATGATACTAGGGAGCATATGTAAGACACTGACCCAAGCATATAGAAGTGGCTTAATAGACACATGTTTATTACAAAACAGTATAAACTATCAACTCACAAAAATCAAATTTACAAAAAGAAAAGATAATCAAATAAAAATAGGATGTGTATGAGAATAACCTAAAAAGACATCACTAATGACCACAATAGGTTTGCACACTCAATATGGGGTAATGGTTGGCCTTTACTTTTAGAGTCCATTGTAACCCAACCATAACCCCATATTGAGTTTGCAAACCTATTGTGGTCATCAGTGATGTCTTCTTAGGTTACTGTCTGAGACAACATTGTCCTATTTTAATTACGGTAAAGAGGTGTTGTTTTTTTCTTTTTTTAATTTTGATTTTTGTGAGTTAAAAAAGTTTATACTTTTTTATAATAGTGAAACCACAAGTGTCCATTAAGCAGCTTCTATATGCTTGGGCCAGTGTCTTACACTGGGTCCCTAGTATTATTTTTATTGGTTATGGTTTTGGCTGCAGCAACTGCACCTTTTGGCCGAGTAGGCAGATATCTAGTGACTACCCATTTTTTAATTTTTGTGGGGTGCCTTCACATACGTGAATGCACCCTAATTCATTTAGGATTCCATTAAAGTAGACCAAAAGCATATGCAGACCATTACACATACAGTACCTAATGTGTATGATGCTGTTCCCAAAAAATTAAAATAATAATCTTCAGCTTTAGGCCCTGTTCACACTGGTGCATTTTATGTGCGTTTTAGGTGCGGTGCATTAAAAACAAAACTGCTGCATCTTTGATGCACTTTCATCAAAACTCGCTTGTTATATAGAGTAATGCATGTAAAATGCACCTAAAATGCAAATCACCAAAAGCCGACAGAACAGATGTGAACCGGGCCATAATAAATATAGTAGTATCACTTTCCTGCCTGCAGCCTGTTGTTTTGACAGTAAGCAGCAACACACAAGTAATCATCTCTTCTCACTCTGCTCTCTCCTACTGTCAGCACATTCACTATCTGTACATGTGCATGCAGCAGATCCCGATTGGCTCTTAGAGTGGCTGATATCAAGAGAGTTTCTACTTATGTTCTCTGCATAAATACATATAATTATTTTTAAAGGAATACACAACAATAAAATGGTATTTTTCAATATCTGCCTGATGTTTAGCTTAAATGTAATTTACTTTGTTGACATAGACTGAAACATCATTTTTTATTCTTTTGTTATTATTTTATCCACTTTGCAATTTTTTTTCTTGAAAAGCATTATGTATAATTAGCAGTTATTTAGCATATACACTTGATACAATAAATAGCCTTGGGTAATAAGCATTGTTATGATGGAGAGAGAGAACATTATGTAAGAATACTTGCAAAATGAAAATTGAATTACATTAATTTCAAATTAAATGTTAATGAGAGCCTTAAAATAAATAGTACTTGTCAAGTAAAAAAGAATATGATTTTTCAAAGCTGGCACGGCTGCCTCCTAATTATCGTATTGATTGGAGCAGATGGGATGGCATGTGGGCATCACCATAAAACATGACAGCTTGTTAGAATAACAGATCTCTGCTCAGCATTGCTAGATAGAGGAACGGCAGCGTCTTGAAAAGAATAGTTTTTGGAGGACAGAATGTGGCAGCTGATGGGGGTACACATAGAAACACATTGCATAAGAACAACTGCCCAGATCGCAAGATAGGTAATTGCCGACTTGCATACCTGCCAACACTCTGAAATGATAAAGAGGGGCACCTTTTAGCACACAAAATGTAGAGAAAGGACACAACCCTGCCATGGCCCCAGTTACATGGACCACAGAGATCTAATGTGCAGGAAATGATTAAGTAAACCACACATGCTTTTTTTTACCTCTATTTTTCTAAATAGCAATTGCAGCAATATAGAGGTTGGATAAAACGTTGTCACTCCTGACCCTTGGTAAACACCCTTTCCACCTTCATTTAAAAAAATCTAAAAGGGGTATTTGTGCTTCCTCCAACTTATGAAGGGTCAGTAAAAAGCTCTAGGAAAGGACAAAATGTATCTAAAGCCAAAAACAAAAATATAATACTGTATATAATGGTATACCAGTCTTTAGAACTGGTAACTGCATTAGTTTTTTTGTTTTTTTCAGGCTAAGCACATTTTCTGCCATTACAGAAACAATACCTGCTGACATTCACAGAAATCTAATGTGCTAGTAAATTCTTATGTCTTCTTCTGTCCTGCCCAGTTCACCTTTGTGGACTACAATATACCCCTGGCTATGGAGATAAGGAGGGAGGCAGAGCCAGAGTTAGACCTTGGGGGGCCCAGAGCACTTCAAGTTTGGGGGGGCCCTTATACACAGAGTTGGTTTACATTCTTAATGACAGTAACACATTTGTAAAATACATAACACAATGTCATGCTGAGGTCACATGTGCACACACAGGCAGTCATAGCGCTCTATGTATGGTTAGCTTCATCAGCCAGAAGACATTTTTAAAAACAATACAATATACCAGTCCAGAGTGAAAACTTTTACAGATGATAGCAGGCAAAATATTACCTCCCAAGATACATTTAATTAAAGAAAGTAATTTTGTAATTATAGATTTTATATTAATTTAATTTTTTTTATATTGTTTTATATAAGTTTTGTATAGAGGGGAGCCCCTTCTGTCAGGGGGGCACAGGGCAGTTTCCCCTTTTGCCTCCTTATAAATTTGGCACTGGTGGGAGTTATTCTGTAGTTCTAATCAGGAGAAAGCAACTTAGGGTTGACAATGCTGCTTCTCCATGTCCTTGGTTGTCTCCCTGGGAAAGGAGGTGTGTCACTGGTAGAATAATCAGGTGAAAATAAAGGGTAAACACAGGGGCGGACTGACCATTTGGAAACTCGGGCACTGCCCGAGGGCCCGGGGTCAGTAGTGGGCCCCATGAAATGCCCCTGGTACCTTTTTCTTAGGCTTTGTTGAGTTTGGGCAAGGACACAGGGGCCCCATGATCCCCTATTGCCCGGAGGCCCCATGAGTTGTCAGTCCGCCCCTGGGTAAACAGCAAAAAGAAGGACGCTAGTGCAACCACCACATCTTAGGATAGGTAAGCTGCAATATATGACATTTTGTTCTTAGGTTGAGATACACTTTCAAGTTTTGGAGAACCAAGCTTTCCGAAATCAGAAGGGTTTTCAGATAACTGTATGTTACTAAACTTTATATCAGTGAATATGGATTGCGGATAGGGATTCTGGAAGAGTGTCAAATTCCAATTTCTACTGTTATCTATTTCAGGAATTAATTTCCCGTGCTGGAGTTGTTAACTAGATCGTTCAATCAACAGGAAGTATTAAGGTGTCTTCAGCCTTCCCCGGAGCGGTCCCGCTGCGCTTTGGGGAAAGCACAGCTAACCCCCAAGTTTCGTGCTGGTTAGCTGTGCTTTGTCATGGACTTCTATGATGTCCCATGGTTTTGAAACAGTTTCAGAAACTGCACCAAAGATGCAGCATGCAGGAATTTTAGTGCACTTTCTGAAACCGCACCAAAACCGCAGGACACCATAGAAGTCTGTGGGAAAGGGCACCAAACCTGCATGAAAACCGCAGGTTAGCTGTGTTTTAGCAAAATCATAGCGGGGCAATGTGTAGCGGCCCATATAATTACAGAGAATACATTTTAACAGCAGCACGCACTATTAAATAAATACATGTTGGATACAAAGATACAGACATAAAAGTGTGTGTAAAGACAAAAGTATTTTTTTGTTTTAGATAGACAGAGGAAGGGTTAAACCCCTGTGTGTTTTTTACTGCTATCCAGGGCTCCATTAGAGTCAACAAACACATTTGTATTCTACCATAGGTTTACCAAATCCATGTGATATGAAAACCTACATGATCTGTCAAACCAGGCAGGCCCTAGCACTATATAGTTGTTAACTCTAAAGAAGATTGTACATTCAGATTGTAATGTGGGTTGGTGAGCTTTAGAGAGATTTTCTCTAATTTCTGTCTGACTAAAGCATGGGATGAAGCCATCTATGCCACATATTTCATTCATTCACTTGCATGTGTAAACTTCATCTTCGGCTATTGGGCCCTGTAAACAAGAGGATTTTTTCAACAGCAGCTAAGAAGAAGGTATAAAACAAGCAAAAGAGTCTAGCTATAAAATACAAAATATAATGCAATATTTGATTTTTACTTGACTGAGGCAATGTATTTTTAAACAGTTTAACTTTTTTTTTAACTTTTTAAATCCTGGCCATAATAAATAAATGCATTCTTTGTTTTACATAAACATGTAGTCATTTTATAAATGAAACGTACAAAAAATAAATAAATACATAAGTAAAAAAAATTATCCCAAAATTATTATAGATTTCCTCTAAAATTGAGAGAGAACCAGCAAATCAAAAACATTAGAAGCCAGTTGATCAAACCTGAGGAGTGGATTTCAAGATGGGCAGAGTTAGTCTTAAATCTACAGTATGATGTGTACATTTGTGTCTCCACATAAGAACAAAGTTTTATTAACTACTAACTAACCCAGATGTGCCCAAGCTTATTTATCTGTTCTCTGTTCATTATGCAGTTTCAGGGCATTCTATGTGTTGACCAGCACCCAAAACTAAACCACCTATGCAAGCTGAGGGCAAACTAATGCATTGCATTGGAACAAATTGTATATTTGTTATTGACCTATGCTCCTTTTAGATAGGGATCTAGATAGCTTTAGCAGCTACAGCTATAATATAATAGCTGCATAGTATGAAGAGTCAAAAAAAAACAAAGGACCTAGTAGTGTGCAGTGGAGGATATGTCAATACGGCAGCACATTGTCTATAAGCAGCATTCAGACTTAGATTTCAGTTTTTGTTTTTTGAGATTTTTTTTTCCCCAAGATCATGTCTGATAGATTTGTCATCTCAGTAAGGGATATTTCGTTAATTAAGGCCAAGATAGAATAATGGGGATTTGTTCCACCAATGAATAACATGTCTCACTAATGACTTACAGCGATTAGCTGCAAAGCTTGGTTTCATTATCGATCATCATAGGCTGGGTTTGTGGTCAGGGGCGACATCAATAGATAGATGATGCTGAGAGATCAATGGCAGTTTTCATCAATTGACATGCCAGTGATTAAAGCCATTGAAAGGCATGCCAGTTATCACAGTGGCGGGTCTGTTATTCAATCTGTGCACAAGGAAAGATGTCTAACACATGGTGGAAGTATCCCACTGCTAGCACTGAATTCTTCCTCATCATGTCTGCGATCACAGAGATAAACTGCAAGTATGTGAAGATTTACCATTATCAAGTCACTTTTGAAGACAAATCTATAGGGAAAATTAATATTACCCAGGTACAATAGGACTAGTATACCTTCTCAAGTGAAGGTGTACTTTGGGTAAAGTAACAAGTTTACTTTTACAGGAATGACCTTTTTCAACCAATACTTACCTTTTCTGCTCTCACCCACTGTGATACCCCAAAAATACCTGGTACATTTGAGTATGGGGAATCACATGACACTTTGCCTGTCTTCCATTAATGCAGGTACAAGATGGGTATGAAGGTAGTACACATAGCAATAAATCTGGAGGTTTGGAGATATGTAGTAGTAGTTTTATGCTTCAGGTACACGGGACATTTGGAAAACACTTCTGAACGATGGAAACTGACTGCTGGAAAACGAAGGTTAAAAGACATCTGTTTAGCCACGTTTGCATACCACGTTTATGTGCATTTATTCACATTTGTGTTTAGAAGCGTTTTCAAAGATAACATCAGGAGACCTTCCAAAATGCCCAGAATGCACTGAAAAACTGTAAAAAATTAACGATTTCTGACATTTTTAGGGAAATAGAGAGAGCAGAAGCAGAGAGAGCAGTATGTGTTAAGATTACCTGTCTTTTCTGGTTGTAATCACTATGCATCCCATCATGAGCATAATGCAGCACATTCTATCTTATTTTCCTTCACAAAAAACCTGGAACTGACTGCTCTGGTGTACTGGGTCCATTTGAATACATGGAAAACACTTTGCATGCATTTCTGATGAAGAAAAAAGCCTCTGGACAGCATTTGGATATGGAACAGTTAAAAAACGCTTCTAAACACAAATGCTCATAAACGCGGTTAGCCGCGTTTACAAGTAATTGGCGTTTGAAACGCTGATAAAATCTACTCCTGAACTCAAGTTTGGTGCATTAAAAAAAAAACTGTAAACTCAACTGCCTGTAAACAACATAGTGTACATGGACACATAGGAAAACATTAGGGAGAGTTCAGGAGCTGCTGATAAAAATGCAGAAAAGCTCCTGAGCGTCAGTTTAGCAGCTGCAGTGTACATGAGCCCTTAATGTTTTCATGTAAGGAACATCATGCAAGCCATGCAGATACCTTCAGGCATGCATATCTTGTGCATGAATGTGCTTGCATGTCCACCAAAGACATTGGAGCTGAGCAGTCTATTTAAACCTGCATAGACTCATTGCCGATCTGTCAGCCTATGTTCCTATGACCCTTGATCCTGAACTAATGCCCAACCTTTTTTTTTTTTTGTTGACTTGCTTCTGTCTGACCTGCTCTTGGATTTCCTTTTCTGCCTATGATTGCTGATCACCTACTTTACCAGCTTTGGCCTGAAATTTATGACCAATAATCCACTCACTGACATTGTATCTATCAGGTACATAAATGCTCTTCCACATCTTGCAGGCTGTATGTCTCTTTCCTTCTCATGCAGCAGGCTGTGTGTTGTGGGACCACAAGGCTCAGCAGCCCAAGGCATGTTGGCAGGCTCCTCAGATAGGCAGCCTCCAGTGAGAATATAGCTGAAGCAAGGACGAGCAGAGCCCCTCTGGGCTGGTAGTGTTCTGGAGATACAGGTTATATGGCAGCTGTCAGCCTATCCTTCCTCCCACGTGGCTGAAACTCGTCTGGGCAGAGCTCCCTCCTGACTATTTTCACAGGGAGAGCCCAGTAAAAACTCACCAAGAGCAGAGACTCAGGGAATACAGTTAACCCTTTCTCTTTCAGATGGGCAGACGCTGCTAATTAGCTTTTCAACCTAATTACATAGTGTAAAATATAGCATTGCATGAACAGTAGCATAAACTGGAACAGTCAATACACAACTTGCAGAGTACTCAGGGAATACAGTTACATACCTCCCAACAGTCCTGGATTGGGTAGGACTTTCTCGCATTTTCACCTTTGTCCTGTGGTCCTGGTGTACAGGGGCTTTGTTCCGTATTACTCTATCTATTCTTTATATGCCAACTTCCAGCCTAGCAGGACCTGCAGCAGTGTGAACAATGTGAACATCTAGCACAGCCAGGGATTGGTGGGCAAGCCAGCAGGGCTCACAGCTGTAGTGAGAGAGAGCAGGCAGCTCTGAACTCCAACCTGTGTTGTCAGGGATGGGCGGGGCCAATATGCGTTTCAGGGGCTCCGCCACCTTTTGACTTGCAAGCATTGCATAGACAGACAGCTGGCATTTATACATTGCTGGCTAGGGAAGATGCTGACAAGGGGCAGGACCAATTGGAACTACTGCATATGTACCTACAACAGTGTATAATAAACATGAATTATACACCGCTGCGGGCACACATGCTGTTAGGTACCGCCCGGCGGTATCTCTAGTGAACCACAGAACGGGATTCCCCAGGGCACGGAGTCTAAGCCCCAGTCTGCTTATTCACCAGAGCCCCTGATGGTGGGGATGGACTTGGAGCAGAACTGAGACCAGGTCGTGACCCCTGGCTACGCCCAACCGTGGTAGAGAGGACCGCCGGAGGTATGTACAGGAGGAGAGCCTGATGTGAAGAGGCTGGCAGGCCCTGGACAGTAGCGACTGGATCTGAGCGGGATTGATGGGTGGATGACAGTATGGAGTATAGCGGGGTCAGACAAGCCAGGTCGGTAACAGCAGAGGCAGAACGGTACAGGGCAGCAGGCAGAGAGTAACCGGGTCACGAGCAAAGGTTCGGCAACAGGAGGTCAAATAATTCAGGAGTAGGCAGAAGAGTAGTCAGGGACAAGCCAGGGATCAGAGCAGGAGACGGTCAATGGATCAGGGTCAGGCAGGGTCGGCAACTAGCAATCTCTCAGGAACACAGGATAACAGGAAAAGCAGGAAAGACCATACGGCAATTTTAGCATTGCCAGAGTCTGTTTAAATAGTGCACCCTGTGCACTCATTGGTGCTAGGCGCAAAACCGTGAGTGCGCATGCGCGGCCGCTGCTGCCGCCGCGGGCGCCCAGGTCCTAGCGCCCGCATGCTAGTGTGCCTAGACAGACCACGCATGCGCAGTCTCGCGCGCCGAGTCCCTGACACATACAGTAGTTCCAATTAGTACTGCCCCTTGCCACCTTTTCCCGGTTGGCACTGTATAAAGTCCACCTGTTTCCTTTTGAACAGGTTTTTTTTAAAAGGGGGCGGAGCCCCTGAAATGCATATCAGCCTCACCCATCTCCGAAATCACAGGCTGAACTTGACAGCTGCACTGTCTCTCATTGCAGCTGTACCCCCACCGGTTTGTTCACCGATCCCTGGCTGTGCTAGATGTTCACACTGCTGCAGGTTCTGCTTGGCTGCACTCATTTGTTATCCATCTAATACCTGCATTCTTGTCTCGGCTCCTGTATGCTGTTATTCAAGGTTTTAGAATCTGTACGCAATGTATCCCTGAATCCTGCACTCTGTATGAAATATACTCTTGAACCTTGCACTCTATACGTAATGCATCCCTGAATCCTGCACATTGTATGAAATACACTCTTGAATCCTGCACTCTGTACATAATGCATCCCTGAATCCTGCACTCTGTACGTAATGCATCCCTGAATCCTGCACTCTGTATGTAATGCATCCCTGAATTCTGCACTCTGTATGTAATGCATCCCTGAATCCTGCACTCTGTATGCAATACAGCCCTGAATCCTGCACTCTGTATGAAATGCACTCCTGAATCCTGCACTCTGTATGCAATGCATCCCTGAATCCTGCACTCTGTATGCAATGCATCCCTGAATCCTGCACTCTGTATGAAATGCACTCCTGAATCCTGAACTCTGTATGAAACGCACTCCTGAATCCTGCACTCTGTATGCAATGCATCCCTGAATCCTGCACTCTGTATGAAATACACTCTTGAACCTTGCACTCTATACGTAATGCATTCCTGAATCCTGCACTCTGTACGTAACACACTCCTGAAGCCTGCGCTCTGTATGAAATGTACTCCTGAATCCTGCACTCTGTATGAAATGCACTCCTGAATCCTGCACTCTGTCCGTAACGCACCCCTGAATCCTGCACTCTGTATGAAATGCACTCCTGAATCCTGAACTCTGTATGAAATGCACTCCTGAATCCTGCACTCTGTATGCAATGCATCCCTGAATCCTGCACTCTGTATGAAATGCACTCCTGAATCCTGAACTCTGTATGAAACGCACTCCTGAATCCTGCACTCTGTATGCAATGCATCCCTGAATCCTGCACTCTGTATGAAATACACTCTTGAACCTTGCACTCTATACGTAACGCATTCCTGAATCCTGCACTCTATACGTAACACACTCCTGAAGCCTGCGCTCTGTATGAAATGTACTCCTGAATCCTGCACTCTGTATGAAATGCACTCCTGAATCCTGCACTCTGTCCGTAACGCACTCCTGAATCCTGCACTATGTATGCAATACAGCCCTGAATCCTGCACTCTGCATGAAATGCACTCTTGAATCCTGAACTCTGTATGAAATGCACTCCTGAATCCTGCACTCTGTATGCAATGCATCCCTGAATCCTGCATCCTGTATGAAATACACTCTTGAACCTTGCACTCTATACGTAACGCATTCCTGAATCCTGAACTCTGTACATAATGCATCCCTGAATCCTGCACTCTGTACGTAATGCATCCCTGAATCCTGCACTCTGTACGTAACACACTCCTGAATACTGCGCTCTGTATGAAATGTACTCCTGAATCCTGCACTCTGTATGAAATGTACTACTGAATCCTGCACTCTGTATATAACACACTCCTGAATCCTGCACTCTGTACGTAACACACTCCTGAATCCTGCACTCTGTACGTAACGCACTCCTGAATCCTACACTCTGTGTGATTCGCACTCCTGAATCCTGCACTCTGTATGTAACGCACTCCTGAATCCTGCACTCTGTATGTAACGCACTCCTGAATCCTGCACTCTGTATGTAACGCACTCCTGAATCCTGCACTCTGTATGTAACACACTCCTGAATTCTGCACTCTGTCCGTAACGCACTCCTGAATCCTGCACTCTGTACGTAACACACTCCTGAATCCTGCACTCTGTATGTAACGCACTCCTGAATCCTGCACTCTGTATGTAACGCACTCCTGAATCCTGCACTCTGTACGTAACACACTCCTGAATCCTGCACTCTGTATGTAACGCACTCCTGAATCCTGCACTCTGTATGTAACGCACTCCTGAATCCTGCACTCTGTATGAAATACACTCTTGAACCTTGCACTCTATACGTAACGCATTCCTGAATCCTGCACTCTGTACGTAACACACTCCTGAAGCCTGCGCTCTGTATGAAATGTACTCCTGAATCCTGCACTCTGTATGAAATGCACTCCTGAATCCTGCACTCTGTCCGTAACGCACTCCTGAATCCTGCACTATGTATGCAATACAGCCCTGAATCCTGCACTCTGTATGAAATGCACTCCTGAATCCTGAACTCTGTATGAAATGCACTCCTGAATCCTGCACTCTGTATGCAATGCATCCCTGAATCCTGCACTCTGTACGTAACACACTCCTGAAGCCTGCGCTCTGTATGAAATGTACTCCTGAATCCTGCACTCTGTATGAAATGCACTCCTGAATCCTGCACTCTGTCCGTAACGCACTCCTGAATCCTGCACTATGTATGCAATACAGCCCTGAATCCTGCACTCTGTATGAAATGCACTACTGAATCCTGAACTCTGTATGAAATGCACTCCTGAATCCTGCACTCTGTATGCAATGCATCCCTGAATCCTGCACTCTGTATGAAATACACTCTTGAACCTTGCACTCTATACGTAACGCATTCCTGAATCCTGAACTCTGTACATAATGCATCCCTGAATCCTGCACTCTGTACGTAATGCAACCCTGAATCCTGCACTCTGTACGTAACACACTCCTGAATACTGCGCTCTGCATGAAATGTACTCCTGAATCCTGCACTCTGTATGAAATGCACTACTGAATCCTGCACTCTGTATATAACACACTGCTGAATCCTGCACTCTGTACGTAACACACTCCTGAATCCTGCACTCTGTACGTAACGCACTCCTGAATCCTACACTCTGTGTGATTCGCACTCCTGAATCCTGCACTCTGTATGTAACGCACTCCTGAATCCTGCACTCTGTATGTAACGCACTCCTGAATCCTGCACTCTGTATGTAACACACTCCTGAATCCTGCACTCTGTATGTAATACACTCCTGAATCCTGCACTCTGTCCGTAACGCACTCCTGAATCCTGCACTCTGTCCGTAACGCACTCCTGAATCCTGAACTCTGTGTGAAACGCACTCCTGAATCCTGCACTCTGTCCGTAGCACACTCCTGAATCCTGCACTCTGTATGTAACACACTCCTGAATCCTGCACTCTGTCCGTAACACACTCCTGATTCCTGCAGTCTGTATGTAACACACTCCTGAATCCTGCACTCTGTCCGTAACGCACTCCTGAATCCTGCACTCTGTGTGAAACGCACTCCTGAATCCTGCACTCTGTATGTAACGCACTCCTGAATCCTGCACTCTGTATGTAGCACACTCCTGAATCCTGCACTCTGTATGTAACACACTCCTGAATCCTGCACTCTGTCCGTAACACACTCCTGATTCCTGCAGTCTGTATGTAACACACTCCTGAATCCTGCACTCTGTCCGTAACACACTCCTGAATCCTGCACTCTGTATGTAACACACTCCTGAATCCTGCACTCTGTCCGTAACACACTCCTGAATCCTGCACTCTGTATGTAACACACTCCTGAATCCTGCACTCTGTCCGTAACACACTCCTGATTCCTGCAGTCTGTATGTAACACACTCCTGAATCCTGCACTCTGTCCGTAACACACTCCTGAATCCTGCACTCTGTATGTAACACACTCCTGAATCCTGCACTCTGTCCGTAACGCACTCCTGAATCCTGCACTCTGTGTGAAACGCACTCCTGAATCCTGCACTCTGTATTTAACGCACTCCTGAATCCTGCACTCTGTATGTAACGCACTCCTGAATCCTGCACTCTGTATGTAACGCACTCCTGAATCCTGCACTCTGTATGTAACGCACTCCTGAATCCTGCACTATGTGTGAAACGCACTCCTGAATCCTGCACTCTGTATGTAACGCACTCCTGAATCCTGCACTCTGTATGTAACGCACTCCGGAATCCTGCACTCTGTACGTAACACACTCCTCAATCCTGCACTCTGTATGTAACGCACTCCTGAATCCTGCACTCTGTATGTAACGCACTCCTGAATCCTGCACTCTGTACGTAACACACTCCTGAATCCTGCACTCTGTGCCTAATGCATTCCTGAATCCTTCCACTCTTTGTATAACGCACTCTTCCACAGTTTGTGCAAAAGCATTTGTAATGGAAGCTTTTTATTCTTTTTTTTTTTTAATAATTGTGCTGGGGTTTGGGTCCGTGAGACTCCGGTTTGTGGCACAGCAATCAAAGCATATTTTAAAGGTACAAGGAAGCCCAAGTTTTGTTTAACCATGCCCCTTATGCCCCTCCCACTGTCACATATGTTGGTCACACCCATTTTGCTGCACCTTGCTAAGCACGCCACAGGTCACTTCCTCCCTCAAGTGTCCCTCATTCTGAAGTTCAAAAGTTGGGAGGTATGCAGTTAACCCTTTCCCAGCTGCTAACTAGCATTTCAACCTGCTTACATGCAACCTCGTTTCTTGTCCTAGTGTCACCATAACAGGAAGTGACTGGAACTTTTTGACTGCAAAGTTTGAACTGGAACTGGGATTTAATAAAGATGGAGTCTACTATAGAAATGAATGAAAGAAATCCTTTACTGCTCTCATAATATGATGCATCTCAAGCAAGTCCATCCTTTATGACCCCGGGCAGACTTGTTTCTCATGGAACCATCCCAAAACTATGTTTGATATCCATGTACAACTCGTGGTGACTGCAGAGACTGGGCTATTCAACTATAAATAAATCCACTTATTGTTTGTGGAACATATAACTCTTAGCACTACCTGTCAAACCTAAATATTTTACATTGTGCAGCTAAATTTACCAGGCCGCTGGGAAACATCCAAGGAAAGAATTAATTACAGCTCCCTTTGCACATTATTGTTTCAGTGTGGCCTTGGATTTTATTCCTATACCTGATGGTTATGGAACGTGCTATAAAAATAATACTAATAGTGATATCACATTTCAGGGACTGACTACCAGCTGTAGTTCAGGGAAATATTTACAGTAACAACGCTTATCCTATATTTAGCCTTCCTGAGGAATTTCCTTGAAGATTCTGTAATCCTTAAAGACACCTGTAGCAGTGAAAATATGGGCAATCTGACAGCGACCAATAGGAATGAATCTTACACTCCTCTTACCCCAATACACTTTTAGGGCCGGTTCACACTACATGCATTTCAGTTGCTTTTTTTCTGCATCCAAAACGCACAGAAAGTAGGTTATATGGTTCTCAATGTCATAGTCAGGGGCGGACTGACCATTTGAAAACTCGGGCTCTGCCCGAGGGCCCGGGGTCAGTAGGGGGCCCAATGACATGCCCCTGGTACCTTTCTCATAGGCTTTTTTGAGTTTGGGCAAGGACACAGGGGCCCCTGATCCCCTATTGCCTGGGGGCCCCATGAGTTGTCAGTCCGCCCCTGGTCATAGTTCACATCAGTGCTTGCAATTCCAGTGCGTTCCGAGTGCAGAAAAAAAGTAGAACAGGCTGCATTTTTCCTGCACAGAACTGTATTGGAAAGTGTTAAAACTCATCAAAAACGCACCGGAACGTGCCTAAACGCAATAATAATGCACATGTCCTTATTTATTGCTGGATGCAGTGCAGTCCGGATACATTCTAGATGCATTTCTGTATGTGCATTTTTGATGTGTGTTTGATGCATTCCGGTGTGTTTTTTATGCCTTTTTGATACGTTCTGGTTAATTTTTTCCCCTCTCTTTTTCTTCAATGTAAATTAGGACATGTGCGTTTAGATGTGTTCTGTTTCATTTGTGGTGCGTTTTTTAAGTGTTTTACTGCATTCCAGTATAATTCAGTGCAGAAAAATGCAGCATGTTCTAACTTTTTTTCTGAAATTGAAACTCACTGGAACTGACCACACTGGTGTGAACTATGCCATTGGAAACCATATAACCTACTGTTATTGCGTTTTTGATGCAGAAAAAAAAAGCACTGGACTGCATGTGGTGTGAACTGGCCCTTAAGTTGAAGAAAAAGAAAGGGGGAAAAAAAGAACCAGAATGCATCAAAAACGCACCAAAACGCATAAAAAATGCACATACAGAAACACATCCAGAACTCATCTGGGCTGTATTTCTACGGTGTAAACTGGCCCCCAAGGAGGAATAATACATTGATATAACTGCTTATTCCTCGCTGCCTAAAAAAAATGCTTAAAGGAGAAGTTGTGTGAATAGTGTGAACCGGCCCTTAGAGCTGCACTGCATCTGAACACCACAAACCAAGAATGCTGTTTAGTCCATTTTTAATATTCAAAGCAATCTCTTCCATCCATCCATGTCTCCATGCTTTATTTTTCTGAGAAATCATTTAAAAAAAACACCCCCTGGCATGCCTGGCTGTGGCCATCTTGAGAATGGGCAGATGATCCATGTAGCAGTTACTTATTGGAATCCATCTGCCCTTAGGTCAGGCATTGGCTGCGCTGAAAACCCTCCTCTCCTGAAGACTCCTGGGAAAAAAATGCTTAAAAGGAGAAGTTGTATTACCTGTTCCCTTTACAACTCTGCCACCTGGCTAGCCCTGCAAACATTCTTGTGAGATTTGGACTACCTGGCCATCCCCAGGATATTGCTCGAAGGATGCTGGTGTCCTTGTCACTTAAGCGCTCTGGGTGAAAGTGAGGACAAGGTAAGTATATTAACTTTTTTCTCCATGAGTGTCTTTTTGTTTAAATTTTTTGGCGGTATTTTGAGGTGACAACACACACTGTGTGCATACAGGCAATGACAAAACGGGTAAATCTGCCAGAGATGTAAAAAGGCACCATAATAATATAAACAAATATTTAAGCAGAGCTCCACCTGAAAGAGGAAGTTCCAGTTTAAGGACTGGTCCCCTGCTCCCCATTAAGGATTGGCAACTTTGGGGAGTGGGGGGAGACCCCCCCTCCCTCCCTGTAGTCTTCTGGGGCACGTGACAGGTCCCAGAAGACTACAGGACCATTCACAAATCACAGTGCTACTTTAAGCCGCAAGATGTCACAGCCAGGTGCCCACAGTGAGGATGCCGGCACCGGGAACACAGAGCGGCCGGTGAAACGAGCTGCGGGGTGGGGGACACTGCGGGATCGAGGGACAGGTATTATTATTATTATACAGGATTTATATGGCGCCAACAGTTTGCTCAGCGCTGTACAATATAACGGGAGACAATACAGCAACAATACAGTTCAATACAAGAGCTCCTCGGAGCTTACAGTCTAGGATGGAGGGGCTAGTGGTACAAAAAGTAATAACTGTGGGAGATGGACTGGTAGGATGAATAGAAGATTCCATTATTAGCTGAGGGCAGGGTAGGCTTCCCTGAAGAGATAGGTTTTCAGAGATCGCCTAAAAGTGAGCAGAGTAGGCGATAGTCTGATAAATTTGGGTAGATAGTTCCAGAGGATGGGGGAAGCTCTGGAGAAGTCCTGGAGACGAGCATAGGAGGAGGAGATGAGGGAGCTAGAGAGTAGGAGGTCTTGCGAGGAGCGGAGAGTACGTTTTGGGTGATATTTGGAGACAAGATTGGTGATGTAATTGGGGGCAGAGTTATAAATGGCTTTATACGTTATTGTTAATGTTTTGAATTTTATCTGTTGGGCAATGGGAAGCCAGTGGAGGGATTGGCAGAGAGGGGTGGCAGATATAGAACGGTTAGTAAGGTGGATGAATCTGGCAGCAGCATTCATGATAGACTGAAGAGGGGATAGCCTGCGATGAGGTAGGCCAATGAGGAGGGAGTTACAATAGTCAAGGCGAGATATAACAAGGGAGTGAGTAAGTTGCTTAGTAGTTTCCGAGGTTAGGAACGGGCGTATCTTGGAGATGTTGTGGAGGTGAAGTCTACAAGATTTGGACAGTGAGTGGATTTGGGACTGAAAGGACAGATGGGAGTCTAGGATTACACCTAGCACCCTGGCATGAGGGGAAGGACTGATGGTTGTGTTATTGATCTTGATGGAGAAGTCAGGGGAGGGGGCACGGGCTGGGGGGAATACTAAGAGCTCAGTTTTGGAAAGATTGAGTTTGAGGAAGTGGAGTGACATCCATGGCGATATGTCACTTAGTAGGTTTGTAATATGAGAGGAGACTGAAGGGGTGAGGTGAGGGGTAGAAAGATAGATTTGTGTGTCATCAGCATAGAGATGGTACTTAAAGCCATGGGAGTTTATCAAGTGACCAAGGGAGCAGGTGTAAATGGAGAAGAGAAGGGGTCCAAGGACAGAACCTTGAGGGACCCCTACAGAAAGAGGGAGTGAAGAGGAGGAGGCAGAGTTATAAGTAATGCTGAAGGAGCGCTGCGATAGGTAGGAGGAGAACCAGGACAGAGCAGAGTCTCGGAGGCCAAGAGAGTGGAGTTTTTTGAGGAGGAGGGGATGGTCAACCGCATCAAAAGCCGCAGAGAGGTCAAGTAGTAAGAGTACGGAGTAGTGGCCATTGGTTTTAGCAGTTAGTAGATCATTAGTGAGTTTTAGTTGGGCAGTTTCAGTGGAGTGTAGTGAGCAAAAGCCAGACTGTAAGGGGTCAAGAAGGTTGTTGTCAGTGAGGTAGGAGCTCAGGCGATTGTAGACAGGTAAATGTCCATTCTTTAAAATTCAGCAGCTACAGTTTTTGTAGCTGTTGACTTTTATTTTTTTATTTTCACTGGAACTCCACTTTAAGATGAATATATTTTGATTTGCCCTGAACTGAACCCAGAAAGGAAGAATTACCCTAACTCCAACGAATCCTGCATACACATTGATTCGAGTGGAGCTATTTAATACCTCCCATGTCTTTAACACTCACAGACTCGGAATGACAAAGTATTAAAACTCCTTAATGAGAAAAACATAACTTGTGGAGTGGACCTGCTCTTTCCCACAGCCGGGATGTGAAGGGGTGATCTGCAGTGTGTACCAGGCAGTGCCATGTGCTGGATGTTCTGATTAATGGTTGTTAAGAACATGAAAGCTGCTGGGGATAGTTCCTCACATTCCTGAGAAAAGACAAGATGTAACAGGCAATCACACTTGGAGTGTTACAGGACAGCTGACACAATAAAGTATGTCATTATTATTATACAGGATTTCTATAGCGCCAACAGTTTGCGCAGCGCTTTACAATATAAAGGGGACAGTATAATTACAACGCAGTTCAATACAGAAGGAATGGGAGGGACCTGTCCAGGGAGCTTACAATCTAAAGGGAGGGGGAATAAAAAAAGGAAGCAACAACAGGTAATAGGAGATATATAATTACCATAAGGCGTTTTACAACTAATAGCTGCAAGAACAGAATAGACTTTGTAAGCCTTGGTCCACATGTGCGGCTGTGAATGTGCTTTTCGGTGGCAGATGCACATGGAGGGTGTTCACGTAAATCTATTCAATCCACAGTATGTTTTTCAGAAAAGGTCGTGTGTGAGTTTGGAGAAGTGCGCTTAGAACTCGCACTATATGAAGCTGAATAGGAATCGCACTGGGTGTTCGGATCTAGTCAGATTACATTGTGTTTTTGCAGTGTATTTCTCTTCCAGAGTGATCAGTATAGCAAGTGAGAGAAAGAGAGAGATATGCTCTGAAAAAGTTATGGAGAAGGCAGATCTGAGAAAGGCAGCTGTATTAAAATTGCATTAAAACCCAGTGTCGGGACAAGGTCATCTAGCGCCCAGGTCAAAGATGCCAAACGGTGCCCCCCCCCAAAATGTATGAGCATGATGTTTCAGCAAAAATCCCCTACTTCCCTTTCCCCCCCCAAAAAAATCCTATACTATAGGGGGCTATAGAGGGCTATAGGATCGCAGTGTTGGGACCCCACACTAGAAATGCCACTGTCTGTCAAGTTGCCACTGTGCAGTGTTTGCTTACCTGCCCCCTACCCATGTTCTTTGCTGGAAGGAGATGGGGGAAGATAAACAAAAACACTGCACAGTGGCCATCTGGCAGTCCCAATCCAGGAGAGCTGCAGTGGCAGGAGGAGAAGCTGGAAGGGAGAGAGAGCACAACCCATCCCTCCTCCCGGCTATCTCCTCCACTCCAGATCTGGCTTGTCTCCACCAGCCCTAAGCTGACATCAATAGTGAAGCTGCCATCACTACTCCTGTCAACTTGTATGTAGGAACTCTCCATGCAGTGCCCCCCCCCCCCACCTCAAATGATTCCCTCCCATTTACCCCTTGGCCTGGCCCTTTTAAAAACACATTGCTGTCCAAAGATAATGCATCTGATTTGCATGGCTGCTGATCCCTCAATCGCACTACAATACTGAGCAATTTTACAATGCATATGTGTGAATCTAGGCTAATAGTCATAGTAATTTTTGGTGTATAATGATGCTGCACTGCATTGTTTTCAGAGAATAAACAAACTGCCCCACCTAATAGTGTTTTACTGTAAGTACAAAGACATATAAAGCTGGCCATACACTAATAGATTTCCTTCAATCATACAAACAGCATGGATAGACAAATCCCCCCTACCAGGCTATTGTATTCTGACAGCTGCTAGCATAGGCTGTCAAAATATCTGAGCAGTGTCAGCAGCTGATTGATTGCAGGGGCTGTTCGACCAACGATGTTCAACCTCTGCTGTGTTGGCAGGGCCAACTGCTGCTAGAATTTTGGCTGATTCCTCTGACAGTTGTCACCAAAACAAAAATAAAGGGGAGCTCTTTTAATGGGATCACTTTTTCTGGTGATAACTTTTGTACTGCCCCCCAGTTAGTCAGAGGGTTGATAGAAGCCTGGGATGAGGCAGCCTGGAAGTGAGGTAGTGAGGTTAACTCAATCCAGGCTGGGAGGCTCTACAGGTCAGGGCTTCTGGAGCCCTCCCACCCTTCTAGAAAGGTCTGGAACTTTCTAGAAGAGGGGCAGAGGAGGGGAGGAGGTCTGGCATGGTTGTTAGAACAGCCCTTAAATATGGGAGCGTCTGCACTGCAGGGGAGTCGGGTGGAAGCTAGAGTGAAGGAAGGTGCTGGTGTGTGGAGCCTGGAAGGGGGTCCCAACGAAGGTGGGACTACCTATAGGCTGAAGCTGGACAGAATGATCTTCATTGTCCCACAGTCTCCTAGGGAGGACAGCCTGTCAGCAGGGAAGGAGCCAGCCCAGCGTAAGGCCTGAAAGCAGCTGCAACCCACTAAGCTACAGGATAGGGTAGTGTGAGTACTTCTACACCCCCTGGGCAAAGAAGGGAAAGGGCAGTCAGGTGCAATACCCAACTAGAATCCCTCAGGGACAGCCTCAGGTCAGCCGGGTGGATGAGGAAATTACCATCTGGGGTCTGAGGAGGTTCACCAAAGGGGACCCAGTGATCCTTACAGAGATTGCTAGCTGATTTTTGTCCATTTCTGCTGAGAAGTTGGTCATCAAAGTTGTACAGTTTCTTGGGCATTTTATATACCACTAGACTCCATCGACGTTATTAACCCCTAATAAAAACAAAAAACCAAGCTCAAGGACTGTTTTACTGACTTTGGATGAGAGTGGTGGAAAATGCGTGTTGCCTCAGTGACCCTCAAGAGGGTAGCGCTACACTTTCTAAAAGAGGGTCCTTTTTTTTCACTTTTGGTATGTCTGTAGGACAGGAAGAGAAGAGAAATGTCCCCAACAGAAAAAGAGGGACTCTTCAGCATGGACACAAAGCAAAATAAAAGCCTGGTAAGGATTTTAATCAGTCACTACTTCACCCAAACTGAAAAACAGTTTTGACTTTAGATCCGCTTATATATCACATTTAATGATATCCCATGACCTAGTAGAAGTCAGTGTAGTGTAACTGCCAAAGAGGATTCAGACTTCCTAATGCCTTTTATGCCTCTTTCACACGCGTTGAGACTGTTATGCCTTGTTTACACTTCCCTTGATTAGTAACACACATTAAAGCCCCTACTACTTTAACATATATTTTTGATGTGTTTTTGATGCTTTTTCTTTTGAAGCTTTAATTAAGTTTGGCAAATGCCCTGTATATGTTGGTTTTTCTATTTGTTTTAAAGGGGAAGTCATGTCAAATGGGAAATGATGATAAAGAAGTCACCAGATTTGAGGTGTGGTTGGATGTTGGTGTGGTATCTGGTGTTTTTTGTTTTTATTATTTTGGTGTTTTTGGTGGTTCAGTAGTATAATTTTCCTGGCTTATTAGTACCCCTGCTCAGTGGTTCCCTGGATCAGTAGTAACCCCAGTTTAGTAGATCCCCTGCTCTGCAGTTTTATGGCTCAGTAGATCCCCCAATCAACATATTCCTGGCACAGTAGCACCTCCCACTCAGTAGTGCACTCCCTCCTCAGTAGTACTGTCCCCCATGCTCAGTGGCACATTATTCCCCCCCCCCACCACCAGTCAGTAGTACCCCCCTGTTCTGCTCAGTGCAGAGCAGCAGTGGGAGGTTTTGCATGCAGTCCTGGCAGCTATGTGTGTAAATATGACAAGCCGGCTTTTGCTGCTTAATCGCTTCCATAGTCTCCTTGGAACAATCTTCCCACCCCTCGTGCGTACCACCGCCATGTAATGTTGCCAACTTCCCGCTGTGTTTTTTGGTGACAAAACATGTAAAATTTACTGGTGGAGCACATTTTTTACTGACAACCTGAAAAATGGCATTAAAAATGGATGGAAAGAATGGATCGCTCTCAGGAGCTTAGTGAATTCAGGCGTGGTACCGTGATAGCTTGCCACCTGTGCAATAAGTCTATCTGTGAAATTTCCTTGCTACTAAATATTTCATGGTCAACTGTTAGTGGTATTATAACAAAGTGGAAGCAACTGGGAACAACAGCAACTCAGCCAAGTGGTAGGCCACGTAAAATAACAGAGTGGGGGCAGCGCATGCTGAAGCACACAATGAGCATAAGTGGCCAGCTGTCTGCAGAGTCAATAGCTAAAGACCTCCAGACTTCATGTGGCCTTTAGATTAGCACAACAGTGCATAGAGAGCTTCATGGAATGGGTTTTCATTGCCAAGCAGCTGCATCCAAGCCTTACATCACCAAGTGCAATGCAAAGCATCGGATGCCATGGTGCAAAGCACGCTGCCACTGGACTCAACAGCAGTGGAGACGTGTTCTCTGGAGTGACGAATCACGCTTCTCTGTCTGAAAATCCGATGGATGTGTCTGGTTTTGGCAGTTGCCAGGAGAACGGTACTTGCCTGACTGCATTGTGCTAAGTGTAACGTTTGGTGGAGGGGGGATCATGGAGTGGGGTTGTTTTTCAGGGGTTGGGCTTGGCCCCTTAGTTCCAGTGACGGGAACTCTTAAGGTATCAGCATACCAAGACATTTTGGACACTTTCATGCTCTCAACTTTGTGGGAACAGTTTGGGGATGGCCCCCTCCTGTTCCAACATGACTGCTCACCAGTGCACAAAGCAAGGTCCATAAAAACATGGATGAGCGAGTTTGTGGTGGAGGAACTTGACTGGCCTGCACAGAGTCCCGACCTCAACCTGATAGAACAACTTTGCGATGAATTAGTGCGGAGACTGCAAACCAGACCTTCTCGTCCGACATCAGTGCCTGACCTCACAAATGATCTTCTGGAAGAATGGTCAAACAGTCCCATAGACACCCTCCTAAACCTTGTGGACAATCTTCCCAGAAGAGTTTAAGCTGTTATAGCTGCAAAGGGTGGGACAACTCAATATTGAACCCTACGGACTAAGATCAGGATGCCATTAAAGTTCATGTGCGTGTAAAGGCAGGGGTCCCAATACTTTTGGCAATATAGTGTATTTTAGATAATAAGACAAGAAACCTGCCTCCTTCATCTTACAACAACCCATGAGAAATGATACAGAACTAAGACAGCACTGTCTTTATCATCGCTATGAAGATCTCAAGGTGTTTTTTTTTTCAAGCAACTGGTCTCAGTTTCCATGGTAACCTCATTGATAAAAATTAGTAAGATGATTTCTTCAACACAGCATTGGCGGTAAGGTCTGGGAAAAAGGAAGCGCGAGCTGTCAGCTGTAAGCAGACGGGAGAACACGGGGTGCACAAAAGAAAAGACAAAGACAAACAATGCAGACTGTACTCACATATGAAAACACAGACACAATCTGGATGTGCAGTTTGTTTCTGTAACAATAATTTAGCATTTTGCAACTCTGCAGATGTTTAAGGAGCAGGAGAATCATTTCTCATTATTCTTGAAGAAATCATATTTTGTGAGCTTTCACAATAACAATATGTGATGTGTTAAAGGCCCAATTTGACCAGAAAGGATGTTTTTAGTTTTGTGTGGTTGCTGGCTAGCTTAAGGGGTAACTCCACTTTTGTGGAGAGAAAAAAGTACCAAATAAAAAAAATATAATATATGCAAATGTTTCATATTGTATTTGAATGTTATTCAAGATGACCTTTTCCTTTCAATCTGCAGGGCTGTCATTTTCTATAAAATGCAATGCAATATGGCTACCTGAAGGCGTTCTGTACACAGATGCCGTACAAAACGCCCCACAGTTATGTCATTTCCTGCTTGTGTGATTGGCTTACTGATTTTCTGCACTAAGATACAAGTCAGATTTTGGCCATCCCCTGAAACAAATAGTCATTTTTGATGAGATACTCCCAAAGGAAAATCACACATCTAAAAGGATGCAGACCCTGCCACTTTGCTCATTAGAGCCCTGAAGGTGCAGCAGCTGTTTGATAATCAAATCCCCCCCCCCACAATATTAAAACAATGTTTTCACTAAAAATACACCAAAAATATTATTAGTGAGCACAAACACAACTTAACTTACAATATTCCTGCTAAATCTAAAATATAAATCTGTATTGAGTTAATAGATAAAGCGATGTGTGTGAATAAGGTCCTAGGACTCATTCACATTGGTGCTGTGGCCTGTACAGTGTGAATCAGGCTGGAGCTGTGTGTAGGCAGGTTGTTATTCTATGTGGACGCAATGGCTCTACAAACACAGCCACAGGTCCTAATTTTGACAGACTTGTGTATGTAGATGTATGGCCCCGAACAGTGTTGTGTGCATTCAGGGCCATTGGCCCACACCTGTTAAATTAGGACCTGCGGCTGTGTTTGTACAGCTGCTGCATCCTCCTAAAGTAACAGGTGGATCCAACTGCACAAACTAACCATTCATTCACACTGTTTGGCCAGAGAACCCATGTGAATGAGCCCCTAAATTAATTTTTATCATTTTTTTACAATTATGTAATTATTTTTTACAATTTTTAAAATGATTTTTTATTTATTTTTTCACAATGCTGTTGGGGGGAGGCTTTGGTAAAATACCAGGGGTCTAAACAGACCCCTGATGTCTCACTTTTCAGACAGAAAAGGGGAATGAGTACATAGATTCCTTCATCCCTGTCTCAGCTGCACTGGACAAGAAGTGCTGATTCACACATGTGCGGTGTGGATTGAAGCTCAGGTTTCACAGCTAATTGACACAGTAGTTGTTCAGTGGATCAGGTCAGATTTACATCAGAATCAGGACAGGTTTAGATCAGGTTCAGGTCTGGATTTTATCCTGTTCACAGCTGATGACGTGTTTAGAAACAGTTTCCATAGAAGTCAATAGCCTGTAATCCGCACCTGAACTGGACTTAACTGCACAGAAATCGAGCAAGACTCTTTTTCAATCCACACTGAATCCACACTGCCCATGCATTGAGCATATGTGAACAGGCACCATAGGAAGAAATGTTATTTCACATGTCATGCAGATTGGATGCAGTCCAAACCGCATCCAATACACATACATGTGAACCGGCACTAAATGAACAGAAAGCGCTCTGTACAGAGGCTTCTATTCGTTCACAAACTGAAGCATAGCAAACACAGTTTGCTATGCTTCAGTAATGAATGAACACCGTAAGTGATTGGTATCAATCACTCATTAGATTTACAAAAACTGGTGCACACAGAATCTGGTGTAGCTGTGCATAGTAACCAGTTTCTAACTTCAGCTTGTTCAATTAAGCTTTAGCAATAAAACCTAGAAGCTGATTGGTTACTATGTACAGCTGCACCAGTTTTAGTAAATCCCCCTCATTGCATACATTCACAAAAGGAAAGGTCTGTTAAATATGACACAGTTACCAACCCCTTCTTACACTCTGCATCCTGAAAAGATCCCTTGTCCTGTGTGTCCACAACAGCTGGTAGGGGTGGGGGGGTCACACGGGGGCCCAGGCAGCAGGGAGAAGAGAATTGTGCACAGAGAGGGTGATCAGTACAGCAGGGGGGAGGCTAAAATACAGGAACTGATTCCCTGCATGTCTCACTCTGCAACAGCTGAAAGACAGCAGGAGGGAGAGGAGTAAAAGATGGCTTTCATTTGTTGCAGGGACCGACACACAGGGGGTTAGCTTCTGTAACAACCCCACACCATATCCCCCCTCCACTAAACTTGGCACAATGCAGTCCGGTAAGTACCGTTCTCCTGTCAACCACCACCCCCAGACATGTCCATTGGATTACCAGACAGAGAAGCGTGATTCTTCACTTCAGAGAACACGTTTCCACTGCTCTAGAGTCCAGTGGCTGCGCAATTTACGCCACTGCATCCGACGCTTTGCATTGCACTTGGTGATGTAAGGCTTGGATGCAGCTGCTTGGCCATGGAAACCCATTCCATGAAAATCTCTACGCTCTGTTCTGCTAATCTGAAGGCCACACAAAGTTTGGAGGTCTTCAGTTATTGACTCTGCAGACAGTTGGCGACTTCTGCGAACTGTGCGCTTCAGCATGCGCTGACCCCACTCTGTCATATTACATTGCCTACCACTTCGTGGCTGAGTTGCTGTTGTTCCAAGTTACTTCCACTGGTATTAGACATCCCTAAAGGATATAAATGGAAATAAAGTGTGGTTGATTACTGTACAGGGAGTAGCTGGCGTTTGCCTGTGCAGCCAATGGACACAAGCCTACCCTGACATATGGTAAATTCAGCCTTGAATGGGTCTGTTGGGTGATCTGACCTGCTCCCCCCCACACCCCACTATTGAACCCTAATAAAAGATACTGCTTCACTGAACAAGGATCTACTGAAGTTGAAGATAAGAATTATTTGGGTGCTTGAGTAGCTAGTCAACAGTCCCAAATTCCCCAAAAGACCCATTGTTCTACTACAGATATTGTGTTCTTGTACTCCCAGTTGCAGGTACTTGCTCTGAAATCAGTCTGTCATCTGCTAAACACCCAAGCAATGACAAAAAGGGAGGAATCTGCACACTGGGATCAAAGCAGCTGTTAATAGCTTAAAGGGTAACTCTGATTTTGTGGGGGAAAAAATAACAAATAAAAAAATAATATAGCATATACAATTGCTACACAAGTCATATTGTAAGTATATGGTATTAAAAATTACTTTTCCTTTTCAATCCGCAATGCTGTAATTTTCTGTAAATGCAATCCAATATGGCCTCCTGGAGAATTTCTGTACACAGAAGGTGTACAGAACAACCCCGAAATATGTAATTTCCTGCTTGGGTGATTGGCTTACTGATTTTCCCAGAGGTCTGAACTAAGATGCAAGTCAGATTTTGGGCATCCCCTGCAACAAAAATGTTATTTTTGGTGAGATCCTCCCAAAGGGATGCAGGCCCTGCCACTTTCCTCATTAGAACCCTGCAAGTGCATCAGCTGATAATTATAAAATCACTCCCATTCACATTCATTTTGCACATGAACACAGACAAACAGTTATTTTTTTCAGTATAACAAAAGGTGGTTGGTTAAAATCCTTGTAATATTCATAGATTACCCATCTGGGGGTTGGGAGAACTACTTAAAATAGTTCAATGACATAGCAAAGCGTCTACATCCCACTGTACAGACTGTGCTAGATTTGTTAAGTAATTTCCTTCTGGAAATATCTAATAAACACCTGCAGTGGCAAATTACAGCCATGTAGTCATCTTTATTACAGCTAATCTACATAATTAATCACAGCAATGCAAATCAAAGTTTTTGTTCAAAACAATGCCAATGTCAAGCACAAGAAAATATTTACTTTTTCTTAGATAAAATATTCTCGCAGATTTTCAAAACACAATTTTGCTGTCAGGTTGTAAAAAATTACATAACATCAGTCCCAGGCAAACAAAATCACATCATTTGCAGTGGAAAAGATGCTCATATTGTCAGAGGATGCCTGTAGATACATAATGGACCACAAATTTAAAGTCAAATGAGATCCCCTCTCTAATCTGCCCATTCTTGTCCCTTTGCATGCCTCTGTGAAGATAGAGTTGTAAATCTACCATTGTTGACTGTCTTCTCTCAAAGGTGAGGGTGTACAATGAGGATCAGATAACACAAGTTCTGCTACTGGGTACACAATTCACATGACTTTTAGTCATAAGGACACTGAGGTAATGACAAATATGCCTATGGAGTGGTTGTCAAGATCAAGGGACTACATAAGGGGGGCAGTGTGGATGCTGCTTATGCCATTAATAAGAATGTTTCTCAAAACCCCTTTGGTGCTGGACGTAGGGCCTACCAAAGTAAATTGCCAAATTGTGGCCATAGTCTATATACTGAACATTTAAGCCAGAAATGTCACACAAAAAAACAGTGGGTTGCATTATGTGTAAGGGCCGCATTTTGTTTTCTGATTGCCATATCTACCGCATTTTTCGCTCCATAAGACGCACCTGACCATAAGACGCACCAAGGTTTTAGAGGTGAAAAACAAGAAAAAAAATATTCTGAACCAATGGACTGCAGACGTAGTACAGAAAATGACCAGAGACTGCGGACACAGTACAAGAGATGACCAAAGACTGCGGACACAGTACAGGAGATTACCAGAGACTGCAGACACAGTACAGGAGATGACCAGAGACTGCGGACAGTACAGGAGATGACTAGAGATTACAGACATAGTACAGGAGATGACCAGAGACTGCAGACATAGTACAGGAGATGACCAGAGACTGCAGACATAGTACAGGAGATGACCAGAGACTGGGGACATAGTACAGGAGATGACCAGAGACTGGGGACATAGTACAGGAGATGACCAAAGACTGCGGACACAGTACAGGAGATGACCACAGACTGCGGACACAGTACAGGAGATGACCAGAGACTGCGGACACAGTACAGGAGATGACCAGAGACTGCGGACACAGTACAGGAGATGCCCAGAGACTGCGGACACAGTACAGGAGATGACCAAGAGACTGCAGACAGTACAGGAGATGACCAGAGACTGCGGACACAGTACAGGAGATGACCAGAGACTGCGGACATAGTACAGGAGATGACCAGAGACTGCAGACAGTACAAGGGATGAGCAAGAGACTGCAGACAGTACAGGAGATGACTAAGAGACTGCAGACCATACAGGAGAGGACCAAGAGACTGCAGATAGTACAGGGGATGACCAAGAGACTGCCGATAGTTACAGGGGATGACCAGAGACTGCAGATAGTACAGGGGATGACCAGAGACTGCAGATAGTACAGGAGATGACCAGAAACTGCAGACAGTACAGGAGATGACCAGAGACTGCAGACAGTACAGGAGATGACCAGAGACTGCAGACAGTACAGAAGATGACCAGAGACTGCAGACAGTACAGGGGATGGCCAGAGACTGCAGACAGTACAGGAGATGACCAGAGACTGCAGACAGTACAGGGGATGACCAGAGACTGCGGACACAGTGCAGGGGATGACCAGAGACTGCGGACACAGTACAGGAGATGGACCAGAGACCGCAGACAGTACAGGAGATGAACAGAGACTGCAGACAGTACAGGGGATGAACAGAGACTGCAGACATAGTACATGAGATGACCAGAGACTGCAGACAGTAGAGGAGATGAACAGAGACTGCAGACAGTACAGGAGATGACCAGAGACTGCGGACATAGTACAGGAGACGACCAGAGACTGCAGACAGTACAGGAGATGACCAGAGACTGCAGACCTTTGGGGAGGGAGGGGGAGCGGGTACCTGAATTTGACAGGTCTCCACTCCCACTTCCACGGAGTTGTCCTCCCTTTAGTGTGGGCATTCACTAATGGCGTCCACCCTCTGATGAAGTGCCGTAGCACGAAAGGCCTCAGGAGGAGCCAGTAGCAAGTGTGACTTCCTGACCACTGAGACCACGAGGAGGTCCGGTGGTCTCTGATTCTTACCTCTGCCGGGTTAGTACATGTTTTACTTATCTTTCATACTTACCAGTCCGCTTGTTGGCCGATGGTATCTGTATGCACATGTGACCCTGGCTTAACTACTGTTGATCCAATAAAGTTTTTGAACCTACTACACTATTGGCGTTCCCTTTTTTCTTTGACCCTCTTGCTGGAGGGTTTCAGATCTACATCTACCACTTCTGGGGTACCTGGAACCAGGAGGGGGACCCCTGTCTAACTATCATTTGGGGCAAGAGGGCTCTCTGGACCTGGAGGTATATCACTGCACCCAAGGCTGATGTCAGTATTTGAGAGGGATGATCTATGTGTTCTCTGGATCTGCATGCCTGGCTGGTCATCTGGATAAAATTACACACATGCGCTTTTAAAATGCGCGGACGGTGAGTGCGCATTTTTTCTGTTTGATTCCAGTCACCTAATGAGGAGGAGGCCTTCACATGTTTATGATTATTTTATTGTGAAAGAACTTTATGAACTATTTCACTTTTATATATTTTTTATCTATTTAATTACATTACAGCACTGCACTATATATATTTAATATTCACGAGAAGCGCCACGCTTGGTGAATGGCCCGACTTCTTCTGGGACCTGTCATGTGTCCCAGAAGACGCCGGGCCATTCACAAACATAGCGCTTCTCCCTGTTCAGCCGGGTGCACACACTAAAGATGCCGGCGCGGGAAGACTGTACAGCGCTGGACTGAGCAACAGGTAAGGTCCTGCTGCAGAGAAGAGCTGAGCAGCCAGCCCGGTATTCTGACACGGTGGCGGCAGCGGAAATACCGGACCGGCCGCTCCATATTCGCTCCATAAGATGCACTGACATTTTCCCCCTTTTTTGGGGGAGAAAAAAAAGTGTGTTTTATGGAGCGAAAAATACGGTACTTAATTCCAGAAATGGTCCCTAATGGTTGAGTGGACAGGTCCTTTTTTCCACCTTTCCTGACCTAACCTTGCTCACCCTGTCCAAGACACATGGATTAGCTTGATCCAATGGTTGTGGCTGTAGGATAGATCCCCATAGAGGTCTATGGGGATTATTGTTACATAGAAGCATAGTCAGGTTGAAAAAAGACACAAGTCCATCTGGTTCAACCAATAGAAACAAACAAATAAAATACCTCCATATACACAATAATATACCCACAGTTGATCCAGTGGAAGGCAAAAAAACCCAATAAAGCATAATCCAATATGCTACAGCAGGGTAAAAAATCCCAATCCCCAAGGAGGCAACCAAGATATTCACTTGATCAACTACTCTTGGGGTTATTCTCTATAAATGTTAGTATCCAGTTAAATTTTTTGCATTTAGGAATGTGTCCAGCTCTTTTTAAAAACAATCCACTGAGCTGGCCAGAGCTAGTTCTTGAGGGAATCTATTCCACATTTTTACAGCTCTGACTGTGAAGAAGCCTTTCTGTATGTGAAGGTTAAGGTTAAATCTCATTTCCTCCAGACATAAAGAACGCCTCCTTGTCCTCTCTAATGACCCAAAAGTGAATAACTCAACACCAAGTTCACTATATGGACCCAGGACTGCTGTTCGAAACCACAGGGCCCCATAGAGCCAACCTGACAAGCCCCCCCCCCAAAAAAAAACCCCAGTATATAATGTTTCAGTTATGAATGAACACTATGAGTGATCAGTATGACATATTTACTGGACCCTTCCCCCACTCACCATAGTGAAGGATCCTATTGTGTGCTTGCAGCTGCCGATAGGAAGGAAAGGAGGGAATCTGGCAGCACTGTGGGAGCACACAGGGGGCCTGGGCAGCAGGGGAAAGTGTATGGTGCACAGGGAGGGTGATAGGAATGGCGAGGGGGGAGATTACTGGACCTGATTCCCTGTATGCCTCTCTGCAGCAGCTGAAAGCCAGCAGAGAGAGAGAGGATCGGTCCTAGTGATTGCCCCCCTGCCATGCCAATCCCCCTTCCTGCCCATATCCATTTCACCCAGCTGTCTGGGCCCCCCTTCTGGCCTGGGCCCCATACAAGAGGACTGGTGGTACCCCCTTATCCACAGCCCTGTATGACCCAACTACTGGGGGTTATTTGCTAAAGCTGGAGAGTGCGAATTCAGGCTCATCTCTGCATAGACACCGATCAACTTCCAGGTTTTAGTGTCAAAGACAAATTGAATGAGCTGAGGTTAGAAGCTGATTGGTTTCTTTGCAGAAGTGAGCCTGATTTTGCACTTTCCAGCTTTAGTAAATAAACTGCACTGAATGTATTTATACATAGTAACATATCTTCTTTTCATCTCCTCTTCTCAAAGGAGAATACATTCAGTTCCTCTAATCTTTCCTCATAGCTGAGCTCCTCCATGCTTCTTATCAGTTTGATTGCCCTTCTCTGCACTTTCTCCAGTTCCCCAATGTTCTTTTTGGAAACTGGTGCCCAAAACTGAACTGCTTATTCCAGATGAGGTCTTACTAATGATTTGTACAGGGTAATATGATCTCTCTCTCCCTGGAGTTTATACCTCTTTTAACACAGGAAATTAATTTACTAGCTTTAGAAGCTGCAGCTTGGCATTGCATGCTGTCATTAAGTTCATGATCTACCAGAACCACCAGATACTTCACCATTGGTTCCCCCAGTTGTGCTCCCCGTAGAATGTATGATACATGCATGTTTGTAGCCCCCAAGTGCTTAAAGGATAAGTTCACCTTTTGTATCATGTTACTTATTACTCCCATATTTGTAACATGTTATGAAAGAATTGGCCCCCACTCCCCACCATTCCACCGCTTTGACAGCTAGCAGGGAATCCCCCACCCCCGCTATATAATAAAATAAAAATATAAAAACCGTGGCCGTATGGGGCTCCGCCCACCTGACCACGTCATTCCTCCATGAATGAGAAGTTACAAGTCCTGACAGCAGCTGTCGGCTTGTAGTTCTCAAAGAACTACCACAGCGCTGTGAATCTATCTGTCAGTAGATCTGCTTGCTCGTACATCCTGCATGGGCAAGCAAATATATTGACAGATCTGCAGGAGACCTGCTTTCCAGGCATCCTGCAGCAAAAAATTATAAATGCACATTTTATTACCTGCAAAAAATGTGAATGTATTATTTTTTTTATCAAAAGGTGAACTTATCCTTTAACTTTTATCAACATTAAACCTCTTTTGCCACTTAGTTGCCCAATTAAACAGTGCATTTAGGTCGGCTTGTAAATTGAAGACATCCTGTAAGGACGTTATTCCACTGCACAGTTTGGTGTTATCTGAGACTGAACTGAGATTTTTAATCTCAGACCCTATGTGGTTTATAAATATATTAAAAAGTAAGGGTCCCAACAGTGAACCTTGGGGGAACACCACTGACAACCCTAGACCAGTGGTGGGCAACCTTTTTTTTCAACTGAGCCAAATCTCGCCAAAACCACGATTGAAATTTATTTTGAGAGCCACATTTTTAAAACTGAAAATACATCCCCCATATAGTAATTCATCCCCCATAGTAATTCATCCCCCATAGTAATTCATCCCCCATATAGTAATTCATCCCCCATAGTAATTCATCCCCCATATAGTAATTCATCCCCCATATAGTAATTCATCCCCCATATAGTAATTCATCCCCCATAGTAATTCATCCCCCATAGTAATTAATCCCCCATATAGTAATTCATCCCCCATAGTAATTCATCCCCCATAGTAATTCATCCCCCATATAGTAATTCATCCCCCATATAGTAATTAATCCCCCATATAGTAATTCATCCCCCCTATAGTAATTCATCCCCCATAGTAATTCATCCCCCATATAGTAATTCATCCCCCATAGTAATTAATCCCCCCTATAGTAATTCATCCCCCCTATAGTAATTCATTCCCCATAGTAATTCATCCCCCATATAGTAATTCATCCCCCCTATAGTAATTCATTCCCCATATAGTAATTCATCCCCCATATAGTAATTCATCCCCCCTATAGTAATTCATCCCCCCTATAGTAATTCATCCCCCATATAGTAATTCATCCCCCATATAGTAATTCATTCCCCATATAGTAATTCATCCCCCATATAGTAAGTCCCCCCTATAGTAATTCATCCCCCATATAGTAATTCATCCCCCATATAGTAATTCATTCCCCATATAGTAAGTCCCCCCTATAGTAATTCATCCCCCATATAGTAATTCATCCCCCATAGTAATTCATCCCCCATAGTAATTAATCCCCCATATAGTAATTCATCCCCCATAGTAATTCATCCCCCATAGTAATTCATCCCCCATATAGTAATTCATCCCCCATATAGTAATTCATCCCCCATATAGTAATTAATCCCCCATATAGTAATTCATCCCCCCTATAGTAATTCATCCCCCATAGTAATTCATCCCCCATATAGTAATTCATCCCCCATAGTAATTAATCCCCCCTATAGTAATTCATCCCCCCTATAGTAATTCATTCCCCATAGTAATTCATCCCCCATATAGTAATTCATCCCCCCTATAGTAATTCATTCCCCATATAGTAATTCATCCCCCATATAGTAATTCATCCCCCCTATAGTAATTCATCCCCCCTATAGTAATTCATCCCCCATATAGTAATTCATCCCCCATATAGTAATTCATTCCCCATATAGTAATTCATCCCCCATATAGTAAGTCCCCCCTATAGTAATTCATCCCCCATATAGTAATTCATCCCCCATATAGTAATTCATTCCCCATATAGTAAGTCCCCCCTATAGTAATTCATCCCCCATATAGTAATTCATCCCCCCTATAGTAATTCATCCCCCTATAGTAATTCATTCCCCATATTAATTCATCCCCCATATAGTAATTCATCCCCCCTATAGTAATTCATTCCCCATATTAATTCATTCCCCATATAGTAATTAATCCCCCATATAGTAATTCATCCCCCATAGTAATTCATCCCCCATATAGTAATTCATCCCCCATAGTAATTCATCCCCCATATAGTAATTCATCCCCCATATAGTAATTCATCCCCCCTATAGTAATTCATCCCCCATAGTAATTCATCCCCCATAGTAATTCATTCCCCATATAGTAATTCATCCCCCATATAGTAAGTCCCCCCTATAGTAATTCATCCCCCATATAGTAATTCATCCCCCATATAGTAATTCATTCCCCATATAGTAATTCATCCCCCATATAGTAAGTCCCCCCTATAGTAATTCATCCCCCATATAGTAATTCATCCACCATATAGTAATTCATTCCCCATATAGTAAGTCCCCCCTATAGTAATTCATCCCCCATATAGTAATTCATTCCCCATATAGTAATTCATCCCCCATATAGTAAGTCCCCCCTGTGTCAATTCACTTACCTTTGCTCCGCGCGTTCCTCTCGCCGTGTTCCCGCGCCGTTCTGGTCTTCAGGGCGGACTGTGAGAGGAGAGGAGTTCGTCACGCTGCCCCGCCTACATCCTGGCTGCCCCGCCTACATCCTGACAGCTGCAGAGTCCTGACTTTTGGGGCGGCCGCCCGAGAGGAGGGAGGGGAGGGGGCGGCGGCCCGAGAGGAGGGAGGGGAGCGGGCGCCCGGCACACAGAAGAGCGGCATTTAAGTTTGTAAAGAGCCGCATGTGGCTCGCGAGCCGCGGCTTGTCGACCACTGCCCTAGACCATTCAGAGTATGAATCATTAACCACTACTCTCTGAATACCATCTTTTAGCCAGTTTTCTATCCATTTACAAACTGATTTTTCCAAGCCTGTAGACTTTACCTTACACATTAGCCGTGTGTGGGGAACTGACTCAAACACTTTTGCAAAATCTAAATGCACTATATCCACATCCACTCCTATGTAAGATTTTGCTTACATCCTGATAAAATTAAATCAGATTTGTTCGATAGCTGTCTATTGTTTAAAACATTGTTTTCCACCAAAAACTCATCTATGTGGTAATTTACTAAACTCTCCAGCATCTTCCCGACTATAGAACATAAACTAACTGGTCTCTAGTTATTTGGTAAAGACTTTAATCCCTTTTTAAATATAAGAACCATATTGGCCTTACACCAATTCAGTGGTACTGTGCCAGTCATTAAAGAGTCCCTAAAAATTAGAAACAATGGCTTTGAAATAAGAAAGGTCAACATTTTGAGGACACATGGGTGTATGCTATCTAGTCCAGGTGCTTTATATACCTTTATTTTGTCTAAAAGTTTCCGCACCATATCAATTTGAGCCATTGTGGTTCTTTTGAGGTTATGTCAATACTGTCCCCATGATGGACTTGAGCTCCCCCATTTTGCTTTGTATACACAGAGCTGAAGAAGGCATTTAATCAATTTAGCTTATGGGTGCTCAACCTGTGGCCCTACAGCTGTTGTGGAACTACAAATCCCATGAGGCATTGCAAGGATCAGAGTTGCAAGCATGACTCCCTAAGGTAGAGACATGATGGGACTTGTAGTTTTGCAACAGCTGGAGGGCCACAAGATGAGCACCCATGATTTAGCTTCTCTTTGTCCTCAGTCACCAACTCTAAATTTTCTTGTGAAGGGCCCTACATGCTCAGACCTGACCTTTACATGCTCAGACCTGACCTTTTTACTGTTATTATATTTTAAGAATTTGGGGGGGGGGGGTTGTTTTACTCTCTTTTTGCATCTGTTGTTCATTTTGAATTTTTGCGGCCTTGATTTCCTTTTTACCTATTCTGTCATACTCTTTGTAACTTTAAATGAGGATAGTGTTCCTTTACTTATATATTTTTTTAAAAGCTCTTTTCTTATTATTTATAGCTTTTTTTTTTTTAATTAGGCTGTGAGCCACATAGCTTTTATTTTTAGCCTTTTAAACTTATTGCCCATGGGAATATATTGTACCATGTGTTTACATACAGTTGAGTTGAAGCATTCCCATTTCCCTTTAACCACTTCAATACCGGGCACTTTTATCCCCTTCCTGCCCAGCCCAATTTTTAGCTTTCAGCGCTGTCACACTTTGAATGACAACCACGTAGGCATGTAACACTGTACCCAAATGAAATGTTTATCATTTTTCTTCACACAAATAGAGATTTATTTTGGTGGTGTTTAGTCACCACTGGGTTTTTTATTTTTTTGTGCAATAAACAAAGACCAACAAGTTTGAAGAAAAAATTGCATTTTATTCTTTATTTCTGTTATACAATTATGCAAATAAAACATATTTCTTCAAAAATGTAGGCCAAAATGTATTCTACTACATTTCTTTTGTGACAGTAACCCAAATCAGTGTTTATTATTTAGTTGGCAGGAAAATTATAGCATCCACAAACTATGGTATATATCTGAAAATCGATCAAACCTGATGTACTGATGGACGATCTATTGATTCTTGAGACTCAAAAACGCCAGGACAGTACAAATATCCCCCAAATGAGCGCTTTTTGGAAAGTAGACAGTCTGCTGTAGTTAGTAAGAAGCTTAGTAAATTTTTCGAAGTTGTAATTTTTTGTCATATTTTGTGGAATATGAAGAAATTAAAAAACTTTTTTCATTATTTTTTGTTTTACATACTGTCACCAATGCAGTACAGCGTAATCATATAACTGATGTGGTGGTGATCAAGGACACTGACTGATGACAGTATGTAAAAAATAATAATAATAATAATTTGTTTTTCAATTTTTTTTTTTTTATTCAATTTTTAATGATTTTTTTTACTCATGTGACCATAGAAACATTGTACTACTCTGGGCACGTAATCAGGATTTTTTTTTTACACGCTATGATTGCAGCATGCCGATACAGTAATCAGTCATTGGCTTCGAGCTGGAGTGTGGCCCGTGGGGCGCGATCTGTGGGGCACATGTGAGGCATGGGAGGATGTCATATGATGTCCTTCCAGGATAATAAGGATCCTGCCTGGTCGTCATATTAAAATAGGCCGAGCGGGATGGTGCTCAGGACAAAGTTCCCTCCCAGTCTAAATCTTGGCAGGCAGCCCTCAGCCTTGGAAAATCTGTTTTCCTAAAATTATGTATTTTTATGTTTACAGTATGTGCTTGTTATTTATAGCTTACATTAAAGTGGTAGTAACGTCATTTTAAAATCCTCTGAAGGGCAGGGTTTTTATAACAGAAGAGACCCTAGTGGTCTCTTCTGTCATAAACATCCCCCTTGCCCGTCAGCAATAATGAGAAATAAGCTGCGCACGTGCAGCTTTGTATTCTGTGGTGATGTGATTCCCATACACATGCGCGAGAATGACATCACTGCAGCCTGGCCATTCAATCGACCAAAGATAGAGAACCTGGAAGGAAAACTGGGCAAAGATGAATGTGACAAGGACCAAGGGGACCCATGACAGCACAGCACTGGAAGGCTCCGTTTGCAGGTATGTCCTAACACGCTAGTATGTGGTGCATGACTTAAACCTGCAGGGGAACCAGTTTTTTTTTTAATGACTTTACTACTGCTTTAAATAAAATCATGTTATGGTCACTGCTACCCAGATGTTCTTTTATATGAATATTTGTAATAAGCTCCACAATGTTCTAGATTACCAGGTCCAGCAGAGCATCATTTCTAGTTGTGGTTTCTATGAACTATATCATAAAATTGTTTTATAATAGGTTTATAAATTTCTGCCCTGTTACTATACTAGCAGTGCCATACTTCCAGTCAATTTTTCAGGTTGTTAAATCTCCCATTATCATCACTGTCCCAGCTCTTGTAGCCCTTTCTATCTACACAAGAAGCTCAGTCTCTATCACCTCATTAACACTAGGTGGCCTATAAGAAACTCTAATAATTAACTTTGAATATGCACACCTATATGCAGCTCCACCCATAATGCTTCAGCCTCATCACATTCTCTATCACACTTTGAGATCAATTTTCACATAGAGACAGACATCACCACCTTTTCGTTTTACCCTGTCTCTCCAAAAGAGAGCATAGCCAGGAACATTACCCAAATCAAGTTATTGGGTAGGTGCAGCAAGGTGCGGCAAGCAGACAACACACAGAGTCCTGGTTTGCCAGAAACAGTGTATTACAGAAATAGTAAAATCAGTACAAACAAATTGGCGGGAAGTTTCACCCAACTGAGGCACTCACAACAGTTTAGAGACAGCGTCTGTCACAAGGAGTGGGGTACGGCCTGGCCTGCCCAACCCAATGGGGAGCTTCCTAGAAGGAATACATAGAGCCAGAGCCTCCAACTGGATCACTGTCCTATGTGACCGAGGAAGTCATAGAGAAAGCCACTTTCTCTCCACTTCCTCTCCTCACTGCCATGCCGCTGCAGTCCAGTGCCACCTACAGTGGAGAAAACAGACTGCCTCTGCCCACAATGTGAAGAATGAAGCCAAGATTCAGAAATACCAACTAAATCACAGTTTTTGTTGTGCTACAAAGCTTCCAGCTCTCCTATTTTGCTTGGCACACTTCTGGCATTGTCGAACAAACACTTATTGTCACATTTTGCATTTGTGTTTTAAATATCTTTTTAGTAGTACAATCAATACTAGAATTGTCAATGGCAGTTTGTAACATTGGAAACTCCTTATCACCTGCCGTAGCCCTACCACCATCTTTCCTCATTCCACGCTCCATTAGTCTTGGAGCCCTGTCTCACTTGGTCCACCTCTCTCACACCTTAGTCCTAGTTTAAAGTGGTAGTAAACTTCTTTTTTGGACTTGTAACTACAGGTAAGCCTATAATAAGGTTTACCTTTAGGTGCAGGGAATATCTCTTAAGCTTGTGATGTTCAAGAGATATTCACACAGCATGCAGCCTGTGACATTGCTGGCGCATGCGCTCTGTAGGAACAGCATACCCATGAGGTTTCTTTATAGCTGTGTGCTATTCCGGTGATTCTGGCACACATGCACAGGAGTGACATCATTGTGGCTCAGCCAGTCAGGCAACTGGATCATGTAAACCCAGATAGAAGACCAGATGAAGATGGAAGCCCTGTCAGTGGTGACAGCGTGCCGCTGGAGGGCTTCATTCTCATGTAGGTATTTCATAATGTGCTAGTATGCAATGCATACTAGCACATTATGCCTTTACCTTTCAGAGTTTTTTCTTTTAAGCATGCCTAAGTTTACTACCACTTTAAATACTCCAGCCTTCCCATAAAACTCTCCCCAAGCACAGCAGACCCCCTTCCCTTAGGTGCAAACTATCTTTAGCATATAGGTTGTACCTCAATGAAAAGTCAGCCCAGTTCTCTAGAAACCAAAATCCTTCCCTCCTACACCAGGTGTTTAGCCATGCATTCACTTGTGTAAGCTCCCCCTGACGTTCATGTGTTGGGCATGGCATAGGCAATATTCCAGAGAATTTCACCTTGGAGGTCCTTCCCTTCAACTTGCAGCTTAGTTCTTTCAATTGATTCTTAAGGGTCCTCCTCTATCTTCCATGTGTTCAGTCATTGGTCCCAACATGGACAAAGACAGCTGGGACATGCCCAGCTCCTCCAAGTAATTTATCAACCTGGTCCACCACATGCTAATCCCTGGCATTAGGGAGACAGAAAACCATTTGGATGAGCTGATTCTGGCAACAAATTATTCTATCAGTTCCTCTGATTATAGGAACTACAATTACCACCAAATGTCTAGGCGTTCCTTCATTACCCTCACTACCCCATACTAGCCTACTAGATTGCCTGCTCTCCTGGTTGTTTCAGGTATCAATGACATCTAGGGGATTATTTACTAAAGCTGGAGAGTGCAAAATCAGGTGCACTTCTGCATAGAAACAAATCAGCTTCCAGGTTTTATTGGCAAAGCTTAACTGAATAAGCTGAGGTTAGAAGCTAATTGGCTACAATGCACAGCTGCACCAGATTCTGACTGCACCAGTTTTAGTTAATCTCCCCATAATGTCCAAGTAATTTCAGTGCATATAGAATTTTTGGTTTAGGATGTATACAAACACCTGAGCCCATGATTGGGGAGGGGAGGGTGTGCTAGTCTAGATCAGGGAACAAGACCAAATATATTAATGCACTTTAACCTAAATTTTTAAAGGAACAATTGCAGCTGATAACATTTTATCCTAGAGAAGGAGTCCTAAATAACATTTTCTAAAGTATTGAGATGAAAATGATGTACGGAAGTGTAACTTTTATTATCCGGAGAACAGCTGGTGCCTAGTTCAATTTAAATTCTTAAACCACTAAAGACTACAAAGACATAGTAACCCAAAAAACACCAGTTTGGCTTGACCGATTTAAAGCAAGAACAGTTTTCTGTTTTATAACTCTTCGGTATTCTTTAGAAGAAAAATAAAAACTACATTTCTCATATTGATTTCATCTTCAGAGAGAATCTCAAATGCACCTTTGTCATTGTTTTAAGGCTCTGAAAGACTACCCAGAAGGCTATTCTCTGCAATCTGCACATAAAAGTCAAAGATGTTTGTATAAAGCATACACAGCTATTCTTATGTCATGGGAGGTCTGTCACTTAACAGAGGGGTAAGAGGTATTACTGCACATTTAAACCTGGACACGTTTTCTGTTTTAGACCTCCCTAGTAATACAATGTATCACCAAAAAAAAAAGTACAAATTACATTTCCCGCATTGATATAATCTTCAGAGAGAACTCCAATTCTACAATCTGCACATTTAGGTTAAATTTGTGTGAAGATGGGGAGCCTTATGCCTTGACGTACCTCTAATAGAGAAGTGTCAGTTAATTTTGTTACAATTGATGTGTATTTTGTTATCACTGGTGTGAAATGTGGAGTTTAGAAAAGAATGCTTACCAACATCTGGTTCTGACTTACTGTTGCATGCTCTTCAAGAAAGGAGTCAGTTCTTGTCTTGGTCACCTTGAGGTGTCAGATTTTAGTACATACCGTACAGTGAGAAGAGGGTCCTCAATTTAATGTGACTGATGGAAAAAAAAACACAGATTCTTTCATTTACATGCTTGGAAGATGCCTGTAAACTGTATATGGTGTAACTGAATAGTACAATTGTCCTGCCGTATACTAGTATCACATAATTTATCCAAATATGGATATGAATGAAATTCATTTATTCGCAGAATGCCTTGCATTTTTTTTTAATTATTACAAAGTATTCTTTGATTGGATGAGGTGCTGCTCATGATATCACCACCCCTTCTCTCAACCTTGTCAAATCAGGGAAGACCTAGTATTTGCTGTAAATAAAGAATGTGTTCTTTGTTGAGCAAGTGACCAATGCTATCATTGTGGTAGCACATTATCACAGTGATTGTCAACTTTCCCAGTAGTCCTTCACTTAGAAGATGCAACTTACTTTGTACCAAGCTGGGCTAATGCATGATCATAGCTTAAAGTAGAGTTCCAGGCTCCCCCCCAAAAAAAAAATTAAAAATCAGCAGCTACATATTCTATAGCTGCTGACTTTAAATATAAGGACACTTACCTGTCCAGGGATCCAGCGATGTCATCACCCGAGCCGATTCTTCATTGGCTTTGTGTTCAGGGGCCAGCATCTCAGGTAAGGGGAACTAGCAGTGAAGCCTTGCAGCTTCACAGCTGGTCTCTTACAGTGCATGAGCTAAGTGCGCTGCAGTTTATGAATGGTCCTGCAGTCTTCTGAGACCTGTGAAGTGTCTCAGAAGGATGCAGGGGAATGAGGGGGGCCGAACCTCTGGCTCACATCTGACCCATAAGTGGGAGTGGGTACCTGTCAAAACCAGGTACATGCTCCCCCCCCAAAAAAAAGTGCCAAAAGTGGCAATGGAAGGGGGATGGATACAAACAAGTGGAACGTCCCCTTTTGGTTGAATTTCCGCTTTATGGTAAACACAACTACTGATATAAGCTTTAACATGATAATATCATTTGGAGATATACAGTGAGGAACAGAAGTATTTGAACACCCTGCGATTTTGCAAGTTCTCCCACTTAGAAATCATGGGGGGGGTCTGAAATTCACATTGTAGGTGCATTCCCACTCTGAGAGACAGAATTAAAAAAAAAATTCAGGAAATCACATTGTATGATTTTTAAAGAGTGTATTTGTTTTGCACTGCTGAACATAAGTATTTGAACACCTGAGAAAATCAGTGTTAATATTTGGTACAGAAGCCTTTGTTTGCAATTACAGAGGTCAAACGGTTCCTGTAGTTCTTGACCAGGTTTGCACACTCTGCAACAGGGATTTTGGCCCACTCCTCACACAGATCTCCTCTAGATCTGTCAAGTTTTGGGGCTGTCACTGAGCAACACGGCGTTTCAGCTCCCTCCAAAGATATTCTATTGGATTTAGGTCTGGAGACTGGCTAGGCCACTCCAGAACCTTGATCTGATTCTTACGGAGCCACTCCTTGGTTATCCTGGCTGTGTGCTTCGGGTCGTTGTCATGTTGGAAGACCCAGCCACGACCCATCTTTAATGCTCTGACTGAGGGAAGGAGGTTGTTGCTCAAAATCTCACAATCAATGGCCCCATTCATCCTCTCCTTAATACAGTGCAGTCGTCCTGTCCCCAGAAAAGTACCCCCAAAGCATGATGTTACCACCCCCATGCTTCACAGTAAGGATGGTGTTCTTGGGATGCAACTCATCCTTCTTTTTCCTCCAAACACGACAAGTGAAGTTTAGACCAAAAAGTTCTGCTTTGGTCTCATCTGACCACATGACTTTCTCCCATGCCTCCTCTGGATCATCCAGATGGTCATTGGCAAACTTCAGATGGGCTAGGACATGTGGTGACTTGAGCAGGGGAACTTTCCATGCACTGCATGATTTGAAACCATGATGGCGTAGTGTTCTACCGACAGTGACCTTTGAAACTGTGGTCCCAGCTCTCTTCATGTCATTGACCAGCTCCTCCCTTGTAGATCTGGGCTGATTCCTCACCTTTCTTATCATTAGTGATACCCCGCTAGGTGAGATCTTGCATGGAGCCCCAGTCCAAGGGAGAATGACAGTCGTCTTTAGCCTCTTCCATTTTCTAACAATTGTTCCAACAGTTGATCTATTTTCACCAAGCTGCTTGGCAATTGCTCCATAGCCCTTTCCAGCCTTGTGAAGGTCCACAATTTTGTCTCTGGTGTCTTTTGACAGCTCTTTGGTCTTGCCCATGGTAGTAGTTGGCGTCTGACTGACTGTGGGGTGGACAGGTGTCTTTAAAGAGCTCAGACAGGTGCTATTAAGTTAGATTAATGAGTGGAGTAGAGGTGGACTTTTTAAAGGCACAGTAACAGGTCTTTGAGAGCCAGAATTCTTGCTGTTTCTTAGGTGTTCAAATACTTATGTTCAGCAGTGCAAGACAAATAAATTCTTTAAAAATCATACAATGTGATTTCCTGAATTTTTTTTTTAATCCTGTCTCTCAGAGTGGGAATGCACCTACAATGTGAATTTCAGACCCCTCCATGATTTCTAAGTGGGAGAACTTGCAAAATCGCAGGGTGTTCAAATAGTTCTATTCCTCACTGTATATATATAAATATGCCACTCAGTGGATGAATAACAGTCAGGTAAGTTTGTTTTATTGCACAGAAAACACAGCATGCAAATTTTCATTTCACTCTCCTAGTGCAAGTCAATGACCAGACCTGGTTCTGCAGCTCTTCTCCAACTGTGCTGGTTTTTCCCATATTGGCACTATATGTCCATTAAATTATGGTATTTTAAGTGTATACAAAATATTGCACCTCTCTTCACAGAATTGGTATGTACCATTTTTAATGAAAACATGAGTGAGCAGGCAAAGCACATTTATTTTAATTCTTTTGGAATTCATATTCTGTAACTGTAAGTCTTAACAGAATGGCACAGTCATAAAACAAAACATGACAACAAGTAAACAAATTTAATGACCCCTTTCAAAAGTCTGCATATCCTTTGTTCTTAGTACTGTGTATTGCCCCCTTTAGCATCAATGGCAGCACTCATTTGTAATAATTGTCTATGAGGCCCCAGGTTCTTGCAGGTGGTATAGCTGCCCATTTGTCATGGCAAAATGCCTCCAGGTCATGCAAAGTCTTTTTGGTCATCTTACATGAACTGCGCGTTTAAGATCTCTCCAGACTGGCTTGATGATATTAAGGTCAGGAGACTGTGATAGCAACTCCAGAACCTGCGCCTTTTTCTGCTGCAACCAACCAACCAATCAACTTGGCCTTGTGCTTAGGGTCATTGTCATGCTGGAGAGTCAAAGAGTATCCCATGTGCAGCTTTCATGCAGAAGAATACAAATTGCTTGCCAGTATTTTCTGATAACGCGATGCATTCATCTTGCCATCAGTTTTCACAAGATTCCACATGATTACACATCCCCAAAACATGAGAGAGCCACCACCATTCTTCACAGTGGAAATGGTATTCTTGTTGCTATAGGCCTTGTTGAGCTACCTCTAAACAGCGCTTATGGTTGTAAACGTAAAGCTCTATATTGGTCTTGTCACCCCAGATTACAGTGTGCTAGAAGCTGTGAGGTGTGTCAAGGTGTTGTCAGGCATATTGTAACTGGTCTTCTTTGTAGAATTGGTGCAGTAAAGGGTTCTTTCTGGCAACTTGACGGTGCAGCTCATTTTTATTCAAGTATTGTATTGTGTTGCTTGAAACAACCACACCGTCTTTTTCCAGAGCAGCCTGTATTTCTTGTAAAGTTGCCTGTGGGTTTTCCTTTGTATCCCAAACAATTCTTCTGGCAGTTGTGGCTGCAATCTTTTTTGGTCTATCTGACCTTGGCTTGCTATCGAGATCCCTGAATTTTCCACTTTTTAATAAGTGATTGAACAGTACTGACTGGCATAGTCAAGGCTTTGGATATCTTTTTATATCCTTTTCTATCTTTTTAAAGTTCCATTACCTTGTTACGCAGGTCATTTGACAGTTCTTTTCTGCTCCCCATAGCTTAGTATCTAGCCTGCTCAGTGCATCAGCGTGAGAGCTAACAAACTCATTGACTATTTATACACAGACACTAATTGCAATTTAAAAAGCCACAATTTAAAAAGTCAGAAATTAACCTTTAATTGCCTTTTTAATCTGTGTGTCACTTTGTGTGTCTAAGCCAAACATTCCAGCATATGTAAACTTTTGTGAAACAATAAAACAGCGCAAAACATGAAATTAATCAAAAGTAATTATACACAAATCATAATAAATTCTGTGGTTATAAAATAAATGTCCAAAACCACCAAAACGAAAAAAATATAACATTTGTGTCCAAATACAAAAGATGATGAAACCAAAAACAAATAAAGTCCCCTATAAACATGCAAATAGTGCTCCAAAAATTTTGTAGGATAAGTGTAATACAGAGAAAAGACTCCACGGATCCACACCTTCCTGTGAATATTAATGTAAGACTTTTGATAACGCCCTGGAGGAGGGGCGAAACACTTCAAACAGACTTACTTCCAGTTTCCTATGTTGAGCGTGTGACGTCATATCCAGTGTTGCCAGTTTGGTTTACTTTCTGGAATCCGTTTTACACTAGGAAGTCTGTTTTGGAAGATTTTGTCAATTGGTGACCTATTTTAAGTTATAATGTGAGTAGATTGAGCACTATTTTGTTCAGTTAAAAGTCTTTGCAATATTGCACTATTGGTTCTCCTTTGTCTTCCTATATAACAAATCGTTAGGAGGGGAAATCCCTTTTGAAGTTGGATGTAAGGAAGCTCTTGTATATGGAGGAGGCTATGGAGAGGAAATTTTCCCTGGGAATTGGAGGATAATATTGTATCCATAAAGTGCAATTTATTCTTATCTCCAGTGAGTGCGGAATACATCAGTATTCCCAGGAAGGTGTGGATCCGTGGAGTCTTTTCTCTGTATTACACTTATCCTAAACAATTTTTGGAGCACTATTTGCATGTTTAAAGGGGACTTTCTATGTTTTTGGTTTCATTACTTTTTGTATTTGGACACAAATGGACATGTATTTTATAACCTCAGAATTTATTATGATTTGTGTATAATTACTTTTGATTAATTTCATGTTTTGCGCTGTTTTATTGTTTCACTGATTTTTTGATTTTTATCAATCTTTTTGACTTTTATTAAAGCACAGCAGCATTCACTTTCAAACTTTTCACATAGTTCTTGTGGAGCAGGTTGTTTTTGTTTTAATATGTAAACTTTTGATCAGGGACATTTAGGTGATTTCTGTTATAATTATGGTTTAAAAAGGAGTCAAACATCTATGTGATAATAAATGACTTCATATGATCACTATCCTTAGATAACAGACAGCTTTTTGGCATGATTAGTCAAATTGCAATATCAATGCCAAATTTCATGATTTCTGCCAGGGTATACAAACTTTTGAGCACAACTGTGTGTGTGTATATATATATATATATATATATATATATATATATATATAATATACACTATATTGCCAAAAGTATTGGGACACCCCTCCAAATCATTGGATTCAGGTGTTCCAATCACCTCCATGGCCACAGGTGTATAAAATCAAGCACCTAGGCATGCAGACTGCTTCTATATACATTTGTGAAAGAATGGGTCGTTCTCAGGAGCTCAGTGAATTCAAGCGTGGTACTGTGATAGGTTACCACCGGTGCAATAAGTCCATCCGTGAAATTTCCTTGCTAATAAATATTCCGCGGTCAGCTGTTAGTGGTATTATAACAAAGTGGAAGCAACTGGGAACAACAGCAACTCAGCCACAAAGTGGAAGGCCATGTAAAATGACAAAGCAGGGTCAGGGCATGCTGAAATGCACAGTGCGCAAAAGTCGCCAACTGTCTTCAGAGTCATTAGCTAAAGATCTCCAAACTTGGTGTGGCCTTCAGATTAGCACAACAACAGTGCGTAGAGAGTTTCATGAAATGGGTTTCCATTGCAGAGCAGCTGCATCCAAGCCTTACATCACCAAGTGCAATGCAAAGCTTCGAATGCAGTGGCGTAAAGCACGCCGCCACTGGACTCTAGAGCAGTGGAGACGAATCATGAATTCTCTGTCTGGCAATCCGATGGATGTGTCTGGGTTTGGCAGTTGGCAGGAGAACAGTACTTGCATGACTGCATTGTGCCAAGTGTAAAGTTTGGTGGAGGGGGGATTATGGTGTGGGGTTGTTTTTGGCCCTTTAATTCCAGTGAAGGGAACTCTTAAGGTGTCAGCATACCAAGACATTTTGGACAATTCCATGCTCCCGACTTTGTGGGAACAGTTTGGGAATGGCCCCTTCCTGTTCCAACATGACTGCACACCAGTGCACAAAGCAAGGTCCATAAAGACATGAATGAGTGAGTTTGGGGTGAAGGAACTTGACTGGCCTGACCTCAAGCTGATAGAACACCTTTGGGATGAATTAGAGCAGAAACTGCAAGCCAGGCCTTCTCGTCTGACATAAGTGCCTGACCTCACAAATGTGCTTCTGGAAGAATGGTCAAGCATTTCCATAGACACACTCCTAAACCTTGTGGACAACCTTCCCAAAAGAGTTGAAGCTGTTAGAGCTGCAAAGGGTGGGCCAACTCAATTGTGAACCCTACGGACTAAGACTGGGATGCCATTAAAGTTCATGTGCATGTAAAGGCAGGCATCCCATACTTTTGGCAATATAGTGTGTGTGTGCATATATATATGCACTGTATCTGCTGAATTTTATATGTATATGGAGCAGAACAATTCTCCTCATGAAACAAGTCTTTTGAATTATTAAATCTTTCAAATATAGTACTCACAAACACATTCATGTAAAAAACGTGCATATGATTAGAATCAGACCACTTCAGACACACAAATGGCCAATTGCTGAAGCTGCTTTTGCCAAGCTGGACCTATGTAAGTGCATGCTGGGTCTGTTCCACAAAGTATGTTACGGATAGACATGTGCAATTCGTTTAGTTATGAATAGAGATTCAACTAATTCAAAGTAAATTATAACGAAAACATTTGCTTCTATCAGATGACGTGATGCAATAGTTTGGGCCTTGTTAATGTTTGAGGCATCTGCAATAATATAACAACATAATGAATGATCCAAATTGATTCTGATCCATTTGTTTTTATTCTAGTGTGCGTAGTGTGAATATTCTAATAAGATTCTTTTTGCATTGGGTTGAACTTGAGAGACCATTTGTTTAATTTGTATGTATGGGGCCCTACAAAATCAGTTGGAAATAGGGAAATGAATTCAACTTAATGACATAATGAATGAATACATATTAATTAATTCTGTTAAAATGAATATAGCCAATCTTCCGAAATAACAAAAGCATAACAGAAAGTCTGAAAATATGAATCAAATCAACCAATATATAATCTGTCAAAATAACAAATCATTCCGAAAATGAGTCATTTTACCATAAAATTATGACGAGATTAAAGCAGAGTTCCAGCTGAAAAAAAAATAAAAATAAAAGTCAACAGCTACAAAAACTGTATCTGCTGAATTTTAAAATACAGCCACTCACCTGTCCCTTGGTCCAGCGGTGTCCTCACCATGGCTGGTTTCACCGGCTCTCTTCTCTCCCTGGCTCCGGATTCTTTAGTGTGGGCACCCGGCTGTGACAGCTTGCAGCTTCACAGCCGGGTGCCCACTACACATGCGCAAGAAGCGCTGCGCTTTGTGAATGGCCCTATAGTCTTCTGGGACCTGTCACATGTCCCAGAAGACTACGGGGAGGGAAGGGGGAGGACAACTTCCGCTTCTGATCACCTAGGCCAGTGGTGGGCAACCTTTTTTTTCAACTGAGCCATATCTTGCCAAAACCACGATTGAAATTTATTTTGAGAGCCACATTTTTAAAACTGAAAATACATAGGATGGTACACTGTTTTTAGTTTCAATAAGTTTTTATAGTAATTCATCCCCCATAGTAATTCATCCCCCATATAGTAATTCATCCCCCATAGTAATTCATCCCCCATATAGTAATTCATCCCCCATATAGTAATTCATCCCCCATATAGTAATTCATCCCCCATAGTAATTCATCCCCCATATAGTAATTCATCCCCCATAGTAATTCATCCCCCATAGTAATTCATCCCACATATAGTAATTCATCCCCCATAGTAATTCATCCCCCATATAGTAATTCATCCCCCATATAGTAATTCATCCCCCATATAGTAATTCATCCCCCATAGTAATTCATCCCCCATATAGTAATTCATCCCCCATATAGTAATTCATCCCCCATAGTAATTCATCCCCCATATAGTAATTCATCCCCCATAGTAATTCATCCCCCATATAGTAATTCATCCCCCATAGTAATTCATCCCACATAGTAATTCATCCCCCCTATAGTAATTCATCCCCCATAGTAATTCATCCCCCCTATAGTAATTCATCCCCCATATAGTAATTCATCCCCCATAGTAATTCATCCCCCATAGTAATTCATCCCCCCTATAGTAATTCATCCCCCATATAGTAATTCATCCCCCCTATAGTAATTCATCCCCCCTATAGTAATTCATCCCCCCTATAGTAATTCATCCCCCCTATAGTAATTCATCCCCCATAGTAATTCATCCCCCATAGTAATTCATCCCCCATAGTAATTCATCCCCCATATAGTAATTCATCCCCCCTATAGTAATTCATCCCCCATAGTAATTCATCCCCCATATTAATTCATCCCTCATATAGTAGTAGTAAGTAAGTAGCAAGTAGTAAGCCAAATCCCCCCTGTGTCAATTCATTTACCTTTGCTCCGCGCGTTCCTCTCGCCGTGTTCCCGCGCCGTTCCGGTCTTCAGGGCGGACTGTGAGAGGAGCCTAGCTCCTCTCACGTTCGTCACGCTGCCCCGCCTACACACATCCTGACAGCCAATCACTGGCTATCAGGATGTGAGTGGCAGCGAGACTGGCCAATCATTGCATTTGAGCGCGCTGCCCTGGCTGTTTTTTTTGGATCACGCTGCAGAGTCCCTGCCGCCCGAGAGGAGGGAGGGGAGCGGGCGCCTGGCACACAAGAGCCGCATTAAAGTGTGTAAAGAGCCGCATGTGGCTCGCGAGCCGCGGCTTGCCGACCACTGACCTAGGCAATCGCAGCAGAAGTGGGAGCGGGTACCTGTCAAATTCTGGTACCTGCTCCCCACCACACTCCCCAAAGGTGCCAAACATTAATGGGGAGTGGGGGACAATGCATTAAAGTGGAACTTCCCCTTTTGGGTGGAGCTCTGCTTTAAATGATATACTTAACAAATGAAACAAAACTAATTGTGCACATCTCTAGCTATGGCATCCAACTCATTTCCGGGGGGCCCATTCATGAGAGCTTATAGCAGTGTACAGAGAGGTAATTGAGAATCTTGACACTTCCTAAGGCATCTCATTTAATATTTGGTTTTGTGTATTTAAAGCTAATTTTACTTCTATCGCCTATAAGAAAAATGGAACTTGGTTTTCTTGAAGAATTTGCTGACTGTGAATAAGAAGAGTTTACAATTATGATTTATTATAAAACCTAGAGACATTCTCATTAAATTTAGGATCAATAGTAGAACATGTATTTAGCATTGCCTGCCCTGATCTGTCTCAGCCACAGAAGCACTTACTCTTTAAAGGAATTCAGTTTACAGAATGACAGAACCTTGGCAAAGTAAAAAACCCTTTTTTCCTCTGGGAGTTTCCAAAGTCCTGTGGGTATAATTTACACCCTGGGATTTTTGAATTCTATAATTATCTCTCTGTGCTGCTGTTTTGATAGGAAAGTGGAATCTACTAATATTAGCAACAAATCAGCAATGGAAAAAAGAAGGGACTAAAACACATGATACCTCCAGAAAAATAATATACTGTGCATACTAGGGCGGTAACACAATCACTCCAAAAATAGACTGCCTATACGCTAAATAAAGAATGATGCTTTTTATAAAGGAAGCACTATCTACTGGTGATTTTGGCTGTCGCTTTGATTTGAGACTAACAACAGCACATTCTACTCTGACACTAAAATTTGTGTAAACTGGGCCAAGGACAGAAACCCAAAGCTGTCAAATACATTACACATACTGGTATATTGATAAAGCAGAAATACAGCCATTTTGTGCAGTCACAAGCCCTAGAGGCTTAGCCTGCCCATTATAGAGCGTATGGATGAGCAGACACTTTTCAACCTGCTTCAGGACAAGAATTGCAATGAATGTTGGAGATCTTTCTATTTGTTTGCAAGATTTGCTCTGCTGACCTAGCAGGTTTGTGTGAATGGATGGGGAAGGGGTAGAAGAGTTGTGCAGGCAGACGCTACTAGCGCCTTTCCTTCATGGGGAACAATAGCTATTGGGAAAGATTGATAGCTCCCCTGATAAATGCAGCACCACTGGCTGATGACATCTTAAGGACCCTTAGGCATGAGATTGTGTCCATCATCTTCAAACACTATGGCTAGGCATAATTAAAAATAGAATTATATAGTAGTTTCAGTGCTAATAAGTAGTTTCAGTGCATATTTTCAGGTAATTAGAATGCTTTCCTCAGAATACATTGTGAATGGCATACTCTACACCTGTTTGCTGGGTTCAATCACTGAATTTCCCAAGAACTCAATGGTTCATTTATAGGCCTTTAGCAATCAGCTGGGTATCAGCTATAAAGGATAGGCAGTTGGTTCCTCCTCCATGTTTCCCTTCTCATTGGGCACCAAGTGTGGTCATGGAGGAGGCCTACCTTGGGGTGGGTTCTTCTGGCTACGGTAGGCACCTGGAAAAGGATCACTCTACAACACATCTGGGTACCTCCACCCTTGTGCCTGTTTCATCAGTGTTCTGGGACAAGGCTGAGGCCGGCACAGGGGAATACTCAACCTTAAGGCAAACCTCTATTTTTAGAGATGAATGTACACCATCTACACTTGAACCATAACTGTTTTCCAGGTGCTCTAGGGTCCCCATCTAAAATGTACTTCTTCCCACTATAGCTTGCAATTAGGAGGGTCGTGCTAAATACTGACCACAATCACCTGTCCACTGTTTTCCATTACTGTCCCCAGTATAAGAGTGGGCTCCGCCATGCTCCAATGTGCACTTGACTTTAACTTGTGAGCTTCTGTACCTCTATACAAAATGGGGATCTCGGTGGTGCTGATCCACTCCTATTGCTATGGGAGACAGACCACTTCGGAAGGAGTGCAGACAGCATCTCTCTCACTGCCAGATGCCCACCACCTGTACCAGATACACACTGCCAACAGGCTGCTTTAACTGACTGGAAACTTCCATTGCTCATGGCAACCACATGTAAAATTGCACTAGGATGACTCTTTAAGTGCTGTCTTCATACCCAAGTGCACCAGTGATCCAAAACTGTAGCAAGGTGCCAGTTACTTGCATTACACTCCTTTAAAGAACTTCAGACCAGGCAGAAGGCAACGTTTAATAATATACTGAATCAAAGTGCAAATATTCAACAGTGCAACAGGCAAAAGCAGTCTTTTCCTTGATCCCTAATCCCTACTCCTACTCAGGCTATGTGCTGCCCCAGCATACCTGCAAAGATAGAGTCCATGTCTAAAAAGGTCCATCGGTTGCATTCTTCAGCAGCTGGTATCTTCGGGGTGAACCCCAAGTTGGTAAGTTTCACATCCCTCTTTCTTCACTGTCTGTACTCCTCTTGGGGTAGATAGACCAGCAACAACACTTTCAGACTTTCTCCAGGGAACTCCAGGCTTCGGATCACTGTCCTTTTTTATATTCACAGGAGCAGAGGGTTGGAAAAAAAGATTCCTCCAAACAGAGAGAATCAGGAAATTAACCCTAGCCCTCTTGGCAGGGGCAGCACCTAACTAGCTCATATTAACCTGCTTACAAGCTTACTTAAGGTGGAACTTTAGTCAGAAAATTAGGTCCTGCTAGATCATTTCATGTTGGCCCCTTTTGCAGATATAGCTACAGTGGGGCAAAAAAGTATTAAGTCAGCCACCAATTGTGCAAGTTCTCCCACTTAAAAAGATAAGAGAGGCCTGTAATTGGCATCATAGGTAGACCTCTACTATGAGAGACAAAATGAGAAACAAAAAATCCAGACAATCACATTGGTTGATTTGGAAAGAATTTATTTGCAAATTATGGTGGAAAATAAGTATTTGATCAATATCAAAAGTTCATCTCAATACTTTGTTATATATCCTTTGTTGGCAATGACAGAGGTCAAACGTTTCCTGTAAGTCTTCACAAGGTTGGCACACACTGTTGCTGGTATGTTGGCCCATTCCTCCATGCAGATCTCCTCTAGAGCAGTGATGTTTTGGGGCTCTCGCTGGGCAACACGGACTTTCAACTCCCTCCAAAGGTTTTCTATGGGGTTGAGATCTGGAGACTGGCTAGGCCACTCCAGGACCTTGAAATGCTTCTTACAAAGCCACTCCTTCGTTGCCCGGTGGTATGTTTGGGATCATTGTCATGTTTGAAGACCCAGCCACGTTTCATCTTCAATGACCTTGCTGATGGAAGGAGGTTTGCACTCAAAATCTCAAGATACATGGCCCCATTCATTCTGTCCTGTACATGGATCAGTCGTCCTGGTCCCTTTGCGGAGCAACAGCCCCAAAGCATGATGTTGCCACCCCCATGCTTCACAGTAGGTATGGTGTTCTTTGGATGCAACTCAGCATTCTCTCTCCTCCAAACATGACGAGTTGTGTTTCTACCAGTTCTATTTTGGGTTCATCTGACCATATGACATTCTCCCAATCCTCTTCTGGATCATCCAAATGCTCTCTAGCAAACTTCAGACGGGCCCGGACATGTACTGGCTTAAGCAGGGGGACACGTCTGGCACTGCAGGATCTGAGTCCCTGGCGGCGTATTGTGTTACTGATGGTAGCCTTTGTTACGTTGGTCCCAGCTCTCTGCAGGTCATTCACTAGGTCCCCCCGTGTGGTCCTGGGATTTTTGCTCACCGTTCTTGTGATCATTTTGACCCCACGGGGTGAGATCTTGCGTGGAGCCCCAGATCGAGGGAGATTATCAGTGGTCTTGTATGTCTTCTATTTTCTAATTATTGCTCCCACAGTTGATTTGTTCACACCAAGCTGCTTGCCTATTGCAGATTCAGTCTTCCCAGCCTGGTGCAGGTCTACAATTTTGTTTCTGGTGTCCTTCGACAGCTCTTTTTTTTCTCATTTTGTCTCTCATAGTTGAGGTCTACCTATGATGCCAATTACAGACCTCTCTCATCTTTTTAAGTGGGAGAACTTGCACAATTGGTGGCTGGCTAAATACTTTTTTGCCCCACTGTATGTAAAACATTAATAAATAAGTGTCTGTACTGTTTAAAATCTAGTAATACATTGTTTCACCCTACTCTGCACATGCTCAGTTGCTCTCTATCTTTTGGCACTGTGCCGAAAGTGTAGAGGCCGGCAGCCTAAAGATTTACTGCTGTTCAGGGACTCTGAGCTTCAGCAAATTGGCAGCCTCCAGCAAGATGAAACAGGAACAATGCTGGAGGCAATTTACAGCACACACTCATTTTGTTAGCATAATTATTAATGTGGAATGTATGCTCTTTGCTAAAGAACATTTTTTTTTATCAAGTTGCTATGGGTAAAGTTCCGCTGTAAACTGAGATAATAAAAGAACATCTTGACTGCAAAAAATTACTGAATTTTTTTAATGGATTACGCCTGAAAAAGGAACATGTAAAATACGTAGAAACAATAGCAACAAGTTAAGGTGTCAATAGGCAATGAAATATAGCCTCCTAATCTGAATGTTTTTGACCATATCAGGTGGCAATCTTACATCTCTGAGGTACCTGTGCCACCGCCAATCAAGTCATCTCAGGGGGAATGGTGAACTTGTTTTAAAACTTTTAGGTCTCATGCACTCAGGATTTAAAAAAAAACTCTCCTAGAAGCCTTCCTCCTGGCAGCAGTGTTTTGCAGAAAAAACACCTGATGCTTATAAAAGTATCTAACGCTCTCTACAAGAGTTTAGGCACATTTACAATCATCAACCGCTTGGGCGTTAATTCATTTAATTGGCTGGAAGAATAATTTATTCTGGCTATTGAAATTAAATAACAATAAAGTGCTAAAGCCTAGCATTAACACACGTTTAGGCACATTTAGCCACGTCAATTGCTTTTTCTGCCAAAACGCTACTGCTCCTGGACGCACTGGTCATGGGTTTATTTTCCTGCTGGTAAACGCTATTGCTACTAAAAGCTTCTAAAAGCTATGTGTGCATGGACACATACAGTAGGATAACATGGAGGGCCGTGTGGAAGCAGTAAAAAAAAACAAACGCCTGATGCCCCTAAACATAGCTGCAAAAAACGCCCTGTGTGCATGAGGCCTTGCCATGATTAAATGATTTGGACAATGAATCAGGAGGGGGTCTTTTGTGTTTCCCTAACGTTTTATTGACCAGATATTGTATAGATATGGTGGCAAGAAGGGTGGGCATAATGGTGGCAAGGAGGGTGCAGCCGAGGTGTCTGTGCTGAGACAGAGCTCACTGCATACTCTCAGCACCAGGACACAGACAGCTCCAAGTCTCTAGTTCGAAACCCGACAGGCTCCTAATTATGTGACCACTGTGACAGCCAGACCCAGTTAATGGGCCACAATGAGTGGGAAAGAATTAGTTAAAGGCACAATTTTTTGTCCTCAGCTGTGCCCACTGGCTTAAAGATATTACCAAATTCTTACTTTTTCACAGGGGACCTCTCTCCTGGAAGAACCACCAATAACTAAGCAAATGGGAGCACCATACCCAAGATGGGCCCCCAGTTTTGTAACAATTCAACCATTCAGTGACACCCCAAAGACCTGTTGACCTGTGAAGCTTCTGAGAATAATCTTTTTCATTTTTTTGTTTTACATCCTACAAACTGTTGACTTCCAATGAACCTCAAATCGAGGGCAGGTGGGTGGGAAAAAAATGTCCCTCTTCATCTGAATTTTCCACAATGAACACCCAGCAGCATTCATAGGAACAACCCTTATAGATCCACCTTGGCCATCTGACTGTCAACAACCAGTCCAGTAAGACATTTTTCACATGGGCAGCAATAAAAACAGGCAGCTGAGCCACAGTTTTAGCACCCTCCAATCACACACCTTAATTGTAAAACATAACTAGAGGAGGCTGTTTATATGCTGTAGCCGAGGTGCTTTGCACCACAGTCACCGTAAATTGAAGGTGACATGCAAAGTTGACAGGTAGCATCTCCTGTCAAACACAGCCACTCAAGTCATTGGTGCCGCACTACAACCATAAGCCAAATGCTTAGCTTGCTGTTCTGGTGCATTAGCACCATTAGAAACTGCCATTTGGAAAACTCACCTCTTAACCCTTCACTGACTTGTTGTTGCCCCCAATCAGCATACCCTCCTTCATCCAGTGACTGTTCTTTTAAGTACCTTACTACAAATTCTAATATGTGTCTAAACACCCCACCATATTTATGGCCAATTTTAGGGCTCATTCGCACTAGTTTGCACGTAGCAATACCAGGTTTAAAAGTGACTGTAGATTGCAAGCTCCTTGGGGGCAGGGACTGACGTGAATATACAGCATGTAAAGCATTATATAAATGCCTGCAGTAGTAGTGTGTACTGGGCCAGATGGTCAGGGAGCTAGGGGTTGCAGCTTCTGGACCATGCCTACCTAGTGTTCTATGTTGGTCCTCCCAACGGGCCCTATTGCCAAGTGAAACGAATGTAAGGGGGGCTGCAGTGCCTAATGAGGCCTCCAATAGAATGGAGTATGTGGAAGTTGTTATTAACAGATTGGGGGACTTTCTGGCTAACAATTGGTCTATCTACAACAGCTTTTATATATGCCACCTGCCAGGTAGGTTCTCTACAGTCTGGACTTATATCTTCCTTTAATATATGTCACAGTCATTGTTAACAGGACCCATCCTCCAGTGTAGTGCTGAACAGACAAGGTTACATTCCTTACATTTGTTCTTTGCATGGTAAGCCTGAGCTTTGATGACAAAACTATTTTCTTAGTTAGGTATAAATGTATTTATTTAAAGTGTTACTAAACCCAGGACCCTGCATTCACTATATCTGGTCTCCCACAGTACACAGAACATGGAAATGCAATTATTTTAGTAAATATAAACTGCTAAATACCTTTTCTCATCAGCATTTGGAGCAGTCTTGTGACTTCTATCAGTATCCAGCAGAGCACTGGTTAAAGCTTGTACAAGGAGTTTTCATTCACCTCTGATTGTCCTATGAGGCCACAGGACCTGTGATTCTCTGCCTGGACAGTGCTGATTGGCCTTGTGCTGATCACATGCACTTTTCCATTAAAAAATTCTCTAGCCATACACACCAAACTGTGCATGTGCAGCTTGCCTAAGGCTCTGTTCTATCAGCAGATGGATTGGGAACAGTAGAAGAAGGGGAGGATCAGAGAAGACAGGATCAAACATCAGTGTCCAGCCCAGGACTAGCTAAAGCTTGTAGGAGCATACAAACCCCCTGACCTCTCTCTCGACAGTGCTGGTCAGCCCTGTGCTGATCAAATGCCCTCTCCCAAGAGAAAAAAAACCTCTTTAGCAATACACACCAAACTGACATGGGCAAAATGCAAAAGGTTCAGTCTGTCTTATCAGGAGATAAGAGGTGGTCGCTTGAAAAAGGGGAGGATCAAACGGCCTTTTTACACAATGCAGAGGATTAACCCCTTAGGTTCCACAGTGAATATACCAAGCATGCTTTACTGCATATACAGACTGATTTTACTGCTGTGGGTTTAGTAACACTTTAAATTGTATATTTTGTATGCATACCCCTTTTAATAAACACTGCAACCATGTTATGCTATTTGGTGTCTGAGAGTTTTATTTATATATTTATTGAATGGTCAAAGCTAAACCACTAAGCAACTTATTCATTCCCTTGTTATCTCTCACCTTGACTGTTGTAACTCCCTCCTCATTGGCCTACCTCATCGCAGGCTATCCCCTCTTCAGTCTATCATGAATGCTGCTGCCAGACTCATCCACCTTACCAACCATTCCAGGTCTGCCATCCCTCTCTGACAATCCCTCCACTGGCTTTCCATTGCCCAGTGAATAAAATTCAAAACATTAACAATAACATATAAAACCTATAACTCTGTCCCAAATTACATCACTAATCTTGTCTCCAAATATCATCCAAACCGTCCTCTTTGCTCCTAACATGACTTCCTGCTCTCTAGCTCCCTTGTCTCCTCCTCCCATGCTCTTCTCCAGGACTTCTCCAGAACCTCCCTCATCCTCTGTAACTCTCTGCTCCATTCTATGCTACTATTGCCTACTCTGCTCACTTTTAGGTGATCTCTGAAAAACTATCTCTTCAGGGAAGCCTATCCTACCTTCAGCTAATAACCAAATCTTCTTTTTCTCCTATAAGTTCATCCCCACAGTTATTACCTTTTGTACTACCAGCCCTTCCCTCTTAGAGTGTAATATCCAAAGAGCAGTGCCCTCCTATCCCTCTTGTATTGAACTGTATTGTTGCTGTATTGTCTCCAGTTATATTGTAAAGCGCTGAGCAAACTGTTGGCGCTATATACATTCTGTATAATAATAATACAAACTCCTTGTTAAACACATACTGTTTAAATATAAGAGGCAAGTTTAATCATTCTTGAATCTTGGCCTTTCTTATGTATTTCTTCCAAATCTGTGCAGAAATCCACAGAAACAACCGTTGCACTTGGGCTCTGTCCAGGAACTTCCTTTGATAAAGACCAGTCACTGCTACCCTTTCTATTTGTGCAGTGTGACTGGTTTTAGACCCTCCCCCCTGTAGTACTTTGCAGGCACACTGTAGTGGAAGGATCTGCTGGGTTCCACTCACAGCTCTGCTGCCTGTAAAAGGTATGTAAAGCACAGTGATGATGATGATGATGCTGATGATGCTAATGATGATGATGATTCAGGATATATTGTATACAGCACCAACAGTTTGTGCAGTGCTTTACATTTTAAAGGGTGATAGAACAGTTACAATACAATTTGATACAAGTGGATTCAGAGGGCCCACTCATGAAAGCTTACAATCTTAAATGGAGGGGCAAGTGGTACCAAAGGTAATACCTGTTAGAAATGAGCTAATAGAGAAAGCAGAAGTTTTTAGACAGGATAGGCTTCCCTGAAGAGATGACTTTTCAGGGATTGCCTAAAAGCAGACAAAGTAGGAGATAGCCAGGCAAATTGGGTTAGGGCATGGTTGCTCAACCTGTGGCCCTCCAGCTGTTGCCCATGAGGCATTCCAAGGTTGATAGTTATAAGTATGACTTAAAGGCAGAGGCATGATGGAACTTGTGACCTGTAAAATTAGAGGGTTACAGGTTGAGCACCCATGGGTTAGGGAGTGCCAGAGAATTAGAGAGGCTCTGGGGAAGTCCTGGAGGAGAGCATGATAGGAGGTGACAAGGGAAGTAGAGCAGGAGGCCTTGGAAGGAGTGAAGAGAATTGATGGCCACTGAGGTCATATTTGGACAAAAGTGTTTGTGCTTGTGGTTTAGCTTCAAGTTTGTCTTGGGCTCCCTGTCCCCTCCTCTGATGCTGAACATACACACAGTATTAGCTACTCTTTTACATTCAGTGCAATGTGAATGACGATCTTATTTAAATAATCTATTTTCATCTGTTTTCATGAATATATCTGACCGGTTACAAGGGGTTACAGCTTTTGCAAATCATAATTGGCCTTTTGTAAGGTCAATAAATATGATCTTCCACTTAGCAATGAACAGTGACTACATTTTCAGTGAGTGTGTTACTTAGCAACCCTGTTACTAGCAGTTGACAGTTTCAAGTATAATATATGGAACTACTAATATATATATATTGTGAATCTTGACATATATTGTAGACGTGGAGTTCTTAATATATTTCATATTATTTATGTGATGATTTTTTTCATTACTGTCAAAAGTGCCACAAGTGTCAACCCCAAAATGGACTCTAAACAGGTTAAATAAGTGAAATATGTTTCTGTTCAGTCTACCTATTCTGTGCACACATCTTGGCAAATCTTTGCTCTCATAGTTCTCTAAACCATCAAGTGTGATTAACAATACAGTCAAAAAGCAGGCTCCACACATTGTAGGGCACAGCTGCATCTGATTTTTATTTACTATAGCTCTTTAAGCAATACAGCTTGTTGGAAAATCTCTGTGTAATGATTGCAAATTGTCCAAAGGAAGCTGTTATAGGCACATGTGCTGTACTCCAACACAGGCTGAATCATGGCAGCATTGAGGTAGCTACAGATGTGTGGGTCACCATGCAAGGTTGTAGACAGAGCCCCCACTTGACTAAAGCCAATCATTTACAGCAGTCTCACACTCTACAGCAGAGCTTGGTGTTATGTAGGGAAGCAGCATAGATGAGTAGAATAACCACTTGAGTAAGTGGCAGAATTGGGAGCAGTAGTATTCGGCAGATCACAAACTCACGCATTGACTGCCAGAATCAAACCTAGCAATCATATGATTGCGGGTTACCTGTGGGGTTACAGAAATCTGACTTGTCCTCTGCACAGTGCCTGACTGGACACAAGACTCGCTAGAGATTTGAGAAGCCAACTTAGCCCCATAGAGGTAGGGTTGCCACCTCATCGTTTTAAGGCCCCATGTACACAGGACACTTCTGAACGATGGAAACTGACTGCTGGAAAACGTAGGTTAAAAAACGCCTGTTTAGCTGCGTTTGCATACCGTTTTTATGAGCGTTTTCATTTAGAAGCGTTTTTTAAAGATAACCTCAGGAGACCTTCCAAAATGCCCAAAATGCACTGAAAAACAGTAAAAAATTAACTATTTCAGACATTTTGAGAGAAATAGAGAGAGCAGAAGCAGAGAGAGCAGTATTTGTTGAGATTAGCTGTCTTTTTTTTTGTGGTGTTTGGATGTGTTCCAGCTCATTTCTGTGCAGAAATTATTGCAGCAGTGTCTTAACATATTTTTTTCATGCAAAACCTCAAAGTATGGTGTGCTAGGTCCATTTGAGCACCAGGATGCATTTACCTGATGAAAAAGGCTCTGGACATCATCTGGAAATGAAAGAGTTAAAAAAAAAAATTCAACTGCAAACGCCTATAAACGCGTTTAGCCGCGTTTACTAGCATTTTGTGTTTGAAACGCTGATAAAATCTACTGCTGAATGCAAGTTTTCTGCGTTCAAAAAAACGACTGTAAACTCAACTGCCTGTAAACGACTGTAAACGACATAGTGTACATGGACACATAGGAAAACATTAGGGAGAGTTCCGGAGCTGCTGAAAAAAAAACGCTGAACATCTCCTAAACGTCAGTTTATCAGCTGCAGTGTACATGAGCCCTAAAACTGAATACATATTAATTACACAGGTTCTGTGGCTCATTAAGATGGTAATTAAACTCGCTTAGTGCCTTATCAGCATTAAATTAGCCTCAAACCCTGTTTAATATGTGTTCAGTTTTAAAGTAATGAGGTAGCAACCCTACATAGAGGCAATATATAGGCCCTGCTGGGTCATTTTGGCAGGCCCACAGTGTGGGGAGTTTGTAGAGATGGACAGACACCCTCTGGATAGGGCAAGAATAGGCTTAGCCTGGGGGAAAAAAAACCCCTCTGGAGACTATTTGGCATTGGAGAAGAATATTTGTGATTCAACCTGCTATCTGCTATAACAACAACACCCCTTTCGCTAGGTCACAAGATATCAGCCCCATTGGTATCTGCCTAAAGAAAGAATCCTCAAGCACTTGTGAGACTTGTGTAAGACTTGTGTTATTGGTCAAGATTGTGGTTGGTGTGTATAAGTGCTTTATTGTCCATAGAGCATTCTTGGGAAAGCAAATGCATTGTTGTAACTACTGACTATTCGTTACAGAAACAAGAAAATCAAAAGAAGACATCTCACCTGTTCCCTTTCAGCCACACTGCTATCTCTACCCACAGGCAAAAAGTACACCAACATCTCCCCATTTGTCTCTTGTGATTGGTCATGTGACCTATGGTACATACTCAACTCTGCGCTAGTCATCAACTACTTTTTTGTTGTTTATGGAACCAGTACTGCTAATGGAGCCCCGTCAGGTTCTTAAAATCAAAAAAGCAGCCCAGACTGCAATACTAACCCACAATCCAGAGCTGTCCTCTCCACATTACCTCTCCTTTGCCACAGGACATCCTCAGTCTTCAGGGTTGAATGACACCTACTATTTTATTTACTAAAGCTAGGAACTGCAAAATTAGACTCACTTCTGCATAGATACCAATCAACTTCCAGGTTTTATTGCCAAACCTAACTGAACAAACTGAGTTTAGATGCTGATTGACTACCATGCACAGCTGCACCAGATTCTGAGTGCACCAGTTTTTGTAAATCTACCCCCTAGTGTCATTCATTCTGGTAGTATAAAGTCTGTACTGTGAAAGCAGAATGTTTTGGGTCTGCCTGAGGGGGCAACACCATGGCACCCCTCATTCTTTGTGCAAAACTTCAAAGAGTGGCTCAGACATGGTGATGTCATTGTTGCTCTCTGCACCATCAAGAAGTGCCTGCTAATGTATCAAAGAGGATCCAGGGGGTCAGATGATGGAGCTGAAGACTGGAAAATGGGTAAGTATGAAAATACTACAGGGTATAGCACACATGCTAGGGGCTAACAGGGGTGGAGGGTGCGACTGGGGGCTGAATTTACAGTTACAAAATAGATACAGTACAGCACAAAGAAGTGAAACAGACTTTGATGCTTTGAAGCAAATATAATATTATTAAAATTTGGTGAGATATTGGTTGAAATGTCTGTTATCATTTTTCACGTATGTACATGGATGGTAACTCTACTGTAGTACATGCAGGGAGCAGTATCCTACATTATACTTCAATGACCAAAAAGCCACTAATTAAGGATTAGATTTTTTTAACAACAAAAAGAGGCATGTTGATGCCCCCTTGGAGGAGGGTCTATGATGCACTGGACTCACAGCATATCCTTAGTTTTTTTTAGGTTGGATTATGCCTGGCGTTATTCAACCCAGATGACTGAGAACATCTTGCAATTATGGAGGGGGCAAATGAAGGTGAGTATTACAGTGAGAGTTGAGTTGTTTTTTTTTATATATTCTCAGGAAATTTTAAAAACAGAAGTAGGTTATAGTATCTCCATGTGAAATATCTGCTGGAGATCTCATGGGCCTCCATGATAGGATATGACTGCCCAATTGGACACTGTACCAGAGGTCATATTTAGGGCCCTGGTTTGGATCTTACATCTTATAATGTTTTTTTCTTGAAGAGTCTCCAGGAGATGTCTAACAGTATTGAAATGGAAACAACAAAACACAATGCCCTAATAATGATATACAGTCAGTGGGGTCAGATACATCCTCGATAAGTAATACCTTAGAAAAGCATAACACATGGAATCCTTGGATCCAATTCAAATGGCATTAACCCTATCATTAGAGGGAACTTGCTGACCTTTTCCGTTCTATTAATATCCTCTACTTCCCCTCTACTCCCTTTTTTCCTCATGTTCTCTTTTTATCCTTCCTCTTTCTTATCTTCTGCTTTCCTTTCCAGGTGTTATAGAAATTGCAGCAATTCCCAGCATGTCTTGCTTAACAATTACTGAAAATTGAGAAAGCTGAGATATTACTGAAAACTATATGTTGTGTACACTTACATTTGACATGTAGATCTTCTCCTGCATCCCGTAGTTTCTTTTAAATGCTGTGAATTTTATTGTTAGGGTCAAGGTACACTATATTGCCAAAAGTATTGGGATGCCTGCCTTTACACACACACAAACTTTAATTGCATCCCAGTCTTAGCCAGTAGGGTTCAATATTGAGTTGGCCCACCCTTTGCAGCTTCCATAGCTTTAACTCTTCTGGGAAGGCTGTCCACAAGGTTTAAGAGTGTGTCTATGGGAATGTTTGACCATTTTTCCAAGGTCACAAATATATCTATATAGTCCTCCCGCGCTCAGAATATCAATCTCTAATTATAGCCGCTAACACCCTACCACATACCACAATGGACAATAATTAAATATAATAATTTGGTGCTGCGCTAATAATTTACCCCTTGAATGAAAATAAACAGAAAACATCACAGAAAGAGCATGTAAATCCCAAAATATATATAGAATAGAATGCATATAAAATCATATATAACAGTGGAACCCCCAAAGTACTAAATCTAGGGTGTAACCTAAGTGCACCATAAATAGGTGACTAATGAATATCAAGATATATAGAATAGAATGTACATGAAAATACAAAATCATATAAAACCGTGAAAACCCCAAAATATATCTAGGGTGTAGCCTGAGTACACCATAAATAGGTGACTTATAAGTGACAATCCTTATTATCCGCAAATAGTGCCAAAATGGTGATACAATAGAATCCCACCACTACTGTGCTTAATTGCACAAAATAACTTGTGATGTGAAAATATACCTGCAGGTATATTATGTGCCAAACTGGTATTGCCAAAAAGATCTACCATAAAAGAACACTTATAGTGCACATAAGTGATATGAAAGGAAACTTTTTGAAAAAGTGGTTACTTGTGAAAAACCACAAAGCTAATTTGCCGCAACATAGTTGTTAATAAAATCATCAAAATTCAACAGATATACAACTGATAAAAAGAAAAAAGTGAACCATATAACAATGACCCCTAATTGGGGATAAAGTGAAAAATTAGTGGCTAGGAGACACTAACAGAATACTGTATATGGTGAAATGTTTATAAGCCACAGGGAGGAGAACTATTTTGTTTACTAACAGTTCTCCTCCCTATCAGCTCGGGCATGCTGCTTTGGGTGGTTGTGCACAGCACAGCCATCCAAAGCAGTGTGTTTACAGTGAAGCACACACATTCACAGCCCCCTAGTAAAATACACCCAGCACACAGTTAACCCTTTGACCGCCCCTCATGTTAGCCCCTTCCTGCTCAGTGCCATTAGTACAGTGTCAGTGCTTTTTTTTAGCACTGATCACTGTATTGGTGTCACTGGGGATGTCAGTGACACCAAGTCAGTTCCCCCCAGTGTCAGAATGTCTGCCGCAGTCCCGCTATAAGTCGCTGATCGCCGCCATTACTACTAAAAAAAAAAAAATCTCAGTATATACTGCCATTTGTAAATTCTATACCTTTCACATAAACCAATTAATTTACAGGTATTGGGATTTTTTTTTTTTTTAGTAAAGACATGTCGTAGAATACATTTTGGCCTAAATTTATGATGAAATTAGATTTTTTTAAAAATTTTTACTGGACAGGTTTAATAACAAAAAATAGAAAATGCAGAGGCAATCAAATACCACCAAAAGAAAGCTCAATTCGTGGGAAAAAAAGTACGTAAATTTCATTTGGGTGCAGCGTTGCATGACCGCGCAATTGTCAGTTAGATTAACTTGGCGCCGTAACACAAAAAATGGCCTGGTCAGGAAGGGGGTAAATTCTCAGGGGGGCAAGTTATTAATATGCTGCACATCAGAAATACACAACATGGATGTCTGTTTGTGGCCTTTCTGTTTATACCTGTTATATTACCTTAGCTTTTGGTGCATCAGAACTGCACAACACTGAAGTTTGTCTGTGTCTCTTCGTTTTAGATGTGTTATATTACTCTAGCTGCATGTCAGAATTGCACAAGGATATCAGAAATACACCACATTGAGGTCTGTGTCTTTCTGTTCTACACTGATACATTGCCTTTTTTTGCAGTACATCTGTATACACAGTGAAGGCTAAGTTGTGTCTTTTCTGTTTATATTTTATTGCTTTAGCCGCACAGCAGAAATGCACAACAGTTAAGGTTGTTGATGTCCTTGCTGGGCATGTTGGTGATATTGCATTTCTGTGCTACACATCAGAAATACACAACCTTGAGCCCTGGTTCACATTGATACGGTGCAGAATTCGCAACATTTTCTGTGCGAATTCCGCACCACATCAGAATTACACCCCATTCATGCGAACCGCTGTGGGTGTGTATGTTAAGTTAACAACACCCCGAAAGCGGTCCGCAAAATGCCGTGCGATGTGCAAAATTGGATTGCATAGGTGTGAATACCTATGTGATCCGATTCTAGTGCAAACCCAAAAAATGGTCCTTCGCATTTTTGGTGCGGGTGCAGTGCTATTAGAGCCATACAAAAAGTGTTTTAATATTTTTTTCATAAATCGACACCAGAGTGTGCTGGTGGCTGCTCTTTTCTTTGGAATCTTCCATTTTCTGCCCCCTGGATACCCCTGCAGCTGTGATCTTCTGGTGCTGCAGGGGTCAATATAAATGGCTCTACTTGTTACAGGCACTTGTGCCAACTATGCACACCTTTTCAACCCCCCAGATCTTCTGCCAGTGGCCATATTTGGACAGTGGTGTCACTGACATCTCCACCCCTTTGCTGGGGTTTACCAGTGACACCACTGGCTACTAGTGACGCAACAGGTATAAGCACTTGTGGCTTCCTTGAGAACCTATGACAGCGGGAGGCTGTAATTTATAGAAACAGTAGAAATACCGTAGAAAAATGAGCTTAGGTCCTATAAAGTACTTATCCCAGTAGAAATACTGCTTCTATGATCATGATGATGACCTATGTATGATTTTCAATTCCTGCCACCAGGCAAAGGTTCAGGCATTTGTCCAAATTTCCGAAGAGCCAAAGTTTGGTCTGAATCATCACCTCTTCCATTGTCACAGGTGAATCTGCTTATTGTAACATCCACAGCAGTGGACGATCACCCGTGCAAGGATATCCAGGAGGCATGGGCAGTTTCAAAGAAATGAGCAGCCACCAGCACAACAGGCACTCATCAGTCGCTGGTGCTTATTTAAAAAAGAAAAAAAAAAACTAAACTTCAGCTTTAAAAAATGTCAAACTACCTATCATATTAATCATACAGTTCGAGGATTGCCCTTATAGTGGCCAAAATGTGTTTCAGACTATTTCTATTGATTCATTTAAAGGCACGCTAAGGTTTTATTTTAAGCCAGGTGTTTGGCGGAAAGTTAATTAAAAGCACAGCAGTATGAACACAACAATTACCTCCCAGAAACCATTGAAGGGCCGGCAACTTACTCAAGAGGTTGAAATGTTAGCCCTCACCTCAAATGTTATTTGGGTTTATTTAATAAAACACATCAGGGAAAAAAAGAAAAAAAAAAACAAAACAAAACAAAACGGCTTTTACTACTAAACCTGCCCTTGATTCATTTATAATGGCTTTACACTCCACATAAACTGGCCTGTTCCCATTCAGTGGGAGGCCTGCGCTAGTACTTAACTTGGTGTTATTAGTTGGAAGGCAACAGGATACAATTTAGTGAAGGGATTTTCTCCATAAAGAATAACTTCCTCAGGGCCTACTTTATATGTGGAAACCGGTCCAAGTCGGTGTACAAGCTGATTAATTTCAGCATGCATCTTCAAAGAAAACGAAGGGGAGCACAAATGTGTTTATTTTGCAAACATGTTGCTACCACTTACCACTTGGTTGCAGGAAATCCATTCGAGCACTGGCTAAATTAAAGGGTGCAAAGAAACCCAAATCTCCAAATAAGAGATTAGCATTGCTTGTTTGAAAAATAAAAAAATGTAAAACCATTTTAGAATGTTTCTTTAAGGGAAAGATTTGAATATAAAAAAATAAATTGTACAACAATCAGCTGATATACTTAAAGCCTGCCAGTATATATATTGACAAAATATTACACAGCCCATGCACGGAATCGTTCACATCTGGATTTTTAGGTCTCAGTGGTGGAATGTCTATACTGTTACTATTCTGCCCAGAACTGTGAGTTTTGGGAGAAGGAATTAGTGCAGTACTGTGCAAAAATTATAGGCAGGTGTGAAGAAATGCTGTAAAGTAAGAATGCTTGCAAAAATATATATTTTATTGTTTATTTTTATAAGTTTACAAAATGCAAAATGAGCAAACAGAAGAAAAATTAAATCAATATCTGGTGTGACTACCCTTTGGCTTTAAACCAGCATCAATTCAATTCATCAAGCTCTTTTGAAGAAGCACAAAGAAACAGGCAAGGTTGAGGACCATAGACACAGTGGTCGCCAAGGTAACAAAATACAGCAGATGAAAGACACATCATGCTCACTTCCCTTCAACATCGGAAAATATCCAGCAGTGCCATCAGCACAGAATTGGTGGAAACCAGTGGGACCCAGGTACACCCATCTGCTGTCCAGAGAAGTCTAGGCAGAAGTGGTCTTCATGGAAGAATTACAGCCAAAAATCCATATCTCCGGCATGGAAACAAGGCTAAGCAACTCAGCCATAGGAAACATAGGAACTGGGTGTACTAAAATGGCAGAAAGTGCCATGTATAAAAATAAAAAATGTATAACTGTTTTAGAATGTTTCTTTAAGGGAAAGATTTGAATATAAAAAAAAGAAATTGTACAACAATCAGCTGATATACTTAAATCCTGCAAGTATGTATATTGACAAAATATTACACAGCCCATGCGCGGAATCGTTCACATCTGGATTTTTAGGTCTCAGTGGTGGAATGTCTATACTGTTACTATTCTGCCCAGAACTGTGAGTTTTGGGAGAAGGAATTAGTGCAGTACTGTGCAAAAATTATAGGCAGGTGTGAAGAAATGCTGTAAAGTAAGAATGCTTGCAAAAATATATATTTTATTGTTTATTTTTATAAGTTTACAAAATGCAAAATGGGCAAACAGAAGAAAAATTAAATCAATATCTGGTGTGACTACCCTTTGGCTTTAAACCAGCATCAATTCAATTCATCAAGCTCTTTTGAAGAAGCACAAAGAAACAGGCAAGGTTGAGGACCATAGACACAGTGGTCACCAAGGTAACAAAATACAGCAGATGAAAGACACATCATGCTCATTTCCCTTCAACATCGGAAGATATCCAGCAGTGTCATCAGCACAGAATTGGTGGAAACCAGTGGGACCCAGGTACACCCATCTGCTGTCCAGAGAAGTCTAGGCAGAAGTGGTCTTCATGGAAGAATTGCAGCCAAAAATCCATATCTCTGGCGTGGAAACAAGGCTAAGCGACTCAGCTATAGGGAACATAGGAACTGGGTGTACTAAAATGGCAGAAAGTGCTCTGGACTGATGAGTCAAAATTTGAAATATTTGGCTGTAGCAGGAGCCAGTATGTTCACCAAAGGGCTGGAGAGTAGTACAAAGAGTGTCTGCAGTGAAGTATGTTGGAGGTTTTTTGCAATTTTGGGGCTGCATTTCTTCAAATGGAGTTGGAGATTTGGTCAGAATCAATGGCATCCTCAATACAGAGAAATACAGGCAGATACATTTCCATCATACCATACCATCAGCGAAGCATGTGATTTTCCCCAGACTTATGCTGCAGCAGGACAACGACCCCAAACATACAGCCAATGTAATTAAGAACTATCTTCTGCGTAAAGAAGAACAAGGAATCATGGAAGTGAGGGTTTGGCCCTAACAGACCCCTGACCTCAATATCATCGAGTCTGTCTTGGGATTACATGAAGAGACAGAAGGATTTGAGGCAGCCTACATATACAGAAGATCCATGGCTAGTTCTCCAAGATGTTTGGAACAACCGACCTGCTGAGTTCCTTCACAAACTGTGTGCAAGTGTAGTACAGACCCTTTATGATTATGTCCAATGACGAAACGCGTCAAAGGGAAGTGACGTCAGACGCATACGAGAAACCAGAAGTGGAGTGGCGGCCATCTTGGAGAGGGCAAAAATCGGTTGTGACTTGCGATTAGGACTCTCCTGGATCCTGGATGGCAGAAAGGTTTCTATATGCTTTATGCGATTAAAAGATGGTTTTAATGTAAGCAGTATGATTAAAAGTTTGGATCTTAGTATGTGGCAGTATTACACTATGATCTGTTCCTTATATATGGGTATCTGAATGGCGTATATGGTGGAAACATATCTGAGTTGCTAGGGTGGAAGGATCCATACAGTGCTATAGGATCAAAGTAAACCCTGAGGACATCTGCAGGAGGATTTATATCATTGGGCAATTTCTGTGGATCGAGATCAAAGCAAAAATTGTTTGGAATATTGGTAAGGGTATTCACTCCTTACCTTGATAGAAGTGTACACTGTGTTAGGAGTTTTTGAGCACAGATGAGTGTTTCACATACATGGTTTTGCCCTGTATATTGCATGTGTATGTGGTTTGACATATACACTTGTTTCTCACTTGGGTGATTATTTCACATGTAAATTTTTGATTTATAAAGGATAATGCACTATGTATATTTTTGTTTTTTTTGAGGTAATCAAGTTTTTGCAAGCAGCGGAGAGTTTTTACACTTGAATCAATTTTGGACTACACGTATTTATTTATTTTATTGGGATATTGGATATATATATTTTTGGACATTTCGGTTTTTAATCTTTATAATTTTTTATATATATTTTAAACTTTAATTTGAAATTATTATCTAATGAAGGGTTTCTTTTATTAATTTTCACTGAGCATATTTATGTTTATATGTGTGCAAGTGTACTTAGATGCATTGAAGAATTGATGCTGTTTTAAAGGCAAAGGGTGGTCTCATAAAGGATATAAACAAGAGAGGGTGCCTCTATCTAAGTGTAGATAATTTTAATTAAAAACAACACATAAAAATATGCATTCACTGCATAGAGGAGGAAACTAAGAATTATCTCGATCTGCAGTCCTCTGTGAAGCAGCTTGATCATGCAGAGGCCAGTAGGCAAGCGCTGTATCAAGATAAAGAGATCAGCAAACAGGTGGCTGGTGTGTGCAGAGTTTGGCCTGGAAGCTGCTGGTGGATGGAGGGGGAGCTCTGTGCAGAGATTAGCAGGCAAGTGGCTGTTGTATACAGCTGTATGAAGAGTTCAATCAGGAAGCTGCTGGTTGAAGGAGAGGAAGCTCTGCCATGGCTGCAGGTGGAAAACAAGCTCTCGCAGCCTGTTTGGTGGTGGCTTTTGGCAAACCGCCACCTTGGCTATACTTGAGACTGGCTTGATAAAGGGGCAATCCAAAATGCATAACCCACCCCCCTGATGTACTAACAGCATCATCACACATTCCGAAGCTGAGCCGAGTATGGCCGAGGTGGCGGTGGAGGAAGCTTGTGTTCTACCTGCAGCCTTGGCAGCACTTCCTCTCCTCCAACCAGCACCTTCCTGGCCAAACTCTGCATACATCTGTATACACCAGCTGCTTGCCTGCTGATCTCTGCACAGCGCTCTCTCCTTCCACCAGCAGCTTCCAGGCTGAACTCTGCACATGACAGCCACTTGCTTGCTGATCTCTGCATCTTGGAGCATTTGTATGCCTGCCGACTTCTGCATAATCAAGCCGCTTCATGGATGACTTCAGATCGAGAGATGCTGATTTTATGCCCTATGCAGTGAATGCATATTTTTTAGTTATTAAGTTGATTCTGGTAAGCATCCACTTTACCTTTACTACCAGAGGATCTGTTGGATTGGTGGGCACTTCTTCTTTTGGATCTTCTGAAAGATCGATTTTACACATATTCTGGACTTTTATTATAGGAGCACTATTTTGTTGGACTGTCACTTTTGATTGATTGCACTTTTTGATTTGTATTTTGTGAGGTTAGCTGTATCGCGTAAAGTCCTTTGCAGTAGCAACAGTTGGACAAGCTCATCAGAACACCCACCTTTTCTCTATACCCAAGCTGACTATCAAGCACCAGAGGGGCAGCAAGCACTCAGAGTCCCCAAAATCTCTGTGTCTGTACCCACAAGTTCAAGGACAGAATGGCAGCCTCCTTCCAATCTTACAAGCGACTATCAGTGGTACCAGATAGATCTTTGGCAGACAGCTCCCCTCAGACATCTTACTGTAGAACCTGGGTCACTCTTCCTACCTTCAGGCCCTTAGCTCGCCCACCTGAGGCCCACATGGCAGCAAGTGCCAGGTGAGGCAGCCTGCCTCCAGTCGGGCTTGGTGCAATCCTCTCTAGGGAAAGACACTGAACCTATGTGCACACAGTACATAAATACCACTCCCAGAATGCAATGGGGCTACCCTCCTTGCAAATGGCTAGGACTGTATGCCTCTCTCCTCACTGTGCAGTCACAAGGTGGGGCAGGGAGGAAACCTGTAAGTGAAAGTGAAACTACAGAAGAGAAAGATCGGTTTCCTTCCTTTCCTTTGCCAGACAGTATTGTGTTGTGGCAGAATTGTGTATATATCAGGACTGGATGGGCAGGAATACAAATCTTTCAGCATGTAAAACCTCTTATATTTGTATTTTATATGTATATTGTTGCCTGGAGTTGAGCTTTAGGTATCATATTGGGGTTTAGGGCAAATGTTGTGGATTCTAGTAGTATGCTAAGGGTGTTGTAGAGTAATTTTGTCTAGTGCACTTTAGGGCTTATAGTAAGCAACAGTTACTGGAGCTTTAGGGGTATCAATTATTCTTTGTACTAAAAGCCACTCTCCACTAAAACTATTGCTAGCGCTCGTCTCTCAGGAATAGGAGCTTGTTTGCCAATTCACATCAATGCCTATGCCTGAAGGAGCCAACAATAAAATGTTTCAGGTTACTTTAGGGCCATCTTGGTGAAACACCAATCAACCTATCAGTTTTTTTGGGAAGAACCCCAAAAAAGATGTGGTCAAATGCAGTGATCAATATTTAGAATGATCATTTACAAAATTCTATACGAAATGAGGATACATTTGGCATTCCAAGTTCCTCTAACAAGTCAACTCTTTTTTTTGGCTCACAGAAAAGGTCATAAGTATGGCTCGTTTATACTTGTGTTAGCCCTCTAAAATGCATTTCACGTTGGATCACTTTTCAGAAGGCTTTAGACAGGCGATGAGGATATGTTATGTCACCTCATCTCTACCTGTGTTAGAGCCTATTCACACTTGTGCAACGTGTCATGAGACTTTGAGGTCAAAAGTCGCATAAAAAGTCACACCCCATGTTTCCCAATGAGTACCTTTCATATCTGTGCAACTTCAGTTCGCAGCAACATGAAAGTAGTTCCTGCACTTTCATGCGACTTGAGGGCCATGAACTTCAATGTAAACCCTCCAAAGTCACATGAAAGTCACACCTGATTTATATACATGCGACTTGTATGCAACTTTGTACAGCGCAAACAATCATCCTTGGTCAAAGCCAAAGTTGCACTCATCCAAAGTCGTGTCAAAGTTGCATCAAGTTGCACTGTAAACTCACAATGAAAATTGCATTATTTTGAAATCGCACAAGTGTGAATGGAGCCTTAATCCATAAAACCCCATATCACCGCACAGCAACCATAATGTGGATTTACTAGGCAATCCTGCCCGGCAAATGCAACAGAAGGGCTCATTTTGATCAATACCCCCAGAAGGCTTTCTTTCCAGCTTACAGGAGGGTGGCTGGGGGTCATCCAACTAAAAGTGTAAACTAAGCCTAAAAATTATTTTCCGGATTGCTTATGTGCACAAACCTGGAAGGTACAGTGGTTTCCAGGGTAGATCCTATTTTTTTAATGGTCATGTACAGCAGCTTACAGTCATTGCAGCACCTCCATTGGATGTACGACTAGCCTGGGGGCAGAATACAGTAGTGGAAGGCTAAGAGCATAGCTGTGCTTCTCCGGGACAAAGATAATCAGTATTCATTTCAGGAACTTAATTAACATATGGTTTAGACTGAATTAGAGTAATAGCATTGTACAAATCCCTGGCAGAGTGTGGCACAGCGGACAGACCAAAAAGGAGGAAGAGAGTGGTATTACAATACAAAAGTGTATGTAACAGTGCCCATGCTGGGCAGTTAGCAACTCCAAACCAAACAGCTTCATGTGTGTACATTCAATACTTTTGCAAACTGAGCAAAGTGAATAACTAACTGAATCAGTGATAAAGGCTAGATTTGGTGCAGAAAAAAAGTGGATCTTTGATTTACTTTACAAAAATGCATGACCAGATTCCAGACATGTCACAATACTTAGCGACAGTAAAATCCTTTATATACTAAAAAGTAACCCAATTTGGTTACAGAAATGGAAACACCTTTATAAACATGTCTATTTTTCCATTGCAAACTAGGAACTTCAAAAAACTAAAATAAGCAATTGTCACTGTATACCGACCCCCAAAATCACCTCCTCATTACACTGCATGCCCACCTTCCCCATATCACTTCCCTCTAAAATAGCCATTCTCAACCAGGGTTCTGTGGAACCCTAAGGTTCCTCCAGAGGTTGCAAAGGGTTCCTTAAACTGTGGCTGATTGACCTCCTATTAGATGGTGTTTGGATAGTTCTTGGGCCAATGCCCCATGGCAAAATCAGAAGCATGACACAAACTATATTTTTAGCTGTCTGTAGGGGTGGCAATCTGATCACCTCTGTAATGTTGAATTTTTCCTATTGAACACCAACTCGGGGGAATTTTTTGACCCTTGATGAATTGTCTTTAAGAAGAGTTCCTCAAGATCAGAAAATCATTTTAGGTCTTTCTCTGGGGTGAAAAAAAGTTGGAGAAAGGCTGCTCTGCACTATACAACCATCCCCCAGTTTAATCTTTGAACTATCGGTCCCTGTCACTTGACAGTCAATTGATGTGATCAGTTGCCGGAGGCCGAGCAAGGCACTGAACCAAGCTGCCTCCTCCAGTCACCACTCTAAACTCCCTCCCAAGCATTGCTTCATAGTTTCCCAATATTTCCACTCCTGAATCCACCTTACCTCAACAGCCCCCATCCCTGGTCCAAAGTTCCTCCTACCCATCACTGCTCCAATAGCTCCCTATCCCTGCTTTACAATCCTCTCTGTATCAGTGTTCCAAAGCACCCCCAATTGTCTCTCCAAAGTACCACACTCAATCACCACTCCAAAGTATCCCCTCAGTCACAACTCCAAAGTCCCCTTCTCATCGGTGCTCTATAGCCCCCACATTATAGTTCCAAAGGATGAATGGCAAATGTCAGCAAACCTAATGTTGCAGCAAAACTGCTGCCTTTCTGTTCACTGAAATCTCACCAGATTTGATCTCTAATTCAAAATGACTAATAAAAAAGTATTCATTAAAAAAAAAAACTTCAGTATATAAAGCTAACCACAATGTCACATTGTTATGTGGTATGGCTTTGTCATATAGATTAAATCATATAATTCTTATCACTGTAGAGGCTTCTTGTCCTAAAAGTGGAGTTATGTTTGTGAATAAATCCTTTCATAGTACTCTGCTGGCAAGTAAGTATATTGGTGAATCAGAACCATCCCTTCTTGAGCAGTTACATTCATTTTGAATTGATTTGTTTACCTTCATACCCATTAATATATTTTGAATATGTTTTTAAGTAATCAGTTCCAATAATATCCACCGGAGCACATTAAGTGAGGGCATTGCTGATTCACTCACTTGACAGTAGAGTAGTATGAAATGATTCCCTCCATAATAATGAAAAATGTAAAATAAATTTATTATTTATTTCAGGTACTTATATAGTGCCGTCAATTTACCCAGCGCTTTACATATATATTTTTACATTCACACCATTCCCTAAAACTCAAGGGGCGTACAATCTAAGGTTCCTAACTCACATTTATACATACACATATTAGGGCCAGGAGCCAATTAACCTACAAGCATGTCTTTGGAGTGTGGGAGGAAACCAGAGAAACCCACACAGGCACAGGGAGAATATGCAAACTCCAGGCAGGTGGTGCCGTGGTTGGGATTTGAACCACTGCCAGGTGGAAGTGCTAACCTTTTAGCCACTGTGCTGCCCGATATATACACCGCGTTCCAAATTATTATGCAAATTCTATTTAAGTGTCACAAAGATTAAATATTTTGTTTTTCAGTTTAACTCATGGATGGCACTGTGTGTTAGGGCTCTTTTGATCAACAATCTCGGACACCTATGATAATTAGATTAGCCGGTGAGCCCAATTTAAGGAAAAACAACTAAAGGAGGGTGTTCCACATTATTAAGCAGAGCACCATTTTCAAGCAATATTGGGAAGAAAAAGGATCTCTCTGCTGTCGAAAAGAGTGAAATAGTTCAATGCCTTGGACGAGGTATGAAAACATTAGATATTTCACAAAAACTTAAGCGTGATCATCGCACTATTAAGAGATTTGTGACTGATTCAGAGCACAGACGGGTTTGTGCAGATAAAGGCACATTGAGGAAGATTTCTGCCAGATCCATGCATCGGATCAAAAGAGCAGCTGCTAAAATACCAGTACATAGCAGCAAACAGATATTTGAAGCTGCTGGTGCCTCTGGAGTCCCACGGACATCAAGGTGTAGAGTCCTCCAGAGTCTTGCAACTGTGCATAAACCTTCTATCCGGCCACCACTAACCAATGCTCACAAGCAGAAACGGCTGCATTGGGCAGAAAAATACATGAAGACTAATTTTCAAACAGTCCTGTTCACTGATGAGTGCCGTGCAACCATGAATGGTCCAGATGGATGGAGTAGTGGATGGTTGGTGGACGGCCACCCTGTTCCAACAAGGCTGCGACGTCAGCAATGCGGTGGTGGAGTCATGTTTTGGGCCAGAATCATGGGAACAGAGCTGGTCAGCCCCTTTAGGGTCCCCGAAGGTGTAAAGATGACCTCTGCAAAGTATGTGGAGTTTAAGACTGACCACTTTATTTCATGGTACAGAATGAAGAACTATGCTTTCTGTAATTAAATCATCTTCATGCATGACAATGCACCATCTCATGCTGCAAAGAATACCTCTGCATCAATGGCTGTTATGGGGATAAAAGGAGAGAAAGTCATGGTGTGGCCTCCATCCTCCCCTGACCTCAATCCTATTGAGAACCTTTGGAGCACCCTCAAGCAAAAGATCTATGAGGGTGGGAGGCAGTTTACATCCAAACAGCAGCTCTGGGAGGCTATTCTGACATCTTGCAAACAAATTCAAGCAGAAACTGTCCAAAAACTCACAAGTTCAATGGATGCAAGACTTGTGAAGCTGCTACCAAATAAGGGGTCCTATGTTACAATGTAACCTGACCTGTTAAAATGTTTAAAAAATTAAAAGTTTGAAATAGCTTTTGATTTCAGTTAATATGCTGCAAACACAACAAATGACAATTTTCAGTTCTTTACAACCTATAAAGTGTTTTGAAACGTACTGTGTGTAATAATTTGGAACAGTGCATTGTAAGCTTTTTATGTTTAACAAAAATACTGTTATCATTAGGAGGTTTGTTCAATAAAATTTGAATTGTACTCTTAATAGTTGATAACATGAGAATTATGCTGACTGTTATTTACATCAATTATTTAGGTAAATGAGAAAAATATAATTTGCATAATAATTTGGAACACGGTGTATATAAATATATGTAAGCCAAAAAAACTTGAAATATATTTCCATTCAATTTTTTTCTCGGTCCTATTTTTTGGCTGGAGGACATCCAGCTCTTTTTCAACCCATCCTTACTGTCCTTGGCCCACTGTTTTCATTTATTGGATTTCATTTCTTTCAGTTGTGGAGGCTCAGAATCACATATTTTTTTCAAGTATTTATATTTGACACAAAGCTTTACATATACACTATATTGCCAAAAGTATTGGGCCGCCTGCCTTTACATGCACATGAACTTTAATGGCATCTGTCAGGGATCCTGCCACCATGCAGTCGTGCGACGGATCCCCTCGGGCTGCGGCGGTGCGAGCGCACATGCGCAGGAGCATGTAAGTGCGTACATGCGCAGTAGCGTACATGTCACCGCAAGGCGGGCTATTTAAACCTGCAATACAGTGTAATCAATGCCTTCTGGTCTATAATGTCCTGCAATCCATAACCTGATTCTGTTGCCTGTATCCTGATCTAACCTGACTAAGAAAGAACTCCGCCTGCACCGACCCTGGCTATCCCTGACTATCCGCTTGCCTGCTCCCTTGTACTTGATTTACTCATTTGATTCTGACCCGGCTTGTCTGACTCTGCTGCACATACTTACCTGTATCTGCACCTGGCTTGTATCCTCATTGCTGCCATACTTACCTGCTGCTGCACCCACAGTCCTGCACCTGGCCTGCATCCTGATCACCGCCATACTTACCTGCTGCTGCACCCACGGTCCTGCACCTGGCCTGCATCCTGGTCACTGCCATACCTGCCTGCTGCTGCATCCTCGCTTCTGTGTCCAGTCCCAGTCTGCATCCTGATTGCCGCCATACCTGCCTGCTGCTGCACCTACGTTCCTGCATCCGCACCGGGCCTGCATCCAGATCTCCTGGGTCTTCATCTACCTGCTGCCAGCTCCAGACCTACCCGGCACTTGTGCCACTCCTGGCTCTGCGCCCTCTGCTCCCACTATCAGGGGCTCCGAGCGGGAGTCATAAGAGGACGCCTCCTCTCCATGTCAGGCTCCCCAACCAGGTACGTGACAGCATCCCAGTCTATAACAGCTTCAACTGTTCTGGGAAGGCTGTCCACAAGGTTCAGGAGTGTGTCTATGGGAATGTTTGACCATTCTTCCAGAAGCACATTTGTGAGGTCAGGCACTGATGCCGGACAAGAAGGCCTGGTTCGCAGTCTCCATTGTAATTCATCCCAAAGGTGTTCTATCGGGTTGAGGTGCAGGCCTATCAAGTTCCTCCACCCCAAACTCGCTCATCCATGTCTAAGAACCTTGTAGCAGCAGTTGTGTGGATGAAAATGCCTTGTTGATGTCAGAGGTCAGAGAAGAATGGGCAGACTGGTTTGAGATGATAGAAAGGCAACAGTAACTCAAATAACCATTCGTTACAACCAAGGTATGCAGAATACCATCTCTGAACGCACAACACGTTGAACTTTGAAGCAGATAGGCTACAGCAGCAGAAGACCACACCAGGTGCCGCTCCTGTCAACTAAGAACAGGAAACGGAGGCTACAATTAGCATAGGCTCACCAAAATTGGACAACAGAAGACTGGAAAAACATTGCCTGGTCTGATGAGCCTCGATTTCCCTAGAGATGGTTGTGCATGAAAATCCCAGTAGATCAGCAGTTTTTGAAATACTCAGACCAGCCCACCTGGCACCAACAACCATGCCACGTTCTAAGTCACTGAAATTCCCTTTCTTCCCCATTCTGAGGCTTGGTTTGAACTTCAGCAATTCGTCTTCACCACTTCTAGATGCCTAAATGCATTGTGTTGCTCTCATGTGATTGGCTGATTAGCAGTTTGTGTTATCAAGCAATTGAACAGGTGTACCTAATAAAGTGGCCGGTGAGCGTATATACAATGCCTAACCACCAGCCATGACCTGTCGCCATTGCATAGAGAAGCACAAAGACACTGTGATATTGTCACTGGATCTGAAATAAGGTGTGTAATAAATTTAAAAACATAATTAGCATGTTGATGAGGGGGGTAAGCAGATTAAACATTAGCTTCAATAGATAAAATACGATAAATAGATGAGAGTCACATTTATCATATACATATGTTTACAAAAAAAAAACTAAAGTCCGTGGATTACTTTTTAAAGCTGAAATTCCTCCCGAGCTAACAGAGAAAAGTGTTCTTTACCTAACTTTCACTGGTATCATTTTATCCCATTATTACTGTGTCCCAGCTGAGACAATCTGTCTTTGGTTTTGTGCGCTGATTGTAGCTCTCTTATCCCTCTTAACGCAATGTGTATTATTTTAACCTATGTTATGTCTTTTGGAATATTACTTCTGCAGTAAGTGTATGAATAATGGCATTGGAATGTGACTGTGTAGTTTTATCTAATGCCAGCTCTTGTCTGTAATTTCCACCTTCAAGTGTATTTTGATAAATTACAAATGTTCTGCGTTCTGCACTTCCCTTCCTTTAGCTTCATCCTGACTGCTGAGACTTTCACATCGCCCTTGTTCTCCGGGTATGTCATCCATTCTCTCTTATATTCTCCCTTTTTGTAAAATTTTGACAGCAAAATCATATTTCCTAATGATAACTGGTCACACTGTAGAACTTCTGTGGAAGGGAAAATCAGGAACAGAGAGTAATTGGTTTCAATTTTCTTTAACTCTGATGAGTCATTGTTCAGAGTGTAGAGAGGGTTTGCGAGATGAAGTTGGTGCAGAGTGCTGGTAGAGCTTAGAGAAGAACTTTGCTATGCCCTGTCTGCAGCTGAACGGTCAATATAATGAAACCAGTGCAAATACAACGGTTTATGTGAAAAGAATCTTGACTTTGTACTTTTAACAGTTATATACATGTGGAACAATTACAAAATGATTGTCTGATTGTGCTTAGTCCTCCTCAATGTGCCATAGCTGAGCAAGTCTGAATAAGGAATGGGTAGGAGATTTCCTTCATGTGTCATGATGATGCAATAGTGAGGTTGAATAATGGCATAGCAAGGCTCACATTTAATAAGCCAAGATAGCAATCTTAAAGTGTTACTTATCCCAGGACCCTGCATTCACTATATGTGGTCTCCCACAGTACACACAACATGGAAATGCAATTATTTTAGTAAATATAAATTGCTAAATATCTTTTCTCATCAGAAGTTGGAACAGTCTTGTGACTATCAGTATCCAGCAGAGCACTGGTTAAAGCTTGTAGGAGGAGTTTTCATTCATCTCTGATTGTCCTATGAGGCCACAGGTCCTGTGACCCTCTGCCTGGACAGTGCTGATTGGCCCTGTGCTGATCACATGCACGCTACCATTTAAAAAAAATAATTCTATAGTCGTACACACCAAACTGTGCATGTGCATCTTGCTCCTAAAGCTCTGTTCTATCAGCAGATGGATTGGGAACAGTAGAAGAAGGGAAGGATCAGAGAGGACAGGATCAAACATCCTTTTTACACAATGTGAAGAATTAACCCCTTAGGTTCCACAGTGAGTGTAACAAGCATTCTGCATATACAGACTGATTTTACTGCTGTGGGTTTAGTAACACTTTAAAGCTCCAATTAGGTCACATAAATAGATTTGCAGTGTTAGACATTTTGCTAACAATGTCTATTTTCACATTTTGCTAACAATGTCCACTTTCAAAGTCTCACCACCAATTTTCGGCTACAGCAGTTGTGCAGATTGTTTAAATATCACTACACATGCCAATAGGCATCGCAGTTAGACCCAATGCACCTAGTAATCAGAACTCAGTAACAGAGCAGTAACAGAGCAGATCTGGCAAGTCCTCCTTCATCATTTTCTCTGCAGTAGAATTCTGTGTGTGGACATGTATGTAGAGGGGTGCGGCTGTCACTCGGCTATGCTAACAGAGAGCTCTGGAGTGGGAAGGCAGGAAGCAGCATTTTCACTTAGAGAAAATGTATTTTAGGGCATTTCTAAGCCTAATTGAAACATACATTTTATTTATTACAGGTACTTATATAGTGCTGTCAATTTACATAGCACTTTATGTAATGTACAGTGCTGAGCAAACTGTTTGCGCTTTATAAATACTGTATAATAATAATATATATTGTACATTCACATCAGTCACTAACTCTCAAGGGGTGTACAATCTAATCATACATACACATACTATGGCCAATTTAGAGAGGATCCCATTAACCTATCAGCATGTCTTTTGAGGGTGGGAGGAAACCAGAGTACCTGGAGGCAACACACGCAGGCACAGGGAGAACATGCAAACTCCAGGCAGGTGGTGCCGTGGTTGGGATTCAAACCAACGACCCTAGTGCTGCCAGGTGGAAGTGCTAACCATTTATCCACTGTGCTGCCCATAAATCATAACATGTAAGGGTACATGACTATACAAAGATAAAAAAGAAATACTGCTATTAGGGTTTACCACTTCCAGTCCATAAGACGTACCCATACGTCCTTGGATGGGAAGGGTGATATCTCGGTCATCATTGAAACTACAAAGTGGCTAGTGTAGGGAGAACATACTTATATGTCAGGAACAGCACTACAGGTAGGGACAGGTTCTGAAGGAGTAGGGACAGCTCAGGGCCTACATCTGCAACTCAGCCAGCTCCTTTTTGGGTTGAACTGGCCTGGCCGCATTCCACCCCCGTTGCAAGCACTGTCGTCAGTTCAGGCCTACTACCACTGACTCCCTGCTATACTGACTGTAATTTCATGGTCAGGTTAGCTCCTCCGCCAGGTTGTTCTTCAATACATGTGTTACTGTGCTCTGTGCCTCTGTGTGTTTACTGCCACTGCACCGTGCTGCACCTACCCAACATGCTTAGCCCCGTAAAGTGTGGAGAGCGGTTTGGTTTCCATTTTCTACTACCACTGAGCTGCATGCAAACAGACCATAAAGTGGGAGAGCATTGGCAGTGCAGACTCATCTGCACACCCGTACAGCTGATGCATGGGTGAGTCTGTAAAGCAGATGCACGGGTGAGTCCATACAATCGATGTGTTCCCATTCCAATGTCTCCATACAGCTTAACGGCAGCATTAACAAAATAAACAAATGGCTCTTCAAGCTGTATGGGGCTGAGCACTTGTGTGAATAAGCCCTATATCTACTTGATTTCAGCTTGAATTTTCAATTCCAACTGCTGAGCACATTTTAATGTTAGCTATTATGTCTCATCCCTTGTGTTTTCTCTATAATTAGAATCAGACTACAAAATCTCCTGCTTGTAAATAAATTCGACCGTCCCATAAACTGATGCACAAATGTAACAAACTGTAAAGAAACGATTAGACGCACTGATGTTTTAACAGAGATGAAAAGAAAGTCTGCGTCCTCTGCAAGTGCTGGAATTCCAATGCAGACTGATTTACAGCTGACTGTCTAGAATCATAAAAGTGCATCAGGCCAGTATGAAATACACATGAATTGGTCTTTAGTAAATGGTTTTATGTTTCAGACACAGACAGTAAAGCTCTCTCTGATAATTTTCTATCTGTCATCAGTGTGTGATCCAGACCACATCCTGCTCATTTGTATTTCCCGTGAAATGTTGTATAGACAGCAGCAGCTGACCTACAAGATGAGAACACATATTACATCAGCTGAGGCTCTGTACAAAGGGGATATGCAGAGGTCATTATCTAAGTGGCTAATAAGACGAGACCTCAAAGGAAACTGTACTTTTATTATAAAATTCATAGCAGATATGAATTCTCTGCAAGAACCAGTTTCTTTTAGTTTTGTTAAAATTACTTTAAAATTACATTTTTCATTGTAGTCTGAAGCCAGCTATGCATTTTTAAAAATCAACCAAAAAAAAAAAAATCAAATTTGTCCTTTGCGCTCCTAGCAGCAGAATCCAGATTAGGGGTATTATTCCCCACATTTCATATCCCCCTGCTCATATAAATGAGGCTCACTGCCTTTCCTAGACATGTACAAAATGCAAGCATCCCCTGAAATGTCCTATGTAGATATTTCAGCTTTGGTGAGAATCGGCACAGAATGTTACTGTACATACAGTGCCTTGAAAAAGTATTCATACCCCTTGAAAGTTTCCACATTGTCATGTTACAACCAAAAAAGTAAACATATTTTATTGGGATTTTATATGATAGACCAACACAAAGTGGTACATAATTGTGAAGTGGAAGGAAAATGATAAGTGATTTTCACATTTTTTTACAACAAAAAAAAATCTGAATAGTGTGGTGTGCATTTGTTTTCAGCCCCCTTTACTCTGATACTCCTAACTGAAATCAATTGCCTTCAGAAGTCACCTAATTAGTAAATAGAGTCCAAGTGTGTGTAATTTAATCTCAGTATAAATACAGCTGTTCTGTGAAGCCCTCAGAGGTTTGTTAGAGAAAATTAGTGAACAAACAGCATCATGATCATCAAGGAACACACCACACAGGTCAGGGATAAAATTGTGGAGAAGTTTAAAGTAGAGTTAGGTTATAAAAAAACATCCCAAGCTTTGAATATTTCACAGAACACTGTTCAATCCATCATCTGTAAATGGAAAGAGTATGGCACAACTGCAAACCTACCAATACATGGCCGTTCACCTAAACTGACAGACCAGGCGAGGAGAGCATTAATCAGAGAAGCAGCCAAGAGGCCCATGGTAACTCTGGAGGGGTATGAATACTTTTTCAAGGCACTGTATTTATTGCAGGAAGAAGGAATATGTGGCCAGCACACCAAAGATCTTTGAAATATCACCCAGAAGTTTATTGAAGCCATCATATCACAGCATAGAGTAGCACCATTTCAGGTCCACACAAGACCCCTTCTTCATGCCTTCCTGTTTGAGTCATATGCCTGGAAATGGGGTCCTGCTTGGCCCCAAAATTTGCTACTTTATGATGTGATGTGATCACTTTAGTAAACTTCTGATGCTTCAAAAATCCTTGGTGTGCTGACAAATATTGCTTAATCTTGTGTCAATATTTGTTCCCAGCTGGCGGTTGCTGCAGTACCCACATTACTATATAACCATTTCCAGGAATGTGTGCAATGGGAATATTTTCCTGGACTGTTTTATGCAGGGGGTACAGAATTTCTTAATATAGCAGTAGGCTCACACAGTCTGACCCTCACACTTGGTGTTCACTTTCAGCACATGCATTATATGGTCTATGTTTGTATCTTTAAAAGAGTCACATGGGTTTTAGAGTAATTACTGGGTGTATTAACATGTCAGCTGAAATTAGTATATGTACTTATAAAATATGCATGATATAATAATACATTTTATATATTAGTTGTAGCTGATGGTATCATGTACAGTGCAGGAACAGCAGCCAACACTGGTCCTGCATCACACACAATGGCATCGAGGGACCACCCACATTTGCGGGGGACAAAAAGACAGGTACTCTGGCTGCTATTGGACCAAGGAATAAATTGAGTATTCATCTGGGCAAAATGAGAGTTACAGTACGTAGTATGTGTGTGTCATATCTGTGGCATCCCCATGTAAGCTGGAAATCACTGTAGTAGGCACCACTACTACAGAGACTTCCACTAGTTTCAGCTGCAGGATGGAATCCTTGACACTTTGTGGGGTTGAAATAATTGGGATCCAGTCACTTAAAGTTTAACTGAATTTATTGTAGCCAATAAACCCAAGGAGAAAGGCATTAGAGCAGAGGTTACTTGAAAAGACCAGCATCGAAAGGACCTGTAAGCCAGAATTCCACTCTGCACAATGCATACTGTGGAGCAGCTTAAATACAGCACACATACCCATTGGGTGAGCCACCAGAACTTCCTGCAATGTCCACTGGCAGTAGATTCTACCCTGCTTCCCAGAATATTCTTCAGCAGTGAATTTTCACTGTCCATGCTCCAATCCAGGTATTCACCTTCCTGTTCTCTGGATACCGCCCAGCAGTGTGCTTTAGGCTCCAGGTGTAAGTGAGTTGCAATTTAGCCTAGTCAGGTGCTGCCTTGGACAGGAGGTTTAGGGTTATAGTGTTTTTTGGGTCTGTTGCTTGTTGGGCTTTGTGGGTCCGAAACCAATGATCCTGTGGATATACAGAAAAAGGGGACAGTGGTCTGGAGCCAAGAGCTTGGGCACACATGTGCATGTCCTGGAATTATTTCTAATGGCCTGCTGTAAGGAGCCTGCCTTCATGAAGGGGGAACGGTGAGACCTGTGGTCCTCCCCAAAGACACTGATACCTAAGAACGTGGCCACTAATGGACTCTACCTTTGCAGGTATGCCAGGGCAGCACACAAGCCCGAGTTAGGGATTAAGGATGTAGGGACAAACTGTTATTTTTGATTGGACTCTGTAATGTTTTGCTATTTTCTAGGTAAAAACATTGAAACCTTCCCTGCTGTCTGGACTGAAGTTAGTAAAGAAATGTAATATAAGCAACCAACACAGCACAGTCTCCCACTTGGTCAATAGCACATTGGGATATGATGACAACACATGGTTACCAGAGGTAACATAAACCAACAGCCAGTCGAGCAGCCTGTCATAAAAATGTGTACCTGTTTCAGGTGGGAAAGGCTCTAGCAGTGAAGGAGATGTTGTTTGCACTCCTTCTGCAACAGTCTGTTTCCCATAGCAACAAGAGCAGATTGGCACCACCAAGGTCCCCAGCCTGTGCAGAGGTTGGGGAAGTCAAGAGTTAAGTCAAGAGCATGCATTGAGCCCATGTTATGTGCACAGCAGGACCCCATTCCACTACTAGGAGTAAAGTAGTGGAGGTACGCTGGATAGGTGAAGTGGGTATAGGCTCAGCGTGTCCCTTTCAATTGCAACAACTTACAGTGGGAGTGTACATTTACACGGGGAACCTAGAGTTAACTAGAGAATAGTTATTTCTCAAGAGTACACAGTGCACGGCCATCTCTAAGTTAGAGGCCTGCCTTTAGGTCATGTATTCCCTGACAGCAGCCTCAGCCTTGGTCCTGGGCATTGATGGAAATGGCACAGAGTAAAGGTACTCTATGTGCAAAGAGAGTGACCTTTTTTACAGGTGTCTAGCGTTGCTCAGAAGAACCCACCTTTCAAGAGAACCAGAGAGCACACAGAGACAGATTGCACGGAACCCAATGTGAAGACTTTTATTGGGGAGGTTTTTGGGGCACAGACAACAGTTCCTTTAGTCCACAGATCCACATCAGACACAGCAACACAGTAAAGTTCTTTGGATGGCAATATGGAGCAACAGGGGTATGGTAATCCACAGGGTTCAGTAAGGCAAGGGCGGGTGGCTTTGTGGAGTTTCGGGTTCCTGGGGAGAATTGGGCTCAGTCCTTTGGGCAGCACGGGGTTAGCCCACTTACTGTATGCGGGAAGCCAGACACAGAGGGCTACAGTCCATACCAGCAACACAGGGTTAATCCACACAGACAGCTCCAGGCAGGGAAGGGTTAAGTCCAGGCAGATTCATGGAGAGCACGGGGTTAAGTCCAGGCAGATTCACTGGGACAGCAGAAGATTCCTCCACAGTGAAGGGATTCCAGGCAGCAGAGAGTTCACCACACACAGGATAGGGATCCAGGCAGCACGGACAGTAAGGTCAGCCAGGGAGATGAGAAGGACGGGGGATGGGCGTCGGAGAGAAGCTGGCCCTCAGCACAGTCTTCCCTCACATCCCCAGGAGAACAGAAGAGGGGGGTTTCCTGCTCACCCTTAAGTATAGAGCGGGCACCTTGTGGTAACCCGAGATTTCCTGTCAGGTTACCATGGCAATGGGCCCTTTCTCCCAGGTCTCTGGACCGCCCAGGGAACAAGGCCTTTGTCCCTGTCTGGAAGGAAGATGTGCATGAGGGGGAAGGGAGGAGGGGGCCTGTTTGTGGATTCCCTCAGCAGGGGGCCAGACTGCCCGGGACAGGGGGTGAGGGGCTGCTGAGGGCTGCCTGTGTCAGGGACACGGAGGACTAGAAGTCCCAGCATGGACGGGACAGAAGAGTGAGGGGTTGCTGAGGGGTGGGGGGTGGCAGGCAGCAAGCCTAGAGGATGGGGGGGGGCAGCTCCGTGACACACCCTTTCATGTGACCCACACTTGGCACCCAACTAGGAGGAGAGCATGAAAGGAGTGTCACCTACCTACCCTACACAGGCGTGAGTCTCTGCTAAAACAAAAGGCCTGGGAGGGAAAAGAATCTCAGCAGCAACACCCACCCCACCATGTAGAGCCTGGGGGGGACAAAAAAAGTTTTCCATTTTGACTCCTAAATATTTATTTCTTTCCCCAGCATGCACCATTGTCAATAAACTGCCTAGTTGATGGCCAGGGAGACATAAATATTAATAACTCAGGTTATTGTATCTTCATACACTATTGCCAAGACACTCCCCAACAGCAGACAGAAGCAAACAATAAAGTTAAGCTTAAGGAAACGCTGAAGAAAGCAAAACCATCAATTAGAGCTCAGGCTGACTACAGCTCAGCAGCACTAAATCTAGACTAGAGACACCCTACATATCTAATAAGGGAGTATACTACTTCTTTATCAGGACAATAATGTCACAAGGTGGATATTGTCACCCTAAACCTGCCTGCAAACTTAAAAGCAGGATCACCCTGGGTGACTGGTGGTCATGCTTTCCTTCAGCACTAGTTTCTCAATGCAGGAGGTGCTTTTTACTAGTTGACTACAGGGTGAATCAAATATCCAAATCAATGGTAGAAAGGATTTGACATGTTTTGCTTATCTTTAGTTATTGACTACCAAATAAAATGGCAGTTGACTGTGCATATATTTAATCTGAAGGGGACTGCTTTTTTCAACAAAAATCAGGACGCGTTAAATTAAAAAGAATGAGAGTCCCTCTACTCATCATACAAGTGAGGGGGAAGCAGCTACCAGAACAAGTCCATGCAGCATGTCAGGAAGTGGATTGTTCTCCTCTGTGGCTGTGCAGTCAGTGGTGTATTTAGGTTTTGTGCTGCCCTAGGCAACTTTAGGTCTGCTAGTTTTAAGGGCCTGGATGTGTTAGGATTGAACTGAGGGATGGTGCTGCTGATCTTCACTGGAAGTGGATGGAGCCCCATGGAAGCTGGTTGACTCTCCTGCAGAATGTCTGGATCAGGCTGGAGCCAGAGGAGGATCCTACTGGAGGTGTCTGCAGGGCTTTTATGCTGGAGCCTCATGTGGGAGTTGGATTCCACTCATGGAGATAGATGGTTAATAATCACCTTGTTCACAGTAGGTTACTAAAACACAGGATTCAGCTTAAAGGCCTCTTTTCCTGTGCTGTGACAAGTAACGTGATGAAGTTCTGGGTTAGTTCTGCACATCTGCATCACTAACCCTCTCTCCCATGGACTGTGAGTAATAAAATCCTTTTTGTGTTTTCACCTAAAAGTGACTGGCAGCCATCTTTTTACATGCGCCATTATGCCTAACAAATCTACCCCTGATGTAAAATGTCAGCCCACCCTGTCTCTGTGGGTTCTGTCATGCCTTTAGGGGTCAGGGATGTGCTACAATGTCATGGTGTTTAGGGACACCTAAGCTGACCATAGATGGAGCAATTTTCTTTTCTGCATGTAAAATCCGACAGGCTGGTTGTACCCATTTTGATTTATTGGTCAACTTGGGTACATTCAACCTGCCCATACATGGTTTGAATCTCTGCCCCTCCCTGCTGAACCTACTGTGATTTGAACTGTCTATGACAAGCTTTATGCAGTTTTCTAAAATGAGATAATAACATTCATGGATAAATATATAAATCTTCAGATGACAAAAAATATGTTTACAGTGGTGATATAACAGAGAAAATTGCGTCACTATGTGGGCTTGAGGAAGGAACCCTGCGTAGCCTCAAAATGTTATCTTAATTTACTGATGTGACATTGTATTAACCAACCAGTGTATAGGTTGCAACTGACTGCTGGTGACATCTCATTATTTTGCTAAATAAACATTTTATTTCCTGTCTGATAAACCATAGGCAACCCTCAGCGTTCGCTTTTGTATCTTTATCTTTGGAAGATCTTTATCTTTGGAAGCAAATATAATAAAACTTTGTTGACAGCATGTAGTGCATGTTTACCATGAGTGGTTGCAAAGGCTTCTTGCTATTGGGGGCACTGGTCAAGGGAGAGGAGCCAGGAGAGCTAGAGGGGGACCTGAGAAAAAGAGGGGCTGCTCTGTGCAAAACCATTACACAGAGCAGGTAAGTATGACAGGTTTGTTATTTTTTTTTTTTAAATAATCAAACCTTTAATATCACTTTAAAGGGAACAGCTGACACAACGCCTTGCTTTTAGAATTTTTGCATATTATTAGCAAATACAACAGCAAAAAGTCTTCTACAACATTATCTTAAAGCAGTTAACCGTGTAATGTAAAAAAGCAGGACATACATACATGAAGCTGCATGAGGTGTGCATCCTTAAGCATTGTTCCACCAGAAATTCTTGAGGCAAAGTTATTCCAGAAGAGGGCGCTGTCATAATCCTGCTGCTGTGATGCGGGGTGATCTTTAGTGCTCCAACACTAAGGGATCATGAGCCTCTCCATCCCTTCACTGTTCTCTTAAAGGACCACCTGTCTAGAGCCTAAGCTGTCCCTCTTTGACTGGATCCTGTCCCTACCTTATGGCCTGGCCTCTCCCTAAGACGTTCCTGTCCCTCCTTCTACTTCCCACACTGTGGGCACCCCTAATTACACAGAGAGGGATTATATAGTCTCCCAGCCTCCCAATATCCAAAATCTCAGAAGAACTCTGTGCCCAATTAAACACAGGTTCTCCCAAAATGGCATCCTGAGTCCATAGCAGAGGATGCATTGATCCTGTGCCATGCTCCCCTAGCAACAATAGTAAGCAGCAGCCATATGACCACTTTATTTACTACCTGTGCAACAACTGAGCAGTTCTGGACATCTCCTATTCAGAGGTCTCACGGTACAAAAGGTTCAGCCCCACTTGAGAATCCAACACCCTAATGTTACACTTATCTTTGAAAAAAAAATTCTGTTCAAGTATGTATTTTTAGCTAAAAAAAATACCTAATACTCTCAGCCTCCAAATCTCCATATTCCTGTTTTTTTTCTGCTGGGATCCCCCTTCCTGTTTGAGGGTGGCTATGTTTGTTCTCCTTGGTCCCACTGTATGGGGATAAGTAGCCACCCTCTTATGCTTACCTCTGAGATGGACTATGGACTATGGGGTTTGTAGAGTGCACAGAGCAGTAAACATGACCGCAACTAACGTGCACTGTTTGTTCCAAGCAAACGGAAGTGAGAGGGAAAAGGAGAGCTCATTGAGGATGTTACAAGGAAGAGAATAAGCAGAAAAACACAGTAAGAAATGATTTAATGGAAAATAGATTACAGGGCCATTATGTACTGGATGTGTATGGATTAGTTGTGGAGAATAAGAATACAGTTTAGTGCAGGGGTGGACTGACAACTCGTGGGGCCCCCGGGCAATAGGGGATGATGGGGCCCCTGTGTCCTTGCCCGAACTCAAAAAAGCCTATGAAAAAGGTACCAGGGGCATCTCATGGGGCTCCCTACTGACCCCGCGCCCTCAGGCAGTGCCTGAGTTTCCAAATGGTTAGTCTGCCCCTGGTTTAGTGTCACTTTAAGCACAGTCACTTGAATGGAAGATAATGATCCAATGAAAGAAAAAGCAGAGGGTGAAGATTGATGTGAATGGCTCATATTCTCTGTAAAGTGCGTTGGAACAAAAATGTCAATGCTACAAGAATAAGTAATACAACAAGAGAAATGAGTTATGGGGGTGCTGTATTGACATACACTTCTCTTGTGCAGCATATTGTTTGTTGCAAAATGACAGGTGCACTTTAAAAAGGCCGCTACTAAAACGCTTTACATTTATTCTTCTTGTAAACAAGGACAACAAATATAGATGAAATTGATATTGCTCCTTAAGATGAATGGAGATGCTGAACTTGAGAGATTAGCAATGCAAATGGCACAGAATGAGTCTTGATTTCCGCTAATGGATGCATTGTTTTGAATCAGCCCATTGTCAGAATGTGTGGTGCTTGTGTGTGGGAGGAGAGAATGCAGAGGGTTATATTCCAGCAAATTATCTCTCAGCTGCTTCCATTATTTCATTAGAACGATGAAATAGTCCACATTTTTCTAATGCTCATTCTAAATTTTTTTTCCAAGTCTCTTTGTGCAAAATGACACCAGGACATTAAAGTATATAATGCACGTGTTGATGTGCGCCATGTTCAGTTTTATTGTGTACTCCGTATAAAGTATATCCAACACTTCTGTACTGCAAAGAACAGTAATTAAAGGAGAATTTTGTAAGCTTTTAACTGTCTTTGCTTTTAATATATGATAAATGATATTAGCCTAAAGCCCAACTCCAGAAAGATTGAAAATGATCTCTTGCAGTGGAACTGCACCCGTACTGCAAGGATTTACATAGTTACATAGTTAGTCTGGCTGCAAAAAGACAAAAGTCCATCCAGTTCAACCATAAAAAAAAAAAGTTATAATCCTACACCCACAGTTGATCCAGAAGAAGGCAAAAAACCCAGCAATGCATGATCCAATTTACTCATGCAGGGAAAAAAAATCCTTCCTGATCCCCCGAGAGGCAATCGGATATTCCCTGGATCAACTTTACCTATAAATGTTAGTATCCAGTTATATTCTGTGTATCTAGGGAAGAATCCAGGCCTTTTTAAAAGCAATCCACTGAGCTGGCCAGAACAAATTACTCATGTAGGTCTAAGGGAAAGTTCATTTACTTACCTTATTATCAGCTCCTTTGTGCTGCTAAGTCCATCCCCACAGCCTCTTTACCCCCATGCTCTAACGGTGTAAGGCCTTGACATCATCAAGACCAATGCAGGGTCCTGCATTTGACATGATGACACCAAGGGACAGTCCACTGCCGGAGCATGAGGGAGCACTGCCTTTAATGGTAAAACATACTGAGCAACCCAAATGGGCAACCATGTTGTTAAGAGGTCCTGAACAGCCATGACAGTTTATAACAATAAGGAGACATAATAACAGCAGTGATTCCCTGTGCATCCCCCAGGATGGCATTTGATACAGTTGTGGCCAAAATTATTCAACCCCCACTGAAATTGAGTGTTTTGGCCAGTTTGACATTGCTTTTGATCATTCAGTCATCTTGCTTACATTTACATTAAAGAGGCACTTGTAGGTCAGACAAATATAACATAACAGTTATAATGAAATAACCACAAATGTCTTTTCTGTGCTCACAGCATTATCAGTTTTATTCAACCCCCAAGTGACATTCAATCTTAGTACTTAGTACAGCATCCTTTTACAGTTATAACAGCTTTTAAACGTGAAGCATAGCTTGACACAAGTGTCTTGCAGCGATCTACGGGTATCTTCGCCCATTCTTCATGGGCAAAGGCCTCCAGTTCAGTCACATTCTTAGGCTTGCGCACTGCAACTGCTTTCTTTAAGTCCCACCAGAGGTTCTCAATCGGATTTAAGTCTGGTGACTGCGATGGCCACTCCAAAATGTTCCAGCCTTTCCTCTGCAACCATGCTCTAGTGGACTTGGAGGTATGCTTGGGATCATTGTCCTGTTGAAAGGTCCAACGTCTCCCAAGCCTCAGGTGTGTGACGGACTGCATCACGTTTCCATCCAATATCTCCTGGTACTGAAGAGAATTCATGGTACCTTGCACACGCTGAAGCTTCCCTGTACCTGCAGAAGCAAAACAGCCCCAAAGCATGATTGACCCTCCACCATGCTTCACAGTAGGCAAGGTGTTCTTTTCATCATAGGCCTTGTTCTTCCTCCTCCAAACATAGCGTTGATCCATGGGCCCAAACAGTTCTAATTTTGTTTCATCAGTCCACAGAACACTATCCCACAACTTTTGTGGTTTGTCCACATGGCTTTTGGCATACTGCAGTCGACTCTTCTTATTCTTTGGAGACAGCAAGGGGGTACGCCTGGGAGTTCTGGCACGGAGGCCTTCATTACGCAGTGTGCGTCTTATTGTCTGGGCTGAAACTTCTGTACCCACATCTGACAAATCTTTTCTCAGTTCCTCAGCAGTCACACGGGGACTTCTCTCCACTCTACGCTTCAGGTAGCGCACAGCAGTCGAAGTCAGCATCTTCTTTCTGCCACGACCAGGTAGCGTTTCAACAGTGCCCTTTGCCTTGAATTTGCGAATGATGCTTCCTAAGGTGTCTCTTGGTATGTTTAACATCTTTGCAATCTTCTTATAGCCATTGCCCTTCCTGTGAAGAGAAATCACCTCTTCTCTTGTCTTCCTGGACCATTCTCTTGCCTTCACCATGTTTGTAACCACACCAGTAAATGTCTAGAAGGAGCTGAGTATCACAGTCATTTTAAAGCTGCCTAATTGGTGCTTATTATGCTTGATTGCTGCTCGGTGACATCCACAGGTGTTTTCAATACCTGATGGAAAGCACCTGTATGAACCTCTGTTCTTCAGAGTGGTAGTCTTTAAGGGGTTGAATAATTGTGGCAATGAAGAAACCACATAAGAACCATTTACTACTGTATTACATAAACAATTGATGTCATTTTAGTTGCATTTGGGTAGTTACAACGTCCTTGTAGGATTTGATTCTGAATACAATTCCAAATGTACACTATAGTCCCTAAACCCCTTTACAGCATTGGGGGTTGAATAATTTTGGCCACAACTGTACATGGCACAATCTTTAGGCTACATTCCGGAATGTTCTGTAGTACTACCCTCGTTGGGGATTTGATTGGGTCCCCCTAAGCTTTGCATGGCCAGGCAACACGCATTTTCCACACTTGAACTTGCAGAGTCAGTAAAACAGTCATTGAGCTGGGTTTTTTTTTAATTAAAGAGTTAACAGCTTGGATGGGGTCTAGGGGTATATGGGATGTCCAAGGAACTGTAGAACTCGAGGACAAACTTCTTAGCAACTATGTACAAAAGGGGTGGACTGGCAAAAATAAAGCACTGTCCCATTTTCGGTGTACCTCCTCAGACGCAGGATGAATCCTCCTCTTCATCTGGCTGCACTGAAGGTATCCCTGGGAAAGAAATTCCAAGATCTAGCAGTTAAGAAGCCCTGATGAGAACTAGTTGGATCTTGCACCTGACTAGGTCCCTGTCTTATCTTATCTGGTGCAGGGGGTGTAGGAGTACTTACATTGTCCTGTCAGCATGGTGGGTTGGTAGCTGCTTTCAGGCCTTTCCCTGGGCTGCCTCCTTCCCTGCTGCTCAGGAAGTCCTCCATAAGAGGCGGTGGAACGAACAGTGCAGATCCTCCCATCCAGTAACCAGCCTATAAGTAGGCTCCACTCCCTAAGGCCCCCTCCCAGGCTCCACACTCTAGCCCTCTCTCAATCCATCTTCCTCCCAACTCCCCTTTCTCCACAGTCTCTGTCATATTTCAGGGTTGCCCTGGTCACCATGCCCAGCCTCCTGCCAGGGGATTGGCCAAGATCCCTCAAACATGCAGATCTGGGCCTCCTCCCCTCCCTGTCCCCTGTTCCAGAAAGTTCTCAAGTTCCTGGAAAGGTGGGAGGGATTCAGAAGCCCTGGACTGTAGAACCTCTCAGCCTGCCCAGAGGTTAACTCACTGCCTTACTTCTAGGCTGACTTTTCCCAGGCTGCTACTCAGCCTCTACCTGACCAAAAAAAACCTAAATAGCTAACCTGGAGGGTGTTATAGTTCTTATAAGTTCTTAGAGAGGACTCATTCAGACCTCATCATGCCTGTTACCAGAATCCATATTTCAAGCTGGGTGACTTGTAAAACCATCAAACTTGCAAGCTTGAGCAATTAGAAAAGCAATAAAACATCCTGCCAGATCACCCCGCATCATTAGTACCTTAGCTGGAATCTTTAGCAATGCACATTGATTGCTGTCTCTCTTTACTGGTAGAATCCAGAAATGCAGTGTATTTTTTAAATCATGAGATAATAACAGTACAGCCAGAAGGGCATATTTACTTATGTCCCTTAGTGAGCAAAGTTTTAAGTCCAAACACCCCTATATTAGATGATATGGGAAGTCAACAGGGCACATTACCCCTCCTAGGTAAAGTAGACATCCGACTACCCACATATTTATATCCATTCAAATGGTAATTCACTGCTGGACAATAATATGCAAGTTAGCAGGCTGTAACCTGAAGGTATTCAAACATATTAGTACCTATAGAAAACGGGATCTGTGGCATGATCGTAAACACAGGGACATCTCATGGCCACTCCTCCTGTCAGATCATTTCCGTCAACACTCCCATTAGGGACAAGAAAAGAGGGGCTGTCCTGCAGTTGACAGCTCTCGTTTGACATCAGCCCATGGAAGCTTGTCAAGTCTTATGAGAACCACTGTACCATCTTACTTGATTCTGCTGAACCAGGACTTGATAAGTATTTTTCATTCTTCAACCCTTTTGTTTTGCTTTTGCGTTGTTGTCTCTGTTACATTTGTAATACCTTTTTTTCTGTAAATATTTTATTTGCACCGTTTTTTACCTTTTCATTATTAACCACTTCAGCCCTAGAAGGTTTCCCCCCCTTCCTGACCAGGCCATTTTTTTACTATTTGGCACTGCACTATTTCAGCATGTAAGTACGTGGTCATGCAATGCTGTACCCAAACTAAATTTATGTCCTTTTGTCACACAAATATTTTTTTTTATATAAACAAAAAATACAGGAAATTTTGAAAACAATATTTTTTACTTTCTGTTATAAAAAATATCCAATAAACTCATATTTAGTCATAAATTTAGGCCAAAATGTATTCTTCTGCATGTCTTTGGTAAAAAATCCCAATACCTGTATATTAATTGGTTTGTGTGAAAGTTATAGCATTTACAAACTATGGTATATATATTGGAATTTATGCAGCTTTTACTTCCTGACTGCCTATCAAATTTCTTGAGGTGCTAAAATGCCAGGGCAGTACAAAAAACCCCAAATGACCACTTTTTGGAATGTAGACACCCCAAAGGCATGTTGAGTCCAAAGAAGATTTTATTTTTTGCCACAAATGTTTGGAAAAATGTATTTTTTTTTTACACAAAGTTGTCACTTTAATGATATATTGCTCACACATGACATGGGTATATGTGGAATAACACTCCAAATCACATTCTGCTACTTCTCCCGAGTATGGGGATACTACATGTGAGAGACTTTTTGGCAGCCTAGCCATTTACAGGCCCACACAATCCAATGACCACCTTCACGCTTTCAAAGGGCATATTTCCTTATGTCACTTCCACACTACCTATCACACTTCCGGAGGCCCTAAAATGCCAAGATAGTATAAACACCCCAGTGCCAAATGACCCCTTTTTGGAAAGTAGACACCCCATGGAATTTGATAAGAGGCATTGTATTTTTCAGATATAATTTTTGTCACAGGGTTTTGAAAAAGAAAAAAAAAAAAAAACATTTTTGTTTTCTTTCTTTATTTTCCAAAAACGTGGCAACAAATGAGATCTGCAAATTACTCACCATGACCCTTAGCAATGACCTTGGAGTGCCTGCTTTTCAAAAAAGGAGACATTTGGGGGGATGCGTCTACTATTCTGGCATTTCAGGGCCAATATTAGAGACTTTAAACCACTAAACATTATATATTTTTTTAAAGCAGAGGTCCTAGAGAATAAAACAGTGGGTGTTGAAATTTTTTATGTCATGCAGTATTTGCGTGGCAAATTTTTCAAATGCAAATTCTTGGGAAAAAAATACTTTTTTGAATTTTAATGCAAAAACACAATATATTGCCCAATTGATTGATAAAATATAAAAGATGATGTTACTCTGAGGAAATAGATACCAAACATGGCATGCTTTAGAAATGCGCATGCCCATGCAATGGCAACAAACTATTATAAATTTTAAATATCCATAGGCAACGATTTAAAAGCCTCTACAGGTTACCACTTTCAGTTTACACAGGAGGTCTAGTGCTAGAATTACTGCCCTTGATCTGAAGTTCACAGTGATACATGCATGGTACAATTTCTGTTTACATACTGACATGGAACTGACACTTGCGTTTGCCTTTGCACACAAGCATTTGGGGGGGGGGGTTAATTATTTATTTTGCTTTTATTTATTTTTACACTGTGCCTTTCATTTTTTATTTGATCACTTTTATTTTTATCACAGGGAATGTAAATATCCTCTGTGATCATAATAAGCAGTGACAGGTACTCTTTTGTGAGAAATCTGGGGACTATTAGACTTTAGATCTCTCCTTTGCCCTTAAAGCATCTGAACACACCAAGATTGTTGTGATCAGATGCTTTCCCAATTTTAAAATGGCGCTGTTTATATCCAGCACCATTTAAATGATGAAATGCTTTTTGCTTCCTGTTTCTTAGACCATAGAGATGATTGGAGCCAATCCTGGTCCCCGATCAGCTCTATGGTCAGCCGCCGGAACCGCTGGCTGCATTCTTGGGTTCCCCGGTGGGACAGGACAGCCTGAGAAAGCCGTGAAAGGCAGCAGGAGGGAGGGGGGTGTCCCTTCCCATTGCTTGTGAAAGCGATCGAGCGGTTAATTAACCATTTGGATTGCTTTTACATGAAAGCCGACCGCCAGCTGAATAAAATGATACCAGGATAATGCTTGTAGCTGCAGGCATCATTCCAGTATACCCACTCAAAGTCCAGCAACGTACCAGTACATTGCTGGTCCTTGTTGGGCACATATGTGACAGCAGAGAACACGGGAATATGATGAATCAGGTCTGTAGAGCAAAATGATCACAATTCTTTCTTTTGTGTAGCTCCCATGTTGAGGGTTAGGCCAAAAAAAGTTTTAAATTCAGAAAACATGATAAGTTTCCATGCAGATTGTCTGGCAAGATCTGAATTTGGGTGGGCGGCAATGTATTGTGCATATAAATTGCCTTGACCAATAATCAATTGATGCAAATCTTCCATGAAAAACAGCGAAAGGGCTAAATGCTAGTACTGGCAGCGAATGGGACTGATCCTGCTAACACTGCATTTTTGGGTACACTATACTAAGGGGCACTAGGATAGTTCTGTTTGTGATCAATATATTGATTCGTACAAACACTATACTAGTAATTACAGTGATCAGTGGTCTATGGCGTGAGTGCGATAGTGTGCGGGCAATTCAAAACTAACTAACCCTGGCTAGGAGGGGCGCTAACTAACCCTGATGCTCTATGATGTCGCTAGTGGCAGTAATACAGTGATCAGTGAAAAATTCTATGTATTGACATTGTACTAATGGCATTGGCTGGGTGACAGGGGTGATCAAAGGGTTAACAGGGGCTGCCAAAGGGTTAAATGTGCTAATCTAACACATGTGTGTAAAATGTAGTGCATTTACTCAGTGTTCTCTTTTCTCTCCCTGGACCATCAGGGGGTGGTAGCGAGGGGCACATGCATGCGCGTTCACACCCAGAAATAGAAAGCAATATAAGAGTACGTTGCTTTGCTCAGCACAATGTGGGCAGGCGGTTGGAAAAAAAAAAAAAACCTTAAAATTTTTTTTAAACTCTCAGTAGTTTATTTTATTTCCCTTGTTGGTATGTAACGTAGTTACATAGTTTATCATTGCATGGGCGTGCACAATTTTAAAGCATGTCATGTTTGGTATTTATTTACTGGACGTAGCCTCATCTTTTATATTTTATCAAACAATTTGGCCACATATTGTGTTTTTGTGCATTCAAATTTAAAAAAGGGTATTTTTGTTCCCCCAAAAAATTGTGTTTGAAAAATCGCTGCATAAATACTGTGTGACACAAAAACATTGCATCACCCACTGTTTTATTCTCTTGGGGCTTTGCTTTAAAAATATATATATAATGTTTGGGGGTTCAAAGTAATTTTCTAAAAAAAAAACCATTTTTTTCATGTAAACAAAAAGTGTCAGAAAAGACATCCTTCAAGTGGTTAGAAAAGTGGGTGATGTGTGGCATAAGCTTCTAATGTTGGCCCTGAAATGCCAGGATAGTACAACCCCCCCCAAATGACCCCTTTTTAGAAAGTAGAAACTCCAAGGTATTTGCTAAGAGCCATGGGGAGTATTTTGCAGATCTCATTTGTTGCCACAAGTTTTTAAAAAAAGAAGAAAAAAATGTATTTTTTTCTTTTTCACTTTTTCAAATCTTATGACAAAAAAGATAGGGCCTCCAAAACTGTGATAGGCAGTGAGGAGGTGACATGAGGAAATATGATCTTTGAAAGCCTGAAGGTGGTCATTGGATTTTGGGGGCCTGTATATGGCTAGGATGCCAAAAAAGTCTCTCACATGTAGTATACCCATACTTGGGAGAAGTAGCAAAATGTGTTTGGGTGTTATTCCACATATACCCATGTCATGTGTGAGCAATATATCATTGAAGTGACAACTGTGTGAAAACAAATGTCAAATTCCAACAAATTATGGCGAAAAATGAAATCTTCCATGGACTCAACATGCCTCTCAGTAAATTCCTTGTTGGTCTACTTTCCAAAAAGGGGTCATTTGGGGTTTTTTTGTACTGTCCTGACAGTTAAGCATCTCAAGAAATGTGATAGGAAGTCAGAAAGTAAAAGCTGCATAAATTACAATATATATCATAGTTTGTAGACACTATAATTTTTACACAAACCAAATAATATACAAGTAATGGGATTTTCTGTTTAACAAAGACATCTAGCAGAATACATTTTGGCCTAAATTTATGACTAAATATGAGTTTATTGGATATTTTTTATAACAGAAAGTAGAAAATATTGGGCTTTTTTTTCAAACCTTTTTGTCTTTTTTTCGTTTATATCACAAAAAATAAAAAACCCATTGGTGACCAAATACCACCAAATGAAATCTCTATTTGTGTGAAAAAAAGGACATAAATTTTGTTTGGATACAGCATTGCATAACGTGCAATTACCAGTTGAAATAGCACAGTGGCAAATATCAAAAAATGGCCTGGTGAGAAAGGGGGGAAAAGCTTCCAATGCTGAAGTGGTTAATGCTCTAATGCAAAACTTAAATAAACCTTGTCTCTACTACATGGTAAATCTCTGGACATACCTGTCTGTGGTGACAGTGTGTGTACAGACATTTATTTAGAGTCATAAATTGCTATTGCTAATATTGTGAGCGTTTACTACTTCTTGATTAAAAGTAGTTTGTGGCTGTAAAAAGTTCATTGCTTAGTTAACTAAACCCAGTGACAATCGCTCCCAATCTTTGAGCAGGGTCAGGCTGACAGTACCACTGTCACCTATCAATGACCACAGCATGAGGTTGTCCAGCCATTTGTCACAAGTTGGTGAAAAAGGCAGTGGTCTGGCCTGCATTTGTCACACTGCCTGCTGGGGGAGTGGAGAATCAGGTAAGTAAAAGAACTTTTACCCTCCAATAGACTAAACAAGCATTTAAACTTTGCAGTGCATAGCCACCATTGCAAGGGATAGTTTTCAAGTAGTCCAAAGTTGGGCTTTAATGTAAACAGTATTGTCAATGAGTACTTTTTAAGTTAAAAAAAAAAGAGAGAGAGAGAGTCATATTTGTCCATTACATCTTCTTGGTTTAGTAGCATTTCACAATAAGCAGACAGTGGATAATTTTAGAACTTTTTCCACCTTTAATGTAACCTTTAAACTGTACAACTCAGTTGAACAACAAACTGAAATCTTTTAAGTGGAGGGAAGTAAAAATAAAAAAAAATAAAATAATATGGTTGCATAAGTGTGCACACCCTTGAACTAATACTTTGTTGAAGCACCTTTTGATTTTATTCCAGCACTCAGTCTTTTTGGGTATGAGTCTATCAGCATGGCACATCTTGACTTGGCAATATTTGCCCACTCTTCCTTGCAAAAACGCTCCAAATCTGTCAAATTGTGAGGGCATCTCCTGTGCACAACCCTCTTCAGATCACCCCACAGATTGTCGATTGGCTCTGGCTGGGCCATTCAAAAACTTTAATCTTCTGGTGAAGCCATTCCTTTGTTGATTTGCATGTATGCTTTGGGTCGTTGTCATGCTGAAAGATGAACTTCCTCTTCGTGTTCAGCTTTCTAGCAGAAGTCTGAAGGTTTTGTGCCAATATTGACTGGTATTTGAAACTGTTCATAATTCCCTCTACCTTGAGTAAGGTCCCAGTTCCAGCTAAAGAAAAACAGCCCCAAAGCATGATGCAAAAACAACACTGCATATCACCAAAAGAACACCATACGCACAGTGAAGCATGGTGAAGCACCATGCTTCACTGTGGGTATGGTGTTCTTTTGGTGATATGCAGTGTTGTTTTTGCGCCAAACATATCTGTAGAAATTATGGCCAAAAAGTTCATGCTTATTTTTGCAAAAGTTTTTGCAAAATTTAGCCAGGCTTGGATGTTTTTCTTCATACGAAAAGGCATCCATCTTGCCTCTCTACCCCATAGCCCAGACATATGAAAAATACTGGAGATTGTTGTCACATGTACCACACAGCCAGTACTTGCCAGATATTCCTGCAGCTCCTTTAATATTGCTGTAGGCCTCTTGGCAGCCTTCTAGACCAGTTTTCTTCTCGTCTTTTCATCAATTTTGGAGGGACGTCCAGTTCTTGGTAATGTCACTGTTGCACCATATTTTCTCCACTTGATGACTGTCTTCACTGTGTTCCATGGTATATCTAATGCATTGGAAATTCTTTTGTACCCTTCTCCTGACTGATACCTTTTAACAATGAGATCCCTCTGATGCTTTGGAAGCTCTCTGCGGACCATGGCTTTTGCTGTAGGATGCGACTAAGAAAATGTCAGGAAAGACCTACTAGAACAGCTGAACTTTATTTGGGGTTAATCAGAGGCTGTAAGAAATTTCCAGCAAGGAGAATCGCTATCAGGAACACGCATGCGCACAGGAATTTGCGCACATGCACGGCGAAGATTGGTGCCAGACGGCCCATTTAAGGAGTGCCTCTACTCAGGTTCAGTGCTGACTGGTCTTCAGCTTCCCCCGTGTCCTGCTTGTTCCGTATGACTCCTTTGTTGCTGACCCGGCTTGTTCCTGACCCGACTCAGATTATTCTCCTGCTCCTGGTTCCTGACTTCGGCTCTGCTCCTGACTTTGGGTTTTCCTTCTGATTCTGTACCGCGCTGTCCGACTGTTTATGACCCGGCTATCCTTGACTCTGCTCCAGTCCTGTGTCCTGGCTACCTACCTTGCTCTGCTGCACATCTGGCAATCCACAGAACCTACCTGGTCTATTTCTACGGTGCCCAAATCAGAGGATACTCTGCCTACCAAGGTCATCACCTGCAAGAGCCACAAGCAACAACCACTGGTGCTCTTGTCCCCCTGGTCCCTAGACTCCCTCTGTTCCAACCTCAGCGGAGTCAGGGCTAGTGACACAAGTGAGGCCGACCTCGTCAATTCAGTCTCCCATCAGGTACGTGACAGAGGCACTTTAAATGATGGCAGGTGTTTACTGATTTCTATTTAACATGATTTTGAACGTGATTGCTTAATTCTGAACTCAGCTACATCCCCAGTTATAAGAGGAAGTGCACACTTATGCAAGCACATTATTTTAGTTTTTCTATGTTTACTTCCCCCCCCTAAAAGATTTCAGTTTATCTTTCAATTGAGTTGTACAGTTTATAGGTCACATTAAAGGCAGAAAAAGTTCTGAAATGATTTATCTTTGTCTCATTCTTATACATCACAGAAACCTGACATTTTAACAGGGGTGTGTAGACTTTTTATATTCACTGTAGTTACATTATAGAGTCCCTCTAAAGAGCACCAGTCAGGATTGGGTTTATGGAAGAATCTAAACCTTTAGTCTTATATGATTATAACTCTTTATACCTACCTTAAATGATTCATATTTACTCCCGTTATTTAGGATTATTTGGTTTGTCTGAGGGCGGCTTTTAGAGTCAAAGGTGACAGGCTTCCCTGAAATTTGACAGTTGCTACTCTGCCAGCTGCCTGAACCCATGTTGATAATACATGCTTTCGTGTAGCATGGACAAAAATGTTCAGTTGATCTGAATGTTCATACATCAGGCCAGTCCAGAAAATTCCTAGGCAGCTTTAATGTGAAATGAATGTGCATCTTTGTAACAAGGGGATATAACCTTTCCTATCAATGTGTTGCTGTGTGAAGGCCTTGAAGAGCACACAGTGTTACTATGCTGTTGTTCTGGGTTTCAGTGCTCCTTTGGCAAACGGCAAAGCACATTATGATCCTCACCTCCATGAAAGATCTTATTGAGGCAGCATACCAGGTCTATGCACTAGATGCGGGATCTCACACTTTAGAATTCACCACAAGGCCACATTCCAAGTCCTTTTGACGCAGAATCACACTAAGCCTACAGAACTGCCATGAAATGTCCTTGCTTCAACTCAGTGTTATGACCCTTCATTAATCACAAGAAACAGCTATCAACTGTATATGTATACCAGATTTTCAAAAAGTAATATTCTTGCACTCTTACAAGGGTGCAGTAAGAAAAATAATGCTTATACACTGTTTTTTTGTCAATGGAGTCCTGTGGTACGCAGATTTGGAGTGACAGGGGTGAGGTATTAAAGCACAACTCCACTGCCAATGCAAGGAAAAGATGTGTTGCCTACAGAGAAAAGACTGCTCCCCAGACTCATGGTCAGGCCCACAGTCATATACATACAATTACTTCATAAACATAGTTTGTTTGTTTTTTACTTAGAATAACATATCTTAAATTTTGCAAGATAATATTAAAATAATTCTTTCCAGAAAGATGTTTCAAGAAACAGAAAATTTGCTTGTGAACTGCATGAATTATTTTTACAATGGAAAGATCATACAAACACTGAAGAACAATTTAAAAATTCTTGTTTCATGTTTCATTAAATGAATCTGTTTTGAAAATCTCTACTAACAATTCCCAGTACTGGCTCAAATCTCTTTAAACGTTATGTTCAGGGCTACTCTAAAGCTGACCATTCATTGAAAGAATGTTTTGGTCATTCAGCCTGAAGGCTATATCTGCACTGATAGATGAATCTGTAGTGCTATTGTATTCTGACAGCTGAAGCTGGCGGATGCCAGAATACATGAACAGTAGCCACATCTCTTTGGATGCAGCCATTATTCAGCCAACAATTTTCTGTCCAGCATCTTCGATTTTCCAAATTGAAGGGGCAACCTACAAAGAAAATTTCAACCAGTCTATCAGGGGTTTGTAGACCCAGAATTGGGTAGCCATAGGGAAGGTCAGGCACACAGAGATCTGAGAGTGCAAGGAAGTATGCTAATATGAAAGCTCCAACAATGCAGTAACAGGATCTGTTGGTGGCAGCAGACTGGCAACAATACTTTCAGAGAACTATGCATCGCTTTCAGAGAGCAATACTCGGATGCTAACAGCATCTGGCAGAGCATGCGACTAGAAGGCCATATTGCAACAAGGTATCTGCAGAAGAAAGACTCCTCACTGAAGAACTGGAAAATAGTCCCTATTCTGTTCCTCCACTTGCCCAACTATAGGCACACTTTCCCTGACCAGTGGGTTCCTGTCCCTGACCAAATCACACGCTAAATGAGCTCCAGCTGCAGTAAGCAAATCTTTTTTAATAAATATGGCCACATAGGTCATCCAGGGCAGTAGTATTGGTGCTGAGGGGCCACATATTTGCATACCCGATGTACACAAAGGATGTGCCGAGAGCGCCACATTCACCAGCACCCCACAGCCCCAATTGCTACTTGTAGTCAGGAGCTTTCCGATCATGTGACAGCACACATGCGAGGTCACATGACCCTAAACCCTGCTTCACAAACCCCTTAAAAGGCCAGGAGGCGCTGGCGCCAAGGGGTTAAACCTAGCAATTGAGGTTGTGTGCTAACAATATGTAGGCTAGTGTGTTGCAGTGCCATCCATTTTGAATTGAATCCAAATCAAATAAGAAAATGCAGCTCCAATGCACATACGTTGTTTAGCACAAGAATGCATGGTAGTGCACTGACGCCCGCTGCATCTCTGTTTTATAGTCCATTCTCGTTCATTGGCAGCTCATTCATTTGAATTGACTGCCTACATGCAATGCACATTAACACATGCGTGTTAGTGCCACACCATAATGGCCAAAGTGTAAACGGGCCCATTAGGTGCATGCCTGCCTAATAATGTGCACATTTATTGCCTCTCACAGAGATCACAGTATTCCCCCTGACAATGTCTGTGCCTCCTTCAGGATCATCTGTGGGTATAGGGTTCTGTTTATTGAGGTTGTATACTATTGGTTGAACTCGATAGACTTGTGTCATTTTTCAACCTCACTTACTATGTTACTACATATTTCTACTTTTTTCTCCAAGAGAATGGCGCCATCTTAGTTCAAACACTATCCAGGTTCAGCACCTGCTTGAGTTTATGTGATGGTTCAATGATGACTCAGTAATGTAAATCCTGGTGGTGTGCAGTTCTTAGTAGTGTCTATTAATGTCTATCACAGATCAGTCTATCACAACGGTACAGTCAGATTACTAGAGAAGAGGAAACTACAGAAATGTCTCCCCCAGCTTGAAGCAGACTGATGGCATCATCTCAGCCTAAGCAATGTCATTTAAGCCCAAGGACTGCTTTTTAATTAATTTTGAAGAACAGTGAATGCTGTATATTGTGACATGTTGTGAATTCGTTTTTGCAGACTTGTAAAGTTACTGAAAGGACCACTTTACCTGTTGACAGATTATTTAAGACATAGTTTCTGAATGACTACTAGTAGACTACTGCAAAATTTGCAAATATTTTGCTTGCAAAATCAGACTAATTATTTTATAATTCTGCTTCGGTTGCCATTTACTTTTCCATAATTCCTGTAAAAATGAAAAGTACTGCTTTTGTAATGTACTGTATCTTTTTGACCTCACCACTTTCCAGACGTCGCCAGCCAGGTTGGCTCCCATAAGCTATCCATATAACTCACAGCTTCGTGATCACTGGGATTTTACACATTTTAGGGGAAGATTACTTGATCATTCACATCACAGGAAAAAGTGAAAATAAAAAAAAAGAGCTGTGCTGTATTTTGGATTCATGAAGCGTCTGTGGTTCACCTCAAAGCCCACACGTGTTACTGAAAGATTCATTTTTCACAGCATTCAGTGTGCACTCTACAGCTAGGGATTCCCTTGCTAGTTCTACTGCTTATTAATATACAAAGGATCTTCTATGAAAATGTGCTGTGTTTTACAGACATATCTTCCAGTGACTGGATGACTGTTTTCTGCAGTCTGTTTACCATTACAGGAGTAGAAAACCTCATAGAAATGTTAGTACAAGTAAAATATAAAAGTATGTAAACAATCCCTTATCAATAACTCTTGTCTATAGCCAAGTACCCTGGTCCATCTGGAAACATCCCACTCATGACTACATCTCTGTCCTTGGTGCTTAATCACCAATCAGGTGGTAGGCCATTGGGTAGGACAAAGAGATGAATTTTGTAACTTTTTCCTTTTTGAAAAGTGGAATTCCAGCTATACACCTAACTATCCTTAAAATTGCCTCCCCCCCCCCCCAACATCTGTGCTAACTAACCTGTGTAAGAAAGATGTTTATACTTACCTATTTTCAGATCGTTCTGGGCTGGCCATGTGAGTGCCAATAATGAATGGGCCATTGAAGCCTCTAGGTCACTGCTCCAGGCTTTTAGTCATTGTTGGATCACTCTCTTTTGTCCCCTGCCCTGAGCGAGCTGAAAATAGGTAAGTTTATACATCTATCTTACACAGATTAGTTAGCATAAGTGTTAGGAGAGGAGAGGGGACAGTTTTAGGGCTAGTTAGGTATACAGCGGAAATCCCACTTTAGCTTCTTTTATATCGGTGTTTTACAATTATGCATAACAAAGAATCCATAGAGCACCATAGGTTAGCTACAGAGACAGCACAACTTTGTCCTGTTCATTGAAACAGTGTTAAATTGTCTATGATAAACATTTTGTTGGCCACATTCCAAAACATCCTGTAAGGACGAAGGTAAAAAAAACCTTTATGACTGATATATGTACCTCAGGGCAAAGTTGTGCTTCAGTGTGCATTATTTCATATTTCCCTGACTAAGAAAAAGGAACATTTTTTTAATACTGATCATAACAAATAAAGAAAATATGTGCAAAGTCAATATATTTTCCCTTCAGGTTCACTTCTGTTGGATTGAGTCCTGTGGACAGATATACTGTATACCACTGCTGTGAAAATGGAACAGTTGAAGTGGTTGTAAAGGCTCAAGGTTTGTTTCCTTCAAGCATTCTATGCATGAAGGAAAAAAATCTTCTGTGTGCAGCAGTGCCCCCAGCTTCCGCCCCCCCACCAATATTTACCTGAGCCTCATCGCAATCCATCGATGGCTGTCCCTGGTCTTGCCTCCTGATTGGCTGAGGCAGCAAGCATGGGCCATTGGCTCCCACTGCTGTCAATCACAGCCAGTCAGCCAATGAGGAGAGAGAGAGAGCGAGGCCAAGCCATGGCTCCATGTGTGAATGGACACACGGAGCAGTGGCTTGGGAACACACCTGATCGGGTGCCCCCAGCTTCTTGCTGTGGGGGCACCCAACAGAAAGGAGGAACCAGGACCGCTGGCAAGGGACCTGAGAAGAGAAGGATCCAGGCTGCTCTGTGCAAAACCACTGTACACAGTAGGTAAGTATAACATGTTTGTTATTTACCAAAAAAAGAACCTTTAGAATCTCTTTAATTCATAACAAGAAAAAATCTTGCTAGCTGCAAAATGTAGCCATTGTCTGGAGTGAAAGGGGAAATGTGCTAAAATCCATAAAGGTTCATCAGTTAATGTGAGCAAAGAGCACAGCTATAGAACATACAATTTTATGCACAGATTATATAGTGTACAACCATGCTTATTTATCAATTGTGATTGGTTAAGAACTTTGGTTAGTACATGTGACTTGTAAAGTACAATAGGGGCAAAGCCCAAATAACCTTTAGCTCCATGCCAGGATTACTGTAGAGTGCAGTACATACCTGAAGGTCATCAATTCTGAGCTCTCCAGAATATACAATTGCAACTGAGGGGTATATTTATTAAAGATTCACCAACAATCAATATTCACCCAAAAGATTCTCCAAAAGATTCAAAAAGATTTGATAATCAGTTTCTGCCAATATTCATTCTATTTATGATTTAGGCAGCTGATTAGAGAATCTTGTATAATTCTGTATACAAATACAAAAGATATGTTTTCAGTTATTTCATCAGATCTCTATTTGAATGTTTCAGCAAAATGTTCAGCAAATCTTCATAAATCAGCAAGTATCAAATGAGCCAACTTCATATTTCCCTTATTGAAATATAGTAACTTGGTGCTGCGCTAATAATTAATCCTTTGGAAAAAAATAAGCAGAAAAATATCACAAAAAGAGCATATAAATCCCAAATATAAATATAGAATAGAATACACATGAAAATAATATATAACAGTGGAACCCCCAAAGTACTAGATCTAGAGTGTTACCTACATGCACATTAAATAAGTGACTAATGGATATCAAATTATATATAAAAAGATATATAGAATAGAATACACATGTATGTGCAAAATCATATATGACGTTGAAACCCCCAAAATATATCTAAGGTGTAACCTAAGTACACCCTAAATTGGTGATTTATAAGTGACACTCCTTAATAAGTGCCAAATGAGTGATAAAATAAAATCCCACCACTACTGTGCTAAATTGCACAAATGACTAGTGATGTAGAAAACATACCTACAGGTATATTCTGGGCCAAACTGGTAACTACCAAGAAAACTATCCGAAAAAACACTTATAATGCTCATAAGTATGGGCAGCACAGTGGCTCAATGATTACCACTTCCGCCTGGCAGTACTAGGGTTGTTGGTTTGAATCCCAACCACGGCACCACCTGCTTAGAGTTTGCATGTTCTCCCTGTGCCTGCGTGGGTTTCCTCCGGGTTCTCCGGTTTCCTTCCACACTCCAAAGACATGCTGATAGGTTAATGGGATCCTGTCTAAATTGTCCCTAGTATGTGTATGGATGTAAGTTAGGGACCTTAGATTGTATGCCCCTTGAGGGTTAGGGACTGATGTGAATGTACAATATATATATGTAAAGTGCTGCGTAAATTGACGGTGCTATATAAGTACCTGAAATAAATAAGTTAAGAAAAAAATTTGAAAAAGTGGTTAATTGTGAAAAACCACAAAGCTAGTATAACACAACATAATCAAAAATGCAACATCCAAATTCTGCAGATAAATGACTAATAAAAGAAAAAATGTGAACCATATAGCAGTGACCCTAATTGGGGATAAAGTGAAAACTAGTGGCTAAGCGACACTAATAGAATCTTTGTATGTAGTGAAGCGTTTATAAGCCACACAGCCTATAAACATAAAAAACAGGAAAGACAAATAAACTGCTTAATGTGACCCCAAATGCGGGAATAAAAATTGAAAATAAGAGATATATACGTGATTCCGTGACATAAAAAAACAAAACTCATATAAAATTATATCCAATTTGTGGAGTGAATCTCATCCAAATAAACTTAAAGTCCAAAACCACCTAAATGGTGGAGGAGTTTTGTAGTTCTTAGTGGATATACATATATGAAGTAGGGAATTCCGCACTGAGTGAAATGCCCCCTCGCCTCCATGAAGCGACCCCACAGGGTCAAAGCGCTTTTTCAAATAGTGCCAAACTGTTCTGGAACCTGGACCCCTTCTCACAGGTACAAGGTCCAACGCAGAGTCAATCCCCCTCACTGGTGGAAAAAGGCACCGCAAGCAGCCTCCGCAGAGATATCCGGGAAATAGCCAATCCTCATACAGCCAGAGAAAGAAAGGAAGATGCTCCCATAGTGTAATAACGTTTTATTATTAAATACTAAGGTAATACAAGTCCCACTCACATGTAACTGGCTTTGCATAGGCTCTGTGTGTAACCACATGCTGTGGATGTACTTTGCATTGATGTCTATTGGAGTCCCAAGACTGACGGAAATTACGTCAGCATGACAGGAAATTACTTCACCACGTCCCGCGCGTTACATCACGCTACAACATGACTTCATCATGATCCATCAGCAGGCTGAGACAAGTGATCAGGGATGTACTAACCACAAGGCAAACAAGGCATTTGCCTAGGGCGGCATTTTTCAGGGGGGGCAGCACTGCCCCTTGGAAGAAGGGACACACACGACATGGGGACCTGGTGGGTTCTGTGACAGGCTGTGGGTTTCATGATGGTGGATGCACAGCCTGACTCTCGTTGGATGTCCGGAGCTGTGAAGATGAGTGTCTTTCTCTCTCTTGCATGGGGGATGGTGGCTGGTGTATAGGGGGCAGTGGTAGTGGAAGGCTTTCTCGGGTGGGAGGCAGGGGTGTTGGTCAACGTCAGGCTCTCCCTGTGGGGGGGCACCGGTTTTTGTGTTGCCTAGGGTAGCACAAAACCTAACTACACCACTGCAAGTTCACTGTCTCAGCATCAGAGAGTGGATGTCTCAGCTTCAGAGAAGACAACTGTTCACTTTCAGCCAAAACTGGGTATTTTCTATTATGTTTGCCAAAAGCAGTAATGCTAGAGTTGCATCAATTGGGGGAAAAATATCACACAGTACCATACCAAAGCTAGCCCACAAACAAACAGCTGCAAACATCTGAGATATAAAGGCACAGGAAGGTCACCTGACTACAAAATATCAAATGCCCAAAGTTCACCGGTTCACAAGCCATAAATTACTTTGTGGACTAAATGCACCAGTCCAAAGCAAGTAAATAGTTTGAAGTTTTAAACTAGGTGCAATCAGGAAAAAGTTAAAGTAAACGTAAACCCTGAAAATGTGGCAACAGGTGGGATTTTTTGGTAGAAGAGATATTTTTTACCAAAATAAAACTCTTTCACATACCTGCTAGCAATTTTTTTTAAACTGTACATGTCCTGGTATCTGTAAGTAGGAGGTGAGTGCCTGCCCAAAGGGCAATGCAAGAAGACAGTGGACCTGGATGAAGTGGAAGATAACACTGCACCAATGGGGATGGAGTGGATGCTGCGAGCTTAAACCTCACGATGCTGAGAGGTAATCATGTCATAATGTGCCAGTATGACCAAAAAAAACAATGGTAAGTAGAGTAAATGTGGAAAATAAAATCTTGGTAAAAAATGGGTAACTTTTGTGCAAACATTTGATAAATCTTGATCAAAAATGAGATATTTTCATTTGAGATGCATTTGTTCATTGAAGAATTTAGTTTCATCATATTCATTGTGTTGACCCAATTCATTTTCAGAATTCGTTTCGTATCATTGGCATTTGTTTCAAATATTCGTTGGTCCAGGTGGACGCACTAACTCACCAAGAGAAATGGAATTAGCTGATTGTACAATATTAACTGGCGTCATGCACATCTAAATTAACGAATGGAACAAAATTAGGATCCATTTGATATCCGAATCCAAATGATCAAACTAATTTGAAAATGCAATTTATTTCCCCATGGGCTTGAACTACAATCACATCATGTGAAATCATTCGAATAAAACAACTGTAATGAAAGCATTTGTTAATTTCATTATACCTTCTTTTGAATTCATTGACATTTGTTACTATGTCCATTAGGAGATTTGTATACATTCAAATCTCCGAAAAAACATTTTCATCCAAAACAAATTATCGAAACAATATGTATATGTCTATCAAAAACAATGATAAACATATCCCTAAGTGTGTTCTATTCATATGTAACTCATTTAATAAATGCACAGTATATCCAATTGATTTGCGTCTATTCCTTTCACACACTGATCATACAGTCATGGCCGAAATTGTTGGCACCCTTGATATTTCTCCAGGAAATCATGTATTTCTCACGAAACGTATTGCATTAACACATGTTTTGCTATACACATGTTTATTCCCTTTGTGTGTATTGGGACAAAACAAAAAAAGGGAGGAAAGAAAGCAAATTCGACATAATGTCACACAAACCTCCAAAAATGGGCTGGACAAAAGTATTGGCACCCTTTCACAACTGCGGATAAATAAGAATGTTACAAGCATGTGATGCTCCTGTAAACTCACCTGGGGCAAGTAACAGGTGTGGGCAATATAGAAATCACACCTGAAAGCAGATAAAAAGGAGAGACGTTCACTTAACCTTTGCATTGTGTGTCTGTCTGTGCCACACTAAGCATGGACAACAGAAAGAGGAGACGAGAACTGTCTGAGGACCTGAGAACCAAAATTGTGGCAAAATATCAACAATCTCAAGGTTACAAGTCCATCTCCAGAGAACTAGATTTGCCTTTGTCCACAGTGCGCAACATTATCAAGAAGTTTGCAACCCATGGCACTGTAGCTAATCTCCCTGGTCGTGGACGGATGAGGAAAATTGATGAAAGATTGCAACGCAGAATAGTCCGGATGGTGGATAAGCAGCCCCAAACATGTTCCAAAGACATTCAAGCTGTCCTGCAGGCTCAGGGAGCATCAGTGTCAGCGCGAACTATCCGTCGACATTTAAATGAAATGAAACGCTATGGCAGGAGACCCAGGAGGACCCCACTGCTGACACAGAGACATAAAAAAGCAAGACTACAGTTTGCCAAAATGTACTTGAGTAAGCCAAAAGCCTTCTGGGAAAACGTCTTGTGGACAGATGAGACCAAGATAGAGCTTTTCGGTAAAGCACATCATTCTACTGTTTACCGAAAACGGAATGAGGCCTACAAAGAACAAAACACAGTACCTACGGTAAAATATGGTGGAGGTTCAATGATGTTTTGGGGTTGTTTTGCTGCCTCTGGCACTGGGTGCCTTGACTGTGTGCAAGGCATCATGAAATCTGAGGATTACCAAAGGATTTTGGGTCGCACTGTAGGGCCCAGTGTCAGAAAGCTGGGTTTGCGTCCAAGATCCTGGGTCTTCCAGCAGGACAATGACCCCAAACATACGTCAAAAAGCACTCAGAAATGGATGGCAAAGAAGCGCTGGAGAGTTCTGAAGTGGCCAGCAATGAGCCCAGATCTAAATCCCATTGAACACCTGTGGAGAGATCTTAAAATTGCTGTTGGGAAAAGGTGTCCTTCCAATAAGAGAGACCTGGAGCTGTTTGCAAAGGAAGAGTGGTCCAAAATTCCGGGTGAGAGGTGTCAGAAGCTTATTGATGGTTATAGGAAGCGACTGATTTCAGTTATGTTTTCCAAAGGGTGTGCAACCAAATATTAAGTTAAGGGTGCCAATACTTTTGTCCAGCCCATTTTTGGGGTTTTGTGTGACATTATGTCATATTTGCTTTTCTGCCTCTGTTTTATATTTGTTCCAATACATACAAAGGGAATAAACATGTGTATAGCAAAACATGTGTTAATGCAATACCTTTTTTGTGTGAAATACTTGATTTTCAGGAAAAATATCAAGGGTGCCAACAATTTCGGCCATGACTGTATCTTAACTCAGGTGTCCTTTTATGACACAGAGAATAGCTGCGATTCAACAGATCTCAGCTATTCTCTGGTCATTCACAGTTTGTGACACTCAGGAGATCATGTCAGCCCTTCTCTGGAGATCTGTGTTCTCCCTCCAGATTCCCCAGCCCAGAGCTGGAGAATCAGAGGGACCGAAAACTAAGCAGAGATAGTTTATCTTTGTTTAGTAAACTGATCTTTTACTGTAATCTCGAGAGATTATAGTAAAATGAGCCGTTTTTCAGAGTTTGTAGACCGTTCTCCAGCGTTTGGAGACCGTTCTCCCTTCGTTTGGAGAACTGCTTCATAAACTGCATTCACAGGAGAACTGTGTTCTCCGAGAATGCCGGAGAACTGAGCAGCGATCTATTACCGCTGGTTCACAAACGGACACCTCAGTACATACCATTACAACCAGTGGTGTATTTAGAGTTTAGATGTTGTGCTGACCTAGGTAACTAAAAAAATGATGTGCCCCCCATATGGGGGAAGAGAGAGAGATTTCTCCAGCACTCACCCTAACAGCTCTCCTGAATTAAACCAGCCGGCCATCGCTGGAGACATGACCAGGATAGGCTGGTGTCATCCTCGGATTCCATATAGTGCCTCGCCTGGTCCCTACCTTCGGTCACCTGAGTCTCTTCTTCTGGGGGCAGCGCCAGCTCCAAGAAAGATGCGGCACAAGGCAAAAGCCTTGTTTGCCACATAGAAGATACGTCCCTGATTACATCCATACAGGCCTGAATACTTTTGTGTACTATGAGCTATTCAAGGGCTTTTTCATATGCATCCTATAATTAGAGAAACTTTCTCTGGGTCTTCCTTGAATTTGGACGCATCCAAATTGAAGGGGCCACAGCGAAATCTATATAGTCCACTTTTTCTCTATCCTCTACAGACTAAACAACTTTTTTTATTATTATAGGAAGTATTATTATAAGATTAAATATATTTAATATAGGAAGGAGCAACTAATATCATGCAGAGCTAGAGCTTAGTAAGTGAGCAGAAGCTCTGCTAACTTCCATCATCCAATCATGTGCAAGCAAAAATGCTGTTTTTTTTATTTTACTTGTATGTGATTTGGTATTCTTTGCAAAGTGATTCTTTACTTCATTTACTAAGCTCTGGAACAACGGCTCTTAAACAGTGCAACTGCACTTTGCAAAGTATACAGCTTATTTGCCTTTAGTAAATCACCCATATATTACTTCATTTTGAATCTATTGCATAATTACCTATATTTAAGTTATTCAAGTTATTTTATGCAGCCTAAATCATACACACCAAAAGGTGATTACGTTGACCATGTAAATTATTATGGGAAAACTCCAGAGCCCATGGTCAGACAATCAATATTGAGAACACATATATGTACGTACGCACTTTATTTAGCTGCTTTGTCAGGCTTGCTCTATCAGTGTCAATGACTTCTAAGAGAAGTCTTGTTGGACTACTGTTTCCCTTTACTTTGAGTATATTGCCTGCAGATCTAACATTTCAATACCAACACCATGTTCTGATACTGTGTTCATGACTTTGTATCACCTCATTTAAGACTTTGTCTTTATAGCATACAGGATCATTACAGCATGCGGTTTTTGTTAGTTGGAGAAAAAGGAGACACTGGAAATATGAGTTTAAGACACAATCAGCTTCTGATTCATACTTTCCCACTGGCCACTGACTTGAATGTACCTAACATAAGCATTCGTACCATATTACACTTATACATTATTAAATCTTGTTTTTAATGAATACTTTTCAGGCATCATATGTATCTACCAAACATGTTTTCAGGCTGATATAATGGACTTGACTTTATTTGCATATAAGATTGATTCCATTTGTACATATTCCTAAACTTATATGCTGTATAAGGAGTATGAGGACCAGTTATGATCCAGCTATTGTGGTTACAGGATCACACGGCTATTTTTTCTTGTTTTAACTGTTTTAAAATGTCTTGGGGGGGTCTACTACTTTTCTAGGAGATAATCAGTTAAATAAAATAATTTTTTTCTATATATATTTGGGATGCGTAGGTTTTTATGACATTTTAGAGATACCTAAAGCTCTCTTTTCTATCTCCTTGATAGACCTAAGGCCAGTAAATGTACATTGAGGAAGAGCTATCAGTCATGTTCTTCAACCTAAATCAGCTTTTTTTGCACTGTTGTCACACTATAAAATTTCCCTTGTCAGGACAACAGACCCCTGGATGCAGACTGCCACCAATAGTCTACCATTATATCAGTAAAATATAGCCACACAGTACCTTGCATGGAAAAAAATTAAAAAATTGTTGTTTCTTGGTCTGTAGCAATGCATAGCTATCTAGATCAATTATCATGAAGTAATTTGTTCAGACGTGGGAGAGTAACCTGCATTTCAACCTTTAACGCACCCCAAATAATGCCCTGCCAATTGTACAATTCCTTCCCCTCCAGATCACACAGAGACTGTTGTGTTTCTCTGAGTCGTCAAATTCAGAACTCATTTTGGTGGAGATTTCAGAAGTCTGTTGAGACAGAAATGTCTTTCATTAGTTTCCGGGTCAATAGTCCCTTGTAGTTGAAATTGACTAATAACATGGAAGGAGCTAAAATAGCTGAGTATAAATAGAAACAACAGTATTATCACACTGCTGCCTGGGGCAAAGTGTCTAACATATCCCTGCTCATTTAATGATCTGTGACACCACAGAGCACAGCGCTATTGCTCCATACATGTGGCGAGGCCTGTCCCCTCAAAGCCTAGCACTTCGGAAGGCATTGAGTTATCACTGTCAATGGCTTGGTCCTCTATCAGCACCCTCATCTACAATCTGACTTTGGTCCTCTATCAGCACCCTCATCTACAATCTGACTTTAGCTCTATAATTTCTGGATTGTTGATTTTGAAGGGTGGAAGGCAAAACACATTGTAGGGGTATACAATTGCATGCATTTTTAAAGAACATGTAAAATCATTCATTTACCAACACATTTGTTGTACAGTTTATTCAAAACTAGAAGGCACGCTTTGGTTCATTGCTTTTTAACTACCCACAATGTATATATGAAAAGCATAATCTATGACAAGAAGGTTGTTCTACATAGATGATCCCAATGCTGTTAATGTGAATATACTGGATAAATAAAGGGGTAGATTTACATTAAGGAGGGTCAGCGTTAAGAATTAAATTGGGGGTTAGTGTTACGGTTTAAGTACTGGTGGGTGTTAGGGTTATAGGAAAGTGTACAGTAAGAGTTAAGGCTACAGGGATGGTAAGGGCCACACAGAGGGATGAAGTGAGGCTTAATGTGATGGCTACATGGATGATTAGTGTGATGGTTAGGGTTACAGGGAGAGTTGGTGTGAAGGTCAATGCGAGGGTTAAGGATAGAGTAAGGGTTAGCATGAACATTACTGTGAGTGTTACGGATGAAGGGAAAGTAACAGTGTGGGCTAGGACTACAGGGAGGGTAACAGAGAGGGTTAGAGTTGTTGGGTGGGTTGCTGTGAGGGTTGGGTTTACAAGAATGTATACTATAAGGATTAAGAATTCCATTAGAGTAATAGTGGGGATTAAGGCTACAAGAAGGTTTATTGTGATGGTTAAGGTTACAAGGGGTGTTAGTGTGATAGTTAGAGTTACTGGGAGGGTTAGTGTGATGGTAAGGGTTACAGGGAAGGTAACAGGGAGGGTTAGTGTAATGGTAAGGGTTACAGGGAAGATAACAGGGAGGGTTAGTGTAATGGTAAGGGTTACAGGGAAGATAACAGGGAGGGTTAGTGTGATGGTAAGGGTTACAGGGAAGGTAACAGGGAGGGTTAGTGTAATGATAAGGGTTACAGGGAAGATAACAGGGAGGGTTAGTGTAATGGTAAGGGTTACAGGGAAGATAACAGGGAGGGTTATTGTGATGGTTAAGGTTACAAGGGGTGTTAGTGTGATAGTTAGAGTTACTGGGAGGGTTAGTGTGATGGTAAGGGTTACAGGGAAGGTAACAGGGAGGGTTAGTGTAATGGTAAGGGTTACAGAGAAGATAACAGGGAGGGTTAGTGTAATGGTAAGTGTTACAGGGAAGGTAACAGGGAGGGTTAATGTAATGGTAAGGGTTACAGGGAAGATAACAGGGAGGGTTAGTGTAATGGTAAGGGTGACAGGGAAGATAACAGGGAGGGTTAGTGTAATGGTAAGGGTTACAGGGAAGGTAACAGGGAGGGTTAGTGTAATGGTAAGGGTTACAGGGAAGGTAACAGGGAGGGTTAGTGTAATGGTAAGGGTTACAGGGAAGGTAACAGGGAGGGTTAGTGTAATGATAAGGGTTACAGGGAAGGTTACAGGGAAGGTAACAGGGAGGGTTAGTGTAATGGTAAGGGTTACAGGGAAGGTAACAGGGAGGGTTAGTGTAATGGTAAGGGTTACAGGGAAGGTAACAGGGAGGGTTAGTGTAATGGTAAGGGTTACAGGGAAGGTAACAGGGAGGGTTAGTGTAATGATAAGGGTTACAGGGAAGGTTACAGGGAAGGTAACAGTGAAGGTTAGTGTAATGGTAAGGGTTACAGGGAAGATAACAGGGAGGATTAGTGTAATGGTATGGGTTACAGGGAAGGTAACAGGGAGGGTTAGTGTAATGATAAGGGTTACAGGGAAGATAACAGGGAGGGTTAGTGTAATGGTATGGGTTACAGGGAAGGTAACAGGGAGGGTTAGTGTAATGGTATGGGTTACAGGGAAGGTAACAGGGAGGGTTAATGTAATGGTAAGGGTTACAGGGAAGGTAACAGTGAAGGTTAGGACTACAGAAAGGGTAAGTATGAGAGTTACTGTGAGTGTTAAGGATAAAGAGAATGTACAGTATCAGTGATAGTTCAAACTACAGAGGTATGAAGGTTACCTTGAGGGTTCAGGCTACGGAAGGGTTAGCATGAGCATTACTGGGAGTCTTAAGGATAAAGGGACAGTAACAGTGTAGGTTAGGGCTACAGGGAGGGTTATTGTGAGGGTTAGGGTTACAGGGATGATAATAGTAAGGGTTAGGACTTCAGGACTTGTGCTGGGGCTACAAGTTAGTACAAGGGTTAAGGATACTGGGAGAGTAATGGTGAGGGTTAGGGCTACAGGGAGGGTTAGTATGAGTTGCACCATAGGATAAGGTATTACAGTCAGCAAGGGGAGCTCTACACAGAAAATTACCAGAGATTTAGTATTTATTTTTCTGTAGTACAACACCCTATGTGTAAAGTAAGCCGGGCAATTTGCTAAACAAGAACCACTGTATGCAATCACCAGGATGGCCTGCACACCATCATTGCACACAACACTTTTATGTGTCCTGAATGGTCACAGATTTTTAGAACTCATGGTTTTAAGGATAGTGGATCTAGCTATTGCATTGCAAGCCTGCTAACAGTGTGCACTTGCAACATGCCTGTATATTTGCAATGTACAGTTTGCCAGCGATGGGCCCTGGAAGGCAGATAGGTTTTTCCATTATTTGGGTTGTGGTCCCTTTCAGGGAAACAGTGAGAGATACTGTTGAGTACTCACTGTCAGGGGTTTCCCGGTAGTCTGGTTGGAGAAGAGAGGACTGATCCTCAGTTCTCTTAGGATTGGTAAATCCTCATTTGGGACCTGGAATTTGGAGACTCGAAGAGATTTTGGGTAGGAAATAGCCTCCAACCCTGATTACAGAGTCCCTAAAGAATTAAACTGCCTGTGGGGGAAGCTTGAAAAGGAGCAGCAAGCAGTCAGTACTTGTGTGTCAAATGGAATGGAATAGTCCACAGCTGCAAGAAAGAGTGGAGAGTTTCTAGAGACTGAGCTCCTGCGGCTTTTCTTGTACACTAAAGTACACAGAAACCATAACCTAGGTGTAGGACTGGTATACCAGCAGTGAGCTGTAATATTGTTTTCAATGCATACATTGTACCAGAACAATGGACTGTTGGTATTTGTTTGCTGAAGAAAACTGTTTTGTTTTCCAGGTTTTGAAGGAACAATAAAGACTTTTACATTTACAAATGGCTGGTTGGTGATCCCGGATTCCCCATATTACAGCACTCATAATGTGTTATCCATCTTCTAAGATCAGTCATAACTAGCCTGAGGCCTGAATGTTTTTATGTATGCTGGATTGCGCTGTCACAGACCCCTGCAAAGAAAAACACTTTTGCTTTGTGTTTGGTGCAACATTAATGAAAAAACATGAGCAGGAAGACCCTAAATGCACTGTGGCATCTGGACTACCTCTCTCTCTGTCTCTCTCTCTCTCCAGCATAAATATATATATATATATATACACACACATACATATATAAATCTATATATATATATGTTTATGTACATATTAGGAGTCAGCTTTTTTTTTTATAAAGGCATGACTTGAAAACGAATTAAACTTAGAGTAACTAAGATTAGATATAGAAAAATATCAATTAAAGTCTGCTTCTCAGTGGAAGAGCAGCTGTTCCGGACAGTGGGCGTTAATTGAGCTCACTAGAGAAACATGATATTTGCGTCTAATGAAGAATGTTTTATGTATTTTCTATTGTTCTGTCTAGGGCTGACTTCCCCCAACACTCCATCATGTGTGGCTTTCCTGGACATAATTTGGTAACTGTCTCCTAGCTTAAATGGTCCAATGTAGAATAAATAAACTGACTGAGTCACCATTTGACCTCTGGGGTGACTGCCTTTTGTAAAACAGAATAGAAGTGGCCACACAGCAATGCGTGTTATACAGCGGGCATGGGCAACCAGCAATGTTCCAGCTATTGGGTATTCACAAGTTATAGTTTGTCTGCAGTGGCAGCACTTGTCTTTGACTGCCATACCTTATGGTTTTCCCCTTAGAAATAATTTGCTCTCTCTGGGTTTATGCCCTTATCTCAGGGCCACCAATCTAGATTCCTGTATTTTAATTTTGAACAGATTTCTGTTGTGGTCATCACATCTTTCATCCATTATTTTGGCATGTCCACAGTCCACACAGTAAATCTTTCTATAAAGATATATTACAAATAACAACATAATAGTAGTAACAGCTATAACATTCTCATAACACTTAGCACATGGACACTGCATGCAGACATACTAGTCCAGATCATAGAGGAAACTTGCTACTTTGATACACCCATTACCTGTTTGCTGATTGCTTAAATCTCTTTCCCCATTGTGGATATTTCCTCCAACATACTGAGCTCCAACGTGCCGCAAAAAACTGTATTCAGACCTGCCACTTGGACTACTCTTATCATTTAATCTGTAAGGTGTGAGTTGGCCCAAATAGAGCTTAACTACCCACCATAAGTTTAGGGTCCCCTACAGTCTAACCCCTCTCTAGTAATAACTCCTAGCCCCCACCCCCAAATGCATTCAAATATCTAGTGTCTAACATTCTGTGTATACTCAAGTGCTATTGTTCATCACGGTTTGCTTTGTCTTAAAGTGTCTAAATACCTGGTGGTTCACCCAGCCAGTCTTGGATACTATCCCAGGGTTTGACTGACTGACACCTTCAAATTCATTGTTTGCTTTAAGTCTGCTGTGTTCAGTTACATTGTGTCTGTGGTTCATTTAAAGGGGTATACAACATCACCGTTATCGGTATCTGGTAACTGGGAATCATGTAACTGCTATGATTAGTCATAACAGTTCCATGATAACAATGTAAACAACCTGTCATGAACGGTTTCCCATTCTTGAAAAACTTGCTTCCAATTGTGATCTGTGATTGGCCCACAGCAATCACATGGTACCGTGATACATGTACATTGTGATTAGCTTAACCAATCACAGATCACAATCAAAAGCAAGCTGTTCATGAATGGGACATGCCAGATAAAGCTATTGCTTATACAGTGAACTTCTGACAACAGGATATTAAAAAAATAGTACAAAATAAAAAGAAAAAAAAAGATTAAAAAAAATGAATTATATATATATATATATATATATATATATATATATATATCATACTCTTAACATACTCTTATCAGCCAGTATTCCTGGTCACTGCAACAGCAATCATATGACTATATATGTGACAATAGTGACAGTATATTAAGAAAAAAACTATGAAAAAAAATGTATTTAATTTATGCATCTTCCAAAAAAGTGACAAAAAATTACAACTTCAAATAACTCGCCATGTCTCGTACTAAATACCTCAGACTGTCTGCTTTCCAAAAATTTGGGTAGGGTGGGGGATATTTGTACTCTCCTGCCTTTTTTAGGGTTTCAAGAAATGAGATGATGAAATGTATTTATTTAATTGCATATGTTTTATACCATAAAGAAGAAAATATGTTTTTTTCTCCAAAATGTTGGAATTTGTCATTTATATAGTAAAAAAGAAAAAACCCAGCAGTGATCAAATGCCACCAAAGAGAGCTCTATTTGTGTGAATATAAATGATATATGCTTCATATGGGTACAGTGTTGCATGACCATGCAATTGCCAGTTAAAGTAGTGCAGTGCCAAATAGAAAAAAATGGCCTGGTCAAGAAGGGTGTAAAACCTTCTGGAGCTCAAGTGGTTAATATTTTATAGCTACCTCACAATGCATGCTGGAAAAAGCTGTTTGTGTAAATTGGTATTATAACATTAAAATAAGTTTACACAGACAGGAATTATTGTGATGTGACAGATTTGCATAAATTCAGAATTACATTGGCACATTTGGGTAAGTATGTAAAGCTAAGACCCTGATTTACTGAAGAATTAAAGTGTGTTTGCTCTCAAATTTTCCATTATGTTAGCAAACAAGGTTAACCTCCCTAGAGGTCTGATTATGTCAGTATTTCTGTGCTCAAAGCGGTACTTTTTTTGCATGGAAATAATATTATTATTTTATTATTATACAGTATTTATATAGCGCCAACGGTTTGCTCAGCGCTGTACATTATAATGGGAGACAGTACACGAGACCGAACAGTAACAATACAATTCTATACACGAGGGGTTCGAAGGCCCTGCTCCTTGGAGCTTACAATCTAGGAGGGAGGGGAGAGTGGTACAGGAGGAAATAGCTGTAGGGGATGGAGTGGTGGGAAGAGCGAAGGAGATCAGCATATTAGGTGAGGGCGGGGTAGGCTTCTCTGAAGAGATTGGTTTTCAGGGTGTGCCTGAAGGTGGGGAGGGAAGGTGACAGTCTGATGGATTGGGGTACTGAGTTCCAGAGGATGGGGGAAGCCCTGGAGAAGTCCTGGAGACGGGCATCGGAGGAGGAGACCAGGGAACTGGAGAGATGGAGGTCTTGTGAGGAGCGGAGAGTGTGTTTTGGGTGGTAGATGGATATCTGGTCGGTGATGTAGTTTGGGGCAGTGTTATGAACAGCTTTGTACGTCAATATTAATATTTTGAATTTTATCCGTTGGGCAATCGGAAGCCAGTGGAGGGATTGGCAGAAGGGGGTGGCAGATACGGAGCGGTTGGTAAGATGGATGAGTCTGGCCGCAGAATTCAGGATAGACTGAAGCGGGGATAGCCTGTGTTGGGGTAGGCCAGCAAGGAGGGAGTTGCAATAGTCAAGTCGGGAGATGATAAGGCAGTGAATGAGTTATATGTAGTTATAAAATATGTAGTTTTTTATTGTAGGCCTGTAATTCTTAGGGATAACTCACTGAAATCTGTCCGAACAAGAGTCTAGTAAACATCCCGGGTATGATAAAATTTGAAATAGAAATCATAAATTATAATAAATAATCATAAAAAATAATATTATAATAATAATAAATTTAATTCAATAATGTAAGCCATCCAAAAAGACTGAAATTTGAAATTTTGACCTAAAGGGATGCTTTTTGGACGCCATGGATGTTTCTCAGTTTCCAGGCAGAAAGGACAGTAAAAATGCAGGCGGGGCACAGGGCAAAGCACTAGGGACAAAATGTATGTGAAATGGTTTGATACAGTAATGTTTTACTATCAGATTTTAGTGTATAGAGTGAAAGTCAAATTTTTACATTTTTTAAATTCCCGCCATTCCGTCCCCTGTACGTCCCGTATGTCCCGACGCTCGCAGGGAACGGAACCCGGAAGATAGATGTCACCATTTGCCGGAGGAGATGGCCGGGGACGCTGCAGGGGGGACATCACGGGAGCAAAGGACAACGTAAGTGCAAGAGGGAATCCCTGAGCAATGCTGCAGGGTAATCCCGAGTATAGCTCGGGATTACCGCTTTTGGTACTGAAAGTTAACCCCGAGCTACACTTGGGAATACCTCCAGGGGGGTTAAACAAAGTGAACATTCACTTTACATCACTCTATAATCTGCAAGGAAAATGAATAATTTTTAATATTTTGTACTTGATTGGATAATTGAAGTCAGCACAACTTTACCATATTCCTTACACTAGGTAAAAATTCACTTTGCAAAAATAATTCACTTAGCTTAGTGAATATGGTAAACTTTTTTTTTCCTTGCACATGATTGGGTATTCATTAGAAAGTGTTATGCAGGCCATAGATGGATCGTAATTCGGCCGATTTTTCGTCTGGAAGAAAAATCTACCGATTATCTTATCGTTCGTGGACGATTTCGTCGGCCGTTTTTCGTGTATTTTGGCCTTTCAGATTATCGGTGATGTTGGAAAATTTTCGGAAAACGCCCGACTTTATCCTCATTGATGGTCAAAAACGGACGATCGTTTTCCGAAAATGTTATGCGCATGTGCAGTGACCTGGAAAGAGAAGTTTGCAGCGTACGAAGTTTCGTTTCCGGTACAAATTAAAAATAAAAATGACATCATTTCCCGTTATAGGTTACTCATTAATCGGCCGATTTTCGTAATAATTGGTGGTCAGGTAGGTTTTTTAGACCGACCGATAGTTCGTTAATCGACCGAAAATCGGCCGAATTACGATCCATCTATGGCCTGCATTAGACAGGACAATTTGGTTGGTTGTAGGCTGACTGGTAAGCTGAGCTGGGAATTTTTCTTTGTTGTTGTTTGACATACGTCGCCCTTCCATGTGCCCCTTACTGCAAAGGCCAAGTATAGACTGGGGCAGTTGCCATTTTTTTTTGTACTGTTGGTATACTGGTGAAAGATGCACTGGACATCTTAGCTGCCATTGTGCTATATCCTGGGTGTCCAGTGCGCCCCTATGCCTTTAATGAGGAGTAGGCTCCCTCCAGGCTCACCTGCCCTTAGTCTATCCATTATTATGCATGTGCTTCTACTATGGAGGCTCTCAACATTTATAGTTAGGACTTCAGACAGCAGGGTGCCGTGAAGAGGCTCTGCAGCTTACGCACGTATTTGCAAATGTGTGCAAACTAAACCCCTGCTTTTAACATGAACTGCTAGACAGGATAATTTGGTTGGTTGGAGGTTGGCTGGTAAGTTGAGCTGGGCATTTTTCTTTGTTGTTGTTTGACATTCATTAGAAAGTAAACTTTACTTTGTTTCACCTCATTTACCTAGGTAGGTGACAATTCACTTTAAAAGAGAACACACTACTCATTTAGTAAATGGTCCCCGATGAGTATAAATGCAATCCAATGCATCCAATGCATTTGTTGGAAACCAGACAACAATGCAAATGGATTAATCTTATTTTTTATTTATAGACTTTTATGATACCTTTTTCCTACATAAAAGGGAAGGGGGCTGGATCAGATCAGGAGTGACCTGGTCTAGCCACCCTATGTACTTTTGCAGCAAAAAGATTGCTTGTAAAAGTGATTGTATACTGCGGGGAGAATCTGTGCAGAGCTGGTCCAGCGCTGTGCTGCCCAAAGATGATTGTTTGAGTTCACAGGAAATTCTGGTGACCTCATAGATGACATCATCACAATGTGTTTCACTGTGTGCTTAATAAGAGTGTTTGGTAGAGAATTTCAAACCTGGGAGCTAAAGAATTCAGACCTTTTTCCTCGCACTGAACTGCAGTTGGTATAGACAGCCAGCACGTTAAGTACCAACACATGGGACATGCCGCAGCTGCTAAAAATGGACACTGTTTAAATGTTGGTGGAACAAACAAATGCAATTTTAAAATGGTACCTTGGACTAAAGTGGTTAAAGTCTCATAATATATAAATTAACTCATTTTTTACTTTCTAATCCTCAAAATAATAATTGTGGAAATGTCTAATAAATACCTCTACAATGTCCATGAAAGTGGAATCACATGAAGACCACAGTACGTATATTTAATCCGATCTTTCATGAGACAATTACAAATGTCACATAGCTCACTTTCACACAATTAAACGCTCTGCTTTCTTTTTGTAAAGTAAGGATTTCTTCCTCATCAGACAATGGCAAGAAGACAGGTTAAGCCATCTGTCATCCACTCTATATATGATTGATTGCTCGGCAATTGACTGTTTGGTCAGCAGACTGAATTTGGAAAATAGATGTTGAGTGGTGAAACAAAGGCTTGGCATCCAGCGCATCCTGTTGTGTCTGCTTTCCACTTCTTAGCCCTAACGCTATGAGATGAAATATAACTTCCCAGGTTGGGAAAATGGGTTTTATTTTTATTTTATATACAGAAAAGACACTTGCAAGCTTTTATATTATTTAGGAATCTGCTGAGAAGAGGAGTCGAGGTTTAACGCAACGTTCATTACCAAGTAGCCAGTGTGTACTTTTTGGTTTTAAATGAATTTGTTGAAGGAAAATGTAAACCATGTTGGTGCCACAGTTAGTAATGAAGACCATCTCACACTGCTGGGAATAAGGGCAAAAGCAGAAGCTGTTAAAGAACCACCCGTTCAACAGGCCCACCTAAAGAACAATTTTATTATTCAGAAAAGAACAGACTGCTCCATGAACAACATTGATAAAATCAGCACTGTACTGAGGGCGTATTGCACTGCTGGAGATCAAGACTGCTACCCTCTGTGTGAGAAGGATATGAAAAAGGGAAGGGTGTTGATGGGTTATCTTAGAGTAAAACAATTTGCGTATTGAAAAAAATCAAAGAATTCACTGTTTCTGGTAGTCCCATTTATATTTAAGCACTGCAGACTGGTTCTCACACCAGTATGGCACAAGTTTATCAATGATTCATGAGCAGCGTTGTTGATTGGAGCACTGTGGAGAGGACATTTCATATCTCTGGTGCTCTGTTTTAGAAGAATTTAAAGAGTTGAGTTGGCCATAGAGGTGGATGAAGGAATCCTCCCCACTGTGCAATTGTATTCTGACAGCAGGGCTCCTTGCTAGCAAAACACACTGATCAATGGCTGCAGCCTATCGGATGCAGCCATTTGTTGACAAAAGTTTAGCAACATTCCCATTCAACAGAAGTCTATCATTAGATCAACTTCTGTTGAGTAGGAATGGACATAGATAGACTGAAATTTGTTTGCTTGCTGCTGAGCTGGTCAAATTTAAATCCATCTATGGCCAGATTTAGAAGGACAAAAGAGGGTCATTAATTAGTTGTCTAGTTATGTTAATCAGATTAAAGCACTTTGCATATTGCTCATTAAAATTTTTCAACAGTTTTTCCACAAATGATTGTACCCTGAAAAGAGAGCAAGGCAGAATGAAAGAGAGGTAGGAAGGGAAGAGAGAAAGAGATGGAGAGAATACTTTAACATTTATTTGCATTAAAGTGTACCTTATTTACACCTTACATACTGTGAATAGTAGGCATCTCTAAGTGCTAGAATTCCACATCTGATTTCTGTGTAGCACCCATAAAAGCAGGAATACAAGTATGTATCATCATAGGGTGGGAGTGGGAGGAGTCTGAGTAAGCTAACTACAAGCTCCATGGGTTTTGGGGGTATCTGTTTACATAGTAAGGTTAAAAAACAATTCTTCATAGACTTGCTTTAATATATAGTTTAATATATAGTTTAAAAATTGAAATTCTAGACTTCCCTATTAAAGGGATAAATGGTCATGTTTGAAGGTATCCCTGACTTTACAAGCTAATGCCCATACAAATTACATAATACAGCACTGTAAAATAGGAAATATGACAGAGCAGTATGCTTTAGTCAATCAAAGCTCATACGTTTCTGCAAGCTGATGTGTTAGTGGTTAATATGATTTTACTGCAAGTTCTAAAAAAATGATTATTCCTTGTGCAGCAGTTATACAAATTAAAACAACTTACCTGTGGTGTGGAGGATGGGGCTTGGGCCCCCTTGAAGAATTTCAGCAATTTAAAAATGTAAGGAGCATTGTACACAAAGGATGGCATGCATTCTGATTGAATATCAATCACATGCTAATTATTACTTGTGAGCTAATATGGTGAATTTCTATAAATAGGTGAAATACAAAAAAGTATATATAAATAAAAAAAATGAATAAATGTGTCTTGAATCAAAAATAATAAAAATTAAATCACCTTATTATAAATGCACAAATAGGTTCGCAAACACATCACACCAACTCATAAATAGTGTCAGAATCTATATAAAAACAAATAACTGTGCTGCACTCCTATATTGATGTAAATCAACTATAAAAACAGTGTAAGTCCTTACAATATATTATCCAAACAGTACACAAAATTACTTGAATGATCCCTTTAGGATATAGAGAAATATTAGTGTAATAACATTATTATGTGTCCAATATCAATAATAAAGTGAAATCCTCCTTTTCTGAGAGATGGGTACAAATAGGTGAATTCACTCCAACATATAGATGATTGCGGTATATATGAAGCTCAATTATGCGCTCACCTCCATTTTTAGCCCAAAAATACAGGCTAAACAAGCTGTTTATCCTAAAAGGATAAAATGTGCACTGATGTTCACCACCTTCTTTGAATGTGTCCACAGTGTGATTTCCTGATTATCCACCTGGTGTCTCTCCTCTCATTACTATCCTATGCAGATCTGTGGATGGATGGATATTTCCTCCTTCTCACCTCCAAGGGGAATAATCCTCCTAGATCCACTTCAGAAGTCTCCAAGGGGAATAATCCTCCTAGATCCACTCCAGAAGTCTCCACACATATAATGCCAAAAAAAGAACAAAAGATAGTGCTTTACCTTTATAAAACACTTTATTGCATAGCCATTCTATTGCACTCACATTTTAATAATTAAAACAAGCCTTAATGCATATCTCCTTGTGTGCACCGCACACTAGCTGTATTCGCCATATAGAAGCCGACTGGGCGTGGTGACGTCAGAGCCCCTCCCCTACGCGTTACTCCACCGGTCACGTGGCTTCATCAGGGGGAATTGATTGGAGACTTCTGAAGTGGATCTAGGAGAATTATTCCCCTTGGAGGTGAGAAGGAGGAAATATCCATCCATCCATACATCCACAGATCTGCATAGGATAGTAATGAGAGGAGAGACACCAGGTGGATAATCAGGAAATCACGCTGTGGACACATTCAAAGAAGGTGGTGAACATCAGTGCACATTTTATCCTTTTAGCATAAACAGCTTGTTTAGCCTGTATTTTTGGGCTAAAAATGGAGGTGAGCACATAATTGAGCTTCATATATACCGCAATCATCTATATGTTGGAGTGAATTCACCTATTTGTACCCATTCTGATTGAAACCTCAGCAAGTTGGCAACTCCATTCCCAAGGAAGGACCCATCACTTCATAGCTTTCTGTATATGTCCATATTCTTAACAGGGAGAGCAAGCAGTGTAAATAGACATCTGGGCTCTGTTTAGGAAAAATTAGGTAGTGGGCTGTTGCTAAATTGTGCAAGTATGCAGAGTGGTGAATCAGGGTACAAAAGTAATACACAGAGATGCAAATCTGAACTTGGAACTAAAGTTGTCATCTTTTCTGCTGTTCAGTATAAGTGCATGATTCATTACACTGGCTGAACAGAATTCCAAATCCATTGGTATGGAAAACTATTCAAATATATGTGTTTTTTTTAAGTTGTTAGCCTGGATTTTCATTTAACTGTGTACCTTGTAACCTAAAATGACAGATTCAAATAGGCTTAGCAGAATCAGTATCCTGCATGTGTACAATTGATATATCGACATATACAGCACTTGGCGTAGAGCTGAGTTCATTTTAGAGACTATAATGAAACGTATATGCCAAGACTGTAAAGAAATGCATTTGTTCAGTCTACCAGGAAAAAAAAATCAGAGCAACGCTATTCAGCTTCTGAACAATAGAAAGTAAAATTGCTCTAAATAACAATAGAGTCACATCGCACGGCTGCATGCCAACTGAAAAAATGAACACTAGGATCCAAAATGAATTGTATTAAATATATTCTATCATAATAACTTGATTACTGCCAAGACCCATGTATAATAAATAGAGGCCAATGAGCCCTTAGTCATGGCTCATTTAAGAAATAATGCAAAAAAATCAAATCCAGACGGATAGTAAAATACCATTTATACATTAAAGAGGACTTCCAGGTATATACATTTTCATACATACAGGGCATCCAGAAAGTATTCACAGCGCTTAACTTTTGCCACAATTTGTTATGTTACAGCCTTATTCCAAAATTGATTCAATTCAATTTTTTCCTCAACATTCTACAAACAATACCCCATAAGGACAATGTGAAAGAAGTTTGTTTTGAAATCTTTGCAATTTATTAAAAATAAAAAAATGAAAAAAAAACCCACATGTACCTAAGTATTCACAGCCTTTGCTCAATACTTTGTTAAAACATCTTTAGCACCAATTACAGCCTCAAGTCATTTTGAGTATGATGCTACAAGCTTGGCACACTTATTTTTGGGCATTTCTCCCATTCTTCTTTGCAGTACCTCTCAAGCTCCATCAGGTTGGATGGGGAGGGTCGGTGCACAGCCACTTTCAGATCTCTCCAGAGATGTTCAATCAGGTTCAAGTGGGCTCTGGCTGGGCCACTCCAGGAAAATCACAGAGTTGGCCTGTAGCCACTCCTTTGTTATGTGGGCTGTGTGCTTAGGGTCATTGTCCGGTTGAAAGATGAACAGTCACCCCAGTCTAAGTTCCAGAGCACTCTGGAACAGGTGTTCATCAAAGGATGTCTCTGTACATTGCTGCATTCATCTTTCATTCGATCCTGACTAGTCTCCCAGTTCCTGCCGCTGAAAAACATCCCCACAGCATGATGCTGCCACCACCATGCTTCAATGTAGGGATGGTATTGGCCAGGTAGTGAGCGGTGCCTGGTTTCTTCCAAACATGACGCTTTGCATTAAGGCCAAAGAGTTCAATCTTTGTTTCATCAGGCCAGACAATTTTGTTTCTCACAGTCTGAGAGTCCCTTAGGTGCCTTTTGGACAACTCCATTTGCCTTTTACTGAGGAGTGGCTTCCGTCTGGCCACTCTACTATACAGGCCTGATTGGTGGAGTGCTGCAGAGATGGTTGTTCTTCTGGAAGGTTCTCCTCCCTCCACAGAGAAACTCTGAAGCTCTTTCAGAGTGACCATCGGGTGCTTGGTTACCTCCCTGACTAAGGCCTTTCTCCCTCGATCACTCATTTTGGCCAGGTGGCCCACTCTAGGAAGATTCCTGGTGGTTCCAAACTTCTTCCATTCACAGACGATGGAGGCCACTGTGCTCACTGGGACCTTCAATGCTGCAGAAAATTTTCTGTATCCTTCCCCAGATCTGTGCCTTGATACAATCCTGTCTCGGAGGTCTACGGACAATTCCTTGGACTTCATGGCTTGGTTTGTACTCTGACATGCACTGTTAACTGTGGGACCTTTATATAGACAGGATTATGCCTTTCCTAATCATGTCCAATCAACTGAATTTCCCACAGGTGTGTGAGATGGGGAAACAGCTCTCATTGTTTGAACACTGTTTGTGTGGAAATAAATTACTGTTTTGACTGGCATTCTGCGGTTTAGCCACAAGATGTTACTGTTTTTCTAACACAGCCTCAGACTGCATAGATATTTGTATATTCATGAGGAGGTGGGGTTTTTGCACAGGAGAGATAGACGCCATGTTTTGGAGCATGGTGAATAAGGGGCCGTGTGAGCTGAGAATCTGATAACATCCAGGTGTGAAAGCATCCCACACTAACCAGAGATTGCTGCCAGGAATGCTGATGAGATTGCTGCCAGGAAGCTGATGAGATTGCTGCCAGGAAGGCTGATGAGAGCAGAGGAACTAAGCAACATATACGGCAAGACCGCATGCTTGTTGGAGAGACATTTGTTCTGTTCTCACCAGCGGATGCAACGCAGACCCGGGTCGGTAAGATCATGCACACACCTCATTTCAGTGTTGGTGCCTTGAAACTGAGTCCAGGCCTATAGTTAGTTAGGGTCTCTGTTTGTGTCAGGCCACAAGTGTTGTTACTGATTATTGGCAGGACTCCACAACTTAAAGTGACATTTCACATTGGAGAGCTGATAAAATCCTACAAACTCAAGCCAGACTGGCGTTTTGCTCAGAAAGAATACTCAGGCACGTGCTACAGGACCAGTTATGGGAGGGGGAATACTGTAGATTTGTGTAAGATTGTAAGCTGTTGTGCTGCACTGCAGGCTAGCCCATACCATACACCCATACACTGATTCCTGCTCTTTTAGGTTAATAACAGGTAAGGTGTGGCAGCTTATTTGTGCCCGCCAGTAGGTAAATTACTTCACTTTCTACCTTCATACATCAGAAGGCGCCGTGCTGTGCAGCACAAGGGTCTCAGCCTTTGGGCCGGGTGTATGTAAATTTATTGTATGTTCTCAGCATTTGTGGTTGTGTTTATTTGCCACATCTAAGTAAAATTCTGTTGTGGCAAAAGCTGGTGTTGGGGTTGCTTTCCTTGTTTGTGACTTCACTGTATCCTGGGGAGCCCACCCCGGTACGCAGCTTACAGGTGGACTCCAATCAAGTTGTGGAAACATCTCAAGGATGATCAGTGGGAACAGGATGCACCAGAGCTCAATTTTGAGTGTCATGGCAAAGGCTGTGAATACTTAAGTACATGTATTTTTAATAAATTTTAAAGATTTCAAAACAAACTACTTTCACGTTGTCATTATGGGATATTTGTAGAATACTGAGGAAAAAAATAAAATTAATCCATTTTGGAATAAGGCTGTAACATAACAAAATGTGGCAAAAGGTACGCGCTGTGACTACTCTCTGGATTCACTGTAGTTTCTTTGGTCCAGCTAGGACCAATGTAACTATGTATTTTCCTTACCTGGCCGATGCCTCTGGAAACTAGAAGTCACTGATGTAGACAATGCTACTCCAGTGATCTACACTTGCCCACCTCCCCACCTCCCCACCTGTTCTCTCTTTACCAGAGAATACTTTGGGGTTGATTTACTAAAACTGGAGTACAAAATCTGGTGAAGCTGTACATGGTAGCCAATCAGTTTCGCTTTGACAAAAAAAAAACTGTAAGCTGATTAGTTTCTATGCAAAGCTGCACCAGATTTTGCACTCTCCAGTTTTAGTAAATCAACCCCTTTGTATTCTTTCAGAATTCTCTGAATGGCACCCGTGCCTCCCGACCTCCTATATACATATGCTTACAGGATGGAGACACATTCATGACTTTATAATTGTGCTGATATCCCTTCATCGATCAATCAAGAGCCTGTGGTCAGTCCTTAACCTCCTTAGCGGTTTTCCCGAGTGTAGCTCGGGTTAAAAATTTTAGTACCAAGAGCGGTAACCCCGAGCTACACTCGGGCTTACCATGCAGCATTGCTCAGGGGGTCCCTGCAGCACTTACCTTGTCTTTCGCTTCCGCAATGTGTCCCCTGCAGCGTCCCCGGCCATCTCCTCCGGCCGATGCCGGCATCCGGGTTCCGTGTTCTGGTCCCTGTGAGGTCGAGATGTACGGGCGCCGGAACCGGCGGGAAATTTGAAATTTTTTAAAAATGTCATTTTTGCTGTCATTGCTGTTTCAATGCATTTCACATACATTTTGTCCCTAGTGCTTTGTCTTGTGCCCTGCCTGCATTTTGACTGTTCTTTCTGCCTGGAAACTTAGAAAAGTCCATGGCGTCCAAAAAGCATCCCTTTACATCAAAAGCGGTTTTAGAACAGCCATAGTAAATCAGAACCACTTGCAGAATTGAGTGATAATGATTCGTGGGGAAATTCCTCATCAGACACTGAAAACGATTTTGCGACTTTGCTCAGCGATGTGCGAATTTGCCTCTGTATTTCAAATTTCAGTGTTTTTGGTTTGATTATATTATTCAATTAAATTTATTATTCTTATATTCTTATTTTTTATGATTATTTATTAAATTATAATTTATGATTTCGTGTTTCAAGTTTTATCCTACCCGGGATGTTTACTAGACTCTTGTTTGTACAGATTTCAGTGAGTTATTCCTAAAAATTACAGCCTACAATAAAAAACTACATATTTCCATGCAAAAAAATGGTATCGCTTTCAGCACAAAAAATCGGAAAGAATCATACCGTCGAGGAGGTTAACCAGGCTATAGGGTTTATAAATGTCACATCAGATTCACATATTTTCAGTTGGCAAAATGAGTCCTGGGTGAAAGTTGTGTGAATATTATGTGAAAACATTTAAAAATACACCTCTTAAAGTACTGTATATCTAAATCCAAAATCTTTTTTTAATTTTAGAAAGCGTAGGCAATGGCTAAAACCCTTGTCAGGTTTTATTTTGTCCCACTAGGGAGATTTTCATCCATTCTGTCCTATGGACACAATAGGAAGTGAGGATAAATCTCTCCAAGTGAGGGAAATCCTTTCTAATAGTGGTCATACACACTTTGTTAAATGATTGATCTTATTCATGAACATACCCAGTGCTGCTGATCGATGCAAAAGGATTGATTATTTTCCTGATCGACTCAATTTCAACAAATCTGGTCTAAAAAGATTGGAAGAAAAGTTGTGGTCTTTCAATTGTTTGCAAATTCTATCATTTTCATCAGTCAATAAAATCAAAGCACGTGTGGCAATCATAAGACATTTGTCCTTATTGGCAGACATCTAATGTAACAAATTAAAAAAATTAAATACAAAAGACAGCAGCACTCTATAACTGACAGAATACAGTGAGAGAGAGATATACTAGATGAAAATGGTTCACACAGGGAAGGGGAAGGACAGAAATCCATAAAACATACTTAACCTTAATACAGGGAATGCATTAAGGTAAAAAACATTTTGGACTTAGAACCATTTTAATGTTTTATGGTAGCTCAATCATTCATAATCTTTTTGGTTGACTTTTAAAGAGATAGCACAACTATTTTCATCTAGTCTACATTCGATTTTGGACTTTTCCTCACAGTGACAATGGTCACCAGGATAAATGGAGAAGAGGAATCTCCCCAGCGGGGACACAGCAATGCAGCAATGAAGACCTGGCAGGGGCCCTAACTCTCCCCTACTCTATCAATGCTAAAAATCTGAGATAGACATTAAAGCAAACGTTTTATATATATATATATATATATATATATATATATATATATATATATATATATACACACACATACATAGGGGAAAATTATTATTTGATCCCCTGCTGATTTTGTAAGTTTGACCACTTACATGGAAATGAAGGGTCTATACTTTTTTTTAATATAGGTGTATTTTAAATGATAGAGACAGAATATCAACCAAAAATCCAGAAAATAAGACATGATACAAATGTTACAAGTTGAGTTGCAGTTCAGTGAGTAACTTAATATTTAAACCCCAAGCAAAACATGACTTAGTACTTGGTGGAGAAACCCTTGTTGGCAAGCACAGAGGTAAGACGTTTCTTGTAGTTGGTTACCAGGTTTGCACACATCTCAGGAGGGATTTTACAGATCTTCTCTAAATCTTTAAAGTGTTACTAAACTCAGGACCCTGCATTCACTATATCTGGTCTCCCAAAGTACACACTACATGGAAATGCAAATATTTTAGTAAATATAAACTGCTAAATACCTTTTCTCATCAGCTATTAGAGCAGTCCTATGGCTTCAGCTGAGCACTGGTTAAAGCTTGTAGGAGGAGTTTTCTTTCTGCTCTAGGAGGATGTAAAACCCCTGACCCTCTGTCTGGGCAGTGCTGATTGGCCCTGTGCTGATCACATGCACTCTCCCAAGGTAAAAAAAAAAACTCTCTCTAGCAATACACACTAAACTGAGCCTGTGCAGAAGGGCTACGGGTTCTGTCTGTCTTATCAGCATAGACAAGAGGAATGGCAGAGAAGACAGGATCAAACAGCCTTTTTACATAATGCAGAGGATAAACCCATTAGGTTCCACAGTTAGTATAACAAGCATGTTTTACAGCAAGTCGAGTTAATGCCAAAGAGCTCAATTTTGGTCTCATCTGACCACAGCACTTTCTCCCAGTCCTTCTCTGAATCAATTAGATGTTCATTGGCAAACTTCAGACGGGCTAGTATGTATGCCTTCTTGAGGAGGGGGGCCTTGCGTGCACTACGGGATTTCCATCCATGGCAGCTTATTGTGTTACCAACGATTTGTTTGGTGACTGTGGTCCCAACTGTCTTGAGATCATTCACAAGCTCCTCCTGTGTAGTTCTGGGCTGATCCCTCACTTCTTTCATTATCATTCCTACCTTATGAGGTGAAATCTTGCATGGAGCTCCAGACCGAGGGCGATTGATGGTTATTTTGTATTTCTTCCATTTGCAAATAATTGCTCCGACAGTTGTCTTCTTCTCACCAAGCTTCTTGTTGATGGTCTTGTAGCCCATTCCAGCCCTGTACAGGTCTACAATCTTGTCCCTCACATCCTTTTGACAGCTCTTTTGGTCTTGCCCATGGTGGTGAGGTTTGAATGGAAGAAAGAGATTCTGTGAACAGATGTCTTTTATACACATAATAAGTTGTCATTAGGAGCATCTTCTTAAATTGACAGGACTAATCTGTGGAGCACATAAGCCAGTCTGTGGGAGCCAGAATTATTGTTGGTTGGTAGGGGATCAAATACTTAATTTACTCAATGAACTGTAACTCAATGTATAACATTTGTAACGTGTTTTTTTCTGGATTTTTGGTTGATATTCTGTCTCTATCATTTAAAATACACCTATGATAAATATTATAGACCCTTTATTTCTTTGCAAGTGGGCAAACTTACAAAATCTTCAGGGGATCAAATAATTATTTTCCTCACTATATATATACAGTGGGGCAAAAAAGTATTTAGTCAGCCACCAATTGTGCAAGTTCTCCCACTTAAAAAGATGAGAGAGGTCTGTAATTGGCATCATAGGTAGACCTCAACTATGAGAGACAAAATGAGAAAAAAAATCCAGACAATCACATTGGCTGATTTGGAAAGAATTTATTTGCATATTATGGTGGAAAATAAGTATTTGGTCAATATCAAAAGTTCATCTCAATACTTTGTTATATATCCTTTGTTGGCAATGACAGAGGTCAATCGTTTCCTGTAAGTCTTCACAAGGTTGGCACACACTGTTGCTGGTATGTTGGCCCATTCCTCCATGCAGATCTCCTCTAGAGCAGTGATGTTTTGGGGCTGTCGCTGGGCAACACGGACTTTCAACTCCCTCCAAAGGTTTTCTATGGGGTTGAGATCTGGAGACTGGCTAGGCCACTCCAGGACCTTGAAATGCTTCTTACGAAGCCACTCCTTCATTGCCCGGGGCGGTATGTTTGGGATCATTGTCATGTTGGAAGACCCAGGCTTGTTTCATCTTCAATGCCTTTGCTGATGGAAGGAGGTTTGCACTCAAAATCTCGCGATACATGGCCCCATTCATTCTGTCCTGTACATGGATCAGTCGTCCTGGTCCCTTTGTGGAGAAACAGCCCCAAAGCATGATGTTGCCACCCCCATGCTTCACAGTAGGTATGGTGTTCTTTGGATGCAACTCAGCATTCTCTCTCCTCCAAACACGACGAGTTGTGTTTCTACCAAACAGTTCTATTTTGGTTTCATCTGACCATATGACATTCTCCCAATCCTCTTCTGGATCATCCAAATGCTCTCTGGCAAACTTCAGATGGGCCCGGACATGTACTGGCTTAAGCAGGGGGACACGTCTGGCACTGCAGGATCTGAGTCCCTGGCAGCGTAGTGTGTTACTGATGGTAGCCTTTGTTACGTTGGTCCCAGCTCTCTGCAGGTCATTCACTAGGTCCCCTCGTGTGGTCCTGGGATTTTTGCGCACCGTTCTTGTGATCATTTTGACCCCACGGGGTGAGATCTTGCGTGGAGCCCCAGATTGAGGGAGATTATCAGTGGTTTTGTATGTCTTCCATTTTCTAATTATTGCTCCCACAGTTGATTTGTTCACACCAAGCTGCTTGCCTATTGCAGATTCAGTCTTCCCAGCCTGGTGCAGGTCTACAATTTTGTTTCTGGTGTCCTTCGACAGCTCTTTGGTCTTCACCATAGTGGAGTTTGGAGTGTGACTGTTTGAGGTTGTGGACAGGTGTCTTTTATACTGATAACAAGTTCAAACAGGTGCCATTGATACAGGTAATGAGTGCAGGACAGAGGAGCCTCTTATAGAAGAAGGTACAGGTCTGTGAGAGCCAGAAATCTTGCTTGCTTGTAGGTGACCAAATACTTATTTTCCACCATAATTTGCAAATAAATTCTTTCCAAATCAGCCAATGTGATTGTCTGGATTTTTTTTCTCATTTTGTCTCTCATAGTTAAGGTCTACCTATGATGCCAATTACAGACCTCTCTCATCTTTTTAAGTGGGAGAACTTGCACAATTGGTGGCTGATAAATACTTTTTTGCCCCACTGTATGTAAAACATTAATAAATAAGTGTCTGTACTGTTTAAAATCTAGTAATACATTGTTTCACCCTACTCTGCACATGCTCAGTTGCTCTCTATCTTTTGGCACTGTGCCGAAAGTGTAGAGGCCAGCAGCCTAAAGATTTACTGCTGTTCAGGGACTCTGAGCTTCAGCAAATTGGCAGCCTCCAGCAAGATGAAACAGGAACAATGCTGGAGGCAATTTACAGCACACACTCATTTTGTTAACATAATTATTAATGTGGAATGTATGCTCTTTGCTAAAGAACATTTTTTTTTTATCAAGTTGCTATGGGTAAAGTTCCGCTGTAAACTGAGATAATAAAAGAACATCTTGACTGCAAAAAATTACTGAATTTTTTTTATGGATTACGCCTGAAAAAGGAACATGTAAAATACATACAAACAATAGCAACCAGTTAAGGTGTCAATAGGCAATGAAATATAGCCTCCTAATATGAATGTTTTTGACCATATCAGGTAGCAATCTGCCCAGCGACAGCCCCAAAACATCACTGCTCTAGAAGGGATCTGCATGGAGGAATGGGCCAACATACCAGCAACAGTGTGTGCCAACCTTGTGAAGACTTACAGGAAACGTTTGACCTCTGTCATTGCCAACAAAGGATATATAACAAAGTATTGAGATGAACTTTTGATATTGACCAAATACTTATTTTCCACCATGATTTGCAAATAAATTCTTTCCAAATCAGCCAATGTGATTGTCTGGATTTGTTTTCTCATTTTGTCTCTCATAGTTGAGGTCTACCTATGATGCCAATTACAGGCCTCTCTCATCTTTTTAAGTGGGAGAACTTGCACAATTGGTGGCTGACTAAATACTTTTTTGCCCCACTGTATATATATATATATATATATATATATATATATATATATATATATATATGTGTGTGTGTGTGTGTGTGTGTGTGTGTTTATTTATCTGCTTGTCTGGAATTCATCTGTAAAACATTAACACACATTGATAATATTGGCTTTGTTAAGTTGATCTCTTCCACAGATATATATAAAAATAAATGAAAACCCTGTAATTTCCCTTTAAATGTTTACAGGTTCCCAGTGCCAGTAACAGCTGTATACGGCTGGTAGTACACAACTGTGATCAGCACTAGCATATTGCTAGGATTAGTAATAAACCCGACATAGGCTTAAACAGCTGTGTACAATGTTTGAACACATGACAGTTCTCCAGGCAGATTTCACAGTGTAGTAATACAGCGATGGAGATATTTGCAGCTTATGTCACTGAAATAAGAAAACTTTCAGCGCTGTCCTGAAAAAAAGAAAAACACGGAACACAGGAATATCGCTATATCAAAACATATGCAGGTTAGTAGTATCATAAACATTACAAAAACATACAAAGTTTATATATAAAACATATACTAATAGTATGCAAGAACAGCAATGTAAAAGACCAAATATCTGCAGAGAAAGATAGATAATGAAAACATTTATGTAACCTTCATGTATCTTATTTAGGTGACCTGTCATTAAGGGCCGGTTCACAGCATTCCTGCACCTGAATAGCACAGGAATGCACTGTGCGTTCTTGTTCGATTCACATATGGTTCTGTGCAATGCGATTTCAGCCCATTTGTTTGCATGGGCTAAAATTGCACCACACCTAAAGTACTGCATGCACTACTTTTTAAAATGCACTACAACCGGATCACATTGTGCAAAAGTACCATGTAATCCAGAGAGGGCAGGTGTGGGTAAATGTACTGCATTTGCGACCTGGGTTTGGGGTGTTTTTAACTTTTTATTGACTTCAGCTGAAAATAAATGTGGTGCATTGTGCATATGGGTTCCGGTGTGATTCAGATGCTGGCGTGATGTAAACCGGCCCTAAAGCAGACCTTCAACCATAAAACATCCTCTCATCTGCTTCCCCTTCTTACACAACTGCAGATAATGTATTAATGGTCATAAGGGTATAAACTTTTTTTTTTAATTGTGGTGTGGCCTGCCAGTTCCCGATTCCCTGCTCACCTATAGAATAATAGTAGGACTGATTGGTGTGACCCTATCACTATTGTAAACTTTTAAAATCAAGGCAAACCTGTAAAAGAACAGTGTAAATGCACACCTTTCCCGCTGACTACTCTGCTGAACACCACACCAATCCAGAGAATACTTAGGTTGAAGACCTCATAGAAAATGACACTTCCATGACTGTCAATCTCCTGAATCCTCTACAGCTCTCTCAGGTTCTTCCTGCTGACTTGCACTCATTACAACATAGAGTAGTGACCTGGATGTCAGCAGAAGAAACCAGTAAGTACTAGAGGACTCAAGGGATGTAAGTATTCCCTTTGAACCTTAGCAAAGGTTTTCTCAGTGTTGGAATGCAATGTTCATGTATTTTTGTACAACAATTACATCAGCATCAGTATTCAGAGATATATTCTTCAGCCAGTAGATGGCAATGTTTATAAGTTTGTAGCTGCATCTATGGTTGAACTCTATGTCTTTTCTTTATAAAAAAAAGTTCCTATTTCCTGTTTGCAGAGAAGCAGCAGATAAACACATGTGGACATTGTGCTGTCTGTTCTGTAGGACTATATACAGAATCTCTAACACGTAGGAACAAAGCAGCATTTAGTGGCATGAGCAGGAGAACAGAGTATGTAAGAGTACACTGTTCTTTTACAAGCATGGCTTGATTTCAAAAGGCAAGTATAGGATCACTTACATTTTTACATATATATATTAGATATGAAGCAAGATCACGCTGGTGTATAGTACACTGACAATGCAAGAAATTATTCTCCTTTTTAAAGTGGAACTTTGGCACTAAATGTTTAATATTTGAAGATAGTTGGGAAAGGTTAGAACCTCTGTCAGGTTTTTATTGATGTCTGTGCCCTGGATAGGGACTACATAGGGCTACCCAGAAAGGAACTGGCCTAAATTCGATTAGTGTATGGCCAGCTTAACCCTTCTCAACTTTTCAAATCAAAAGTGTCTGTATTGCTTTCCCCCTTTTCCTGTCTAGGTGACAACCAGGAATCTGCTGTGAGCTACGTTTCCTGATTCCTCTCTCTGTGATTCTTTGGAGAATCCACTAGAGGCTGGATCAAGTATTACCGGTTTTATTATGTGTAGTAATATTACCTTTTAATTTTTTTTTTGGCTTTTAATACATTTTTGCCACAGTTTTCTGTCTACAGAAGATAACATCTCTGACTAGCATTACACCATAATACGTAGGAAGACTGGAGAGCACATTTGCACACTCAGGAGATTTAAACTTCATATGAACTCAGTTCAGTATGTATTATTCCTCATAATTAGCCCAGTAGCAGCTTAACAGCAAGTTTTTTTTCTATTACAGTTAGATAATATTATGTAAATGCATTCAGAGTACAACCTTTTTTGTATCTAACTGATGGCATGTTTTCATATTGGCATCAAAGAAAACAAAGTTCAACACAATTAATAATTTGTTTAGAAATATGGAATATTTTCCAGCGCACAGTGCTCTGAGACGTATTTTTAGAGATCAGTGATTCCTTAAAATCCATTTACATTTGCACGTCACACATCTAGAGGGATTTGTAGATGAAAATACTTAAGAGAGGAAAAAACCTCCCCTTTAACCCTCTTATATTTTATGGTCTCTCACCGCTTTTGGTCCCAGGTTTGTTCCTTTCAGTTTTTCTCCATCTTTGGGATCTCATCCATTTGGGAAAATGAAAAAAAACTTTGAAAGACTGTTTATAAGAAAGATGTATCATATGAATCTTGAACCATGGCGTCAACAGTATAATAAAGATATGGTTTTGTGTCACTTTGAGAATAGAATGGTCTGGAAAAAGTGCAAATTCATATTCAAATTCAACGATAGAGTTATGCTGGCACCTTCAGGTGATTTGAAACTGAAAAAAAAAACAAAGACAAGAATTCCCATTCCAGATACAGTATAGTCCACCCCCATTAGACCAGCCTCTAGTTTTTGTAGCACACCATGAACCTCCAGCAAGAGGGGTGGGACCTATGTGTCCCATGGTGTACTCAAAGAGAAGGACTTTACAGGTAACCAGCTTTATTTTTCGTTTATCCTGGGACACAGAGCATCTTCAAATTCATAATGATAGGGATGTCCCAAAGCAATGAAATGAGAGGAGGGCACACAGGAACCAACTACCAACCACCAACACCAAACAGGTAATAATCTCATGCAGCTGGCTGCAAGATGTGCCAAAGGAAATATGCGTCCTTGGTGGCATGAACACCCACAAGAAAAAACTTAGTAAATGCATGAACCAAAGCCTAGGTAGCAGCTTACAAACCTGAGCTACTGAAGCCTAATGATCAATAGCCCAAGAAGTACCAACATTCCTAGTAGAATGGGCTTTCAGCAGAAAAGGTGGAATCTCATCCTTTAAGACATACAGTGGGGCAAAAAAGTATTTAGTCAGCCACCAATTGTGCAAGTTCTCCCACTTAAAAAGATGAGAGAGGCCTGTAATTGGCATCATAGGTAGACCTCAAGTATGAGAGACAAAATGAGAAAACAATCCAGACAATCACATTGGCTGATTTGGAAAGAATGTATTTGCAAATTATGGTGGAAAATAAGTATTTGGTCAATATCAAAAGTTAATTTCAATACTTTGTTATATATCCTTTGTTGGCAATGACAGAGGTCAAACATTTCCTGTAAGTCTTCACAAGGTTGGCACACACTGTTGCTGGTATGTTGGCCCATTCCTCCATGCAGATCTCCTCTAGAGCAGTGATGTTTTGGGGCTGTCGCTGGGCAACACGGACTTTCAACTCCCTCCAAAGATTTTCTATGGGGTTGAGATCTGGAGACTGGCTAGGCCACTCCAGGACCTTGAAATGCTTCTTATGAAGCCACTCCTTCGTTGCCCGGGCGGTATGCTTGGGATCATTGTCATGTTGGAAGACCCAGCCACGTTTCATCTTCAATGCCCTTGCTGATGGAAGAAGGTTTGCACTCAAAATCTCACGATACATGGCCCCATTCATTCTGTCCTGTACATGGATCAGTCGTCCTGGTCCCTTTGCGGAGAAACAGCCCCAAAGCATGATGTTGCCACCCCCATGCTTCACAGTAGGTATGATGTTCTTTGGATGCAACTCAGCATTCTCTCTACTCCAACCACGACGAGTTGTGTTTCTACCAAACAGTGGCTGACTAAATACTTTTTTCCCCACTGTAAGCCTGAGAAAAACATTGCCAGATCCACCAAAAAATGAAAGCTGTGTTACCCTTCCTTGGGCCCTCAGGAGGCAAAAAGAATTAATCCAACTGACGTATAGCAGCAGTTGAGTTCAGATAATACCTGATGGCACAAACCACATCTAAAGTATGCAAAACCTTGTCCGTCATCTGAGGATTTGGTGAAGTACAATATCCTGGTTAAGATGGAATGACGTCTGTATCCTCGATCCACAAAGTTGTGCACCCAATCATCTGCATTCCCTCCTGACAAACTTCTACGAAGGCCTGCAAATTCCTGCAACAAGTGGGGGCACCTCTTCATTGTAAAAAGGACTTGGTCCCCGGGCTTGAGGCTGGTGAAAGGAATGCTTCTTGGAAGTGGAAGGAGTGGTTGGTCTCTAAACCGCAAGTTTTACCTCCTTCTTAGGCAGGAAAATGAATACTCTTACCCACAGTCACTTTCTGGATGTAATCATCCAAAGCAGGACCAAATAACTGTTCCCCTTGAAAAGACAAATGTTCCACATGCTTCTTGCAGAGTAATTCTACTGACCAACACTTCAGATACAAGATCCTGCACATACAGTGGGGATCGAAAGTTTGGGCACCCCAGCTAAAAATTTGTATTAATGTGCATAAAGAAGCCAAGGAAAGATGGAAAAATCTCCAAAAGGCATCAAATTACAGATTAGACATTCTTATATGTCAACAAAAGTTAGATTTTATTTCCATCATTTACACTTTAAAAATAACAGAAAACAAAAAAATGGCGTCTGCAAAAGTTTGGGCACCCTGCAGACTTAATATCTTGTACTGCCCCCTTTGGCAAGTATCACAGCTTGTAAACGCTTTTTGTAGCCAGCCAAGAGTCTTTCAGTTCTTGTTTGAGGTATCTTTGCCCATTCTTCTTTACAAAAGTCTTCCAGTTCTTTGAGATATCTGGGCTGTCTGTCACGCACTGCTCTTTTAAGGTCTATCCATAGATTTTCAATTATGTTGAGGTCAGGAGATTGTGAAGGCCATGGCAAAACCTTCAGTTTACGCCTCTTGATGTAATCCCCCGTGGATTTCGAGGTGTGTTTAGGATCATTATCCATTTGTAGAAGCCATCCTCTCTTTAACTTCAGCTTTTTCACAGATAGCATCAAGTTACCATCCAAAATTTGCTGAAATTTTATTGAATCCATTTTTCCTTCTACTCGTGAGATGTTCCCTGTGCCACTGGCTGCAACACAACCCCAAAGCATGATTGATCCAACCCCATGCTTAACAGTTGGACAGAGGTTCTTTTCATTAAATTCTGTGCCCCTTCTTCTCCAAGCGTACCTTTGCTCATTTTGGCCAAAAAGTTCAATTTTAACCTCATCGGTCCACAGAACTTGTTTCCAAAATGCATCAGGCTTGTCTATATGTTCATTTGCAAAGTTCAAACGATGATTTTTGTGGTGAGGGCGTAAAAGAGGTTTTCTTCTGATGACTCTTCCATGAAGACCATATTTGTACAAGTATCTCTTTATAGTGGCATAGTGTACCACAACTCCAGTGTCTGCCAGATCTTTCTGGAGGGATCGTGCAGTCAAACCTGGGTTTTGAATTGTTTTTCTCACAATCCTGCGAGTTGTTCTGTCTGATATTTTTCTTGGTCTTCCAGATCTTGCTTTAACTTCCACTGTAACTGATGACTGCCATTTCTTAATTACATTCCGAACAGAGGATATTGACATCTGAAAACGCTTTGCTATCTTCTTATAGCCTTCTCCAGCTTTGTGAGCGTCAACTATTTTCAGATTCAGTTTTCTAGACAACTGCTTAGAAGAACCCATGGTGCTGATTGTTGGGGCAAGGTCAGATGAGTCTGGGCATTTAAAACCTTTGAGATTGACATCACCTGGTCTTCCCAGATGATGATTGACAACAATCCATGACACTGGCAGGTCTCAGCTTTGCAAAGGGGGCAGTGCATGCTATAAATTCTGCAGGGTGCCCAAACTTTTGCAGACGCCATTTTTTTGTTTTCTGTTATTTTGAAAGTGTAAGTAATGGAAATAAAATCTAACTTTTGTTGACATATTATAAGAATGTCTAATCTGTAATTTGGTGCCTTTTGGAGATTTTTTCATCTTTCCTTGGCTTCTTTATACACATTAATACAAATTTTTAGCTGGGGTGCCCAAACTTTCGATCCCCACTGTATGTACCGACAAGACTCCTAAACAGGAAAGCTGTTGAATGGAGTTTTTCAAAGCGCCTACTGAAAACCTGGAAGCATGTGGAAAATCATTCTGGTGTTTGCTCAGATTAGTATCATTATTATTGCTATTATTATACAGGATTTATATAGCACCAACAGCGCTTTACAATATAAAGGTAGACAGTACAATTACAATACTTTTCAGTACAGAAGGAATAGGAGGGCCCTGCTTGTGGAGCTTACAATCTAACATCATTCAGTCATTAGAAGGAACCCTCTAATCTGCCACCCAGGGGAAGGGAGAAGCACCCTTAGTATAAGCCACATTCTGAGCAACTGAGAAACTTGTAGTCCCACAGGAGAAAAACAGGCATGGGGGGAAGGGCGATGGGGGACCAACAGAGTTCATCCAGAGCACTCAACATTCCCACTGCAGAACTCCCCCCAAGGGGGCCCAAACTTTGCTCATCACTACAGGTTTTCTGTTGAAAACAACTCCTGAAATTACATTCGCATTTTAACCCTCAGAGCATATGAAATTTTAGTGATTAGGTTTAGATCTATTTTAAAGTGGTAGTAAACTCTGGCTTGCAAATTATCTGTAACTAAAAGGCCACTAATTTACACATTTTAAAACATATCCCCCTGCCATGTTTATCCTTTCTTTGCCTGTGTATTTTCTTTTCTCTGTATCACCATCTTAGCTCCTGTCCACTGCTTCCTCCCTGCAGCATGCTTCCCCCTTTCCTCTGTGTTACCCTTTCCTCTGTGGACCCGCTCACTCTATTGATGCTGAGCGGTGATGCTACACCCCCTGTGACGCAGCAAGTTACACGTGGTGTTTCAGAAAAGTCTCAATGGATCTGCAATCTCATGAGATCGCCTGCTGATGATACCGACACAGCATCAGTATGTATAGCCTAAAGGAACACGGATCATGCCATAAATAGGGGCCAAATTGCGCATGCACTGGAGACGTCATTGAAGAATACATTGAATAATTTCTCCTAAAGGCCACAAGTCAATATATTATTTAATCCAAAGTATGTTACATGAGAAAAACTAGTGAATGAAATTTTACTACCGCTTTAAACACAAAATCAAATTAAAGCTGATATCCAGCTTTACTTTCTCTGTAAAAATAATCCATACACATCCACTACTTAATGGCCCGTTATCTATTTTTCATGAACTTGTTTCTTACTGTGTTTTTCTGCCTCCTTGAAACAACCTCAGTGAGTTCCCGAAACTCTTGCACTCTATGAATGGAGACGGGAGAATGAATTAAAGGTCTACCGTTCATAGAGGGCTTTTTATTCATGAAAACTTTAGTACAGTTTCCATGAATGGAGGAGGGTGTGCAGAAAGGGAGGGCATAGTCAGCACTCTTGATGAGTGCCTGTCACAAGTCCAGCACTGGTATTAAAGTGGTTGTAAAGGCTCAAGGTTTTTTACCTTTATGCTTTCTATGCATGAAGGTAAAAAACCTTCTGTATGCTGCAGTGCCCCCAACCCCCTCAATACTTACCTGAGCCTCATCGCGATCCAGCGATGTGCATGACAGCCTCGACTGTCCTGGATCTCTGCCTTCTCATTAGCTGAGACAGCAAGTGGGAGCCATTGGCTCCCGCTGCTGTCAATCACAGCCAGTCAGCCAATGAGGAGATAGATGGGGCAGGGTCAAGCCATGGCTCCATGTATGAATGGACACATGGAGCAGCGGGTGCCCCCATGGCAAGCTGCTTGCTGTGAGGGCACCTAACATAAAAGAGGAGCCAGCAGAGCCTGCGGAGGACCCGAGAAGAGGAACATCCAGGCTGCAAAACCACTGCACACAGCAGGTAAGTATAGACATGTTTGTTATCTTACAAAAATAACAAAATAATCTTTAGAATCGCTTTAACCCCCGCAGTGCCGAAAGATTATGACTGTGGGTTCGGGGCAGAAGACTTTAGATCTACACCATGACAGCCAGCACCAACACAAACTTCACAATAATTGTGAATATCATCTTTTGAGCTGCTTTTTTTAAATTTTCCTAATCTTAAAATATCTAGTGTAGGCAGAGCTTGTGCATAATAAAATGTGCCTTTTTTATTTGTAAAGTGTACTAAAAATATAATTAGACTAAAAAAGTGTATTTTATTCAACAACCTCTAGATCACTTTATTGTAGGTTGCTACTGTAATTTCCCTTGATAGCTAACTGAAGCCAAAGCAGCAAAATTATTGAAACCCTCAAAAAAAGCTCTGCTTACAGTATTTTGTTAAATAACCATTTTTTTAGGATCAGTAGAGTAAAAGTTTTTTTTTTTTACAAATGCTTTCTAGCCAAGAAGTCCAAGTGTCAAGAAAATAAATACAAATGAACATACAAGTATCCATAAACATTTCTGGCTAAATGGTTAGCAATTCTGCCTGGCAGGACTAAGGTCATTGGTTCACATTCCAACCACGACACCACCTGCCTGGAGTTTGCATGTTCTCCCTGTGCCTGTGTGGGTTTGCCTCCAGGAACTCTGGTTTCCTCCCACACGCCAAAAGACATGCTGATAGGTTAATTGGTTCCTGTCTAAATTGCCCGAGTATGAATGTGAGTTAGGGACCTTAGATTGTACGCCCCTTGAGGGTTAGGGACTGATGTGAATGTACAATATATATATATATATATATATATATACATGTAAATTGACGGCGCTATATAAGTACCTGTAATACATACATTTCCTTCAAATAGTTTCATAGCTCCCAATGTCACTCATTTGGAACCAACTCCATCCAATCCATTTGTTCATCTTTTGTGGTTGATATATAGGCTTCACTAAATATAGGCACTATTTAACCACTTCCCGTCCAGCCCATGTACATAAACGGCCAGACGGGAGCAGTGCCGAAGCGGGTGGTCATTTATAAATGGCCCCCGCATTCACTGCACACCGCGATCCGGTGCCCGCTGTGACCGATCACTGTACAGGACCTCTGTGTGAGGTCCCGATCATGTGATCACTGATTGGCCAATCAGTGATCACATCATTGCTTACTACTTGTGAAATCTGTGAATGATCACAGAGGTCACATGGTACAAGGCTATTCACAACAGCCTTTTACCATGTGACAAGCTGTGACCAATCACAGCTCTCACAGTATTTCTCAATGGCTGCAAGAATGCAGCCAGAGAGAAGGAGAAATGATTGCTTTTACAGCCTTTATGGGTAAAAAAAAAATCTTCATCACCCCCCACAAGTAGTATAGTGTCACTATGGTGATACTTTACTGCTAGGGTGATAATATGTTAAAAAAAAAAAAAAATCTAAAAAAAAAAAAAGAAAATTTACAAAAAAAAATTTTAAATTATAATTTTTGGTTATAAACTAATTTGGGTTATTTTTGTTTTACTAAAAAGATAGCTGAATACATTTTGGCCAAGATTTATGAAGAAAGATTACTTATTTGCAAAATTTTATAAAGAAAAACACTTTTTTTTCAAAATGTTTGGACTTTTTCATTTATATAGCAAAAAAATAAAAATCCCAGTGGTGAATAAATACTGCGCAATTGTCATTCAAAATGTGATAGCACTAAAAGTTGAAAATTGGCCTGGACGGGAAGGGGGTGAAAGTGTCCGGACTTGAAGTGGTTACAGCTCAATTGTGCACGCTCCCGGGGAGCACGCACAAGCAGTGGGCAGGGAGGCCGTTTATAAACGGCCACCCGACCCTGCAGTGCCACCGTCCGGCTGTTTATATACAATGGCCAGTCGGGAAGTGGTTAAAAGCCCCCACAGGTCATCAGTTTGGAGTTACACAGGAGCAGTGGTGCTAAAATTATTTCTGTCACTTCAGCGTGCCTTCTGATATATAACATGTGTATGGCAAATGCTGTTTTCATACGTAGGTGCCCCAATGCGCGCTTCTTTGTAGGTGTGTGGTGGGGGAGGGCTATAAAATTTTTACATTTAAAAAAAATGTTTTTATGTGTCTCTTTATGTGTTAAAACCCTTTTTTTATTTATTAATTTTTTTACATAACTTTTATATAGGAAACCAATAGCCCCCTATCTGATAGCATATAGGTGACAGGTTCTCTTTATTGAGACACCCAGGGTCTGTTAGACACTAGCTGTATCCTCTCTACTCCACTGCAGCTGTTAGAATACAGACCGTGTTTCCCCAGCACTGATCCCGGAGAAAGACAGCTTTGGTCCAGGAAGTCACATTATACACATCACTTCCTGTTCTGTGTACAGGAGGGAGGCTAAGTGGATGGAAGGCCACTGAGCTCCTGCCACCCTTCCCAGCGACACCCACCATGACAGCACCGGACCTGCAGGCGGGGCAACGTAGCCCGGTAAACATGGCGGGGGGGGTCGCACATCGGTGGTTGTGGAAGTGGTAGACGGCTTCACTTCCACAGTCAGCTTTACTAAAGTACACACACTCCTGGCTATCATAGCGGCAGAGAGTGTGTAAAAAAACACGTCTGCAGCACAGTTAAAAATCTGAATCCCCAGCAAGTGGCAAGGGATTCAGATTTTACTGCCCCTTCCTATCCTGGCGCCCTAAGGCGGCTGCCTAAGCTGCCTTGTGCTGACGCTGGCCCTGACTGTGTTGCACCTGCCTAGCAGCCTAATAGTTGTTAACCCTTTGCCTATTACAAAAGCTATGATGCCCAGTCCATGTGTTGTTTAGTACACTGGCATTCTTTTCCTCATGCTGGAATTGCTCTTCAGGCTGCTAGAAAGGTTTAGAGGAGGCACGCACTTGGCACTACTCCACCTGGGACAGGAGCCAGCTCCACAGAGTAAGCATTGGTTTATGCAGCATAGCTTAACCCCTTCACGCCGGATCGTCCCGGCATGAAGAGGAGCTCCTGCGCCGGGAGGTGGGCAGGATGGGGCAGGGCTTAGTGTCATGTGGCCGCCGTGACGTCACGTCACGGCCAGTCACATGAAAGGGAAAGGTCCCGATTGAAAGAGCGGATCGGGACCTTTCTGTGAGTACCGCACATGCGTGCTGGGAGCGAGCAGGGTGCGCGCTCTCAGCACATATGTTTTTTGTTACATGAACGCAAATGTGCGGCCACTCGGCATCTAGGCCCAGACGCCGGGAGGCTGCATATTTGCGTGCGGCCGGCATGAAGGGGTCAAAGTGTTACTAAACCCAGGACCCTGAATTCACTATATCTGGTCTCCCACTATATCTGGTCTGCTAAATACCTTTTCTCATCAGATAGCTGATAGAGCAGTCTTGTGACTTCTATCAGTATCCAGCAGAGCACTGGTTAAATTTTGTAGGAAGAATTTTCATTCTCCTCTCACTGTCCTATGAGACTGCATGACCCCTGACCCTCTGTCTGGACAGTGCTGATTGGCCCTGTGGTGATCACATGCACTCTACCAGAGAAAAAAATGAACTCTACCCATACACACTAAACTGAGCATGTGCAGCTTTCCCCCAAGTCTCTGTTCTCTCAGGAGATGAGTCAGGGACAGTAGAAGGGGAGGATCAGAGAAGACAGGATCCACAACCAGGGGTGGACTGACAACTTATGGGGCCCCTGGGCAATAGGAGATCATGGGGCCCCTGTGTCCTTGCCCACACTCAAAAAAGCCTATAAAAAAGGTACCAGGGGCATTACATGGGGCCCCCTACTGACCCCGGGCCCTAGGGCAGTGCCGAGTGCTTGAATGGTCAGTCCGCCCCTGTCCACAACACAATGTGGAGGATTACCCTTTAGGGTCCACAGTGAGTATATCAAGCATGCTATACTGCATATACAGATTGATTTTACTGTTGTGAGTTTAGTAACACCTTAAAGAACCTTTTGCAACATCTAGAGAAACTCTAGAGTTCCGTAAAACTGTGATTGGGAAAGACTTGTTCAACCAATGCCTTTTTGCAAATTAATTCTTCAAAGGTTGTGTAATGGGGGGGAGCATGGCAAGGGTGTGTCCTTTTGCTTACACACTTTGTGTTAAAAGGTGCCCCACTTTCTCATCTCAGAAAGTTTGGAGGTATGAAATCAAGCATGCAGTTACACATAGGACCACTATTAATAATACCTCTGCCCACATAGGCATTGAATGTAGCAATGCGCTGTAAAGAATCTTAGATTGCAAATATAAAACTTTCCAGCTACCAAAACATGACAAAAAGGAATTGATAGGTTGCTAAGGGCACAAAGAACTGTTTACTTGCAATCACAATGCCCACAATGAGGCAAACACATTACTGTGCAAGAAACTCATCTAAGCCATCACCTCCACTCGCATGACTCAGTTTTACACACCAGCTTTCATTTCTGACTCTTCCATTAAAGTTCAGATTTACAAGTCACTGGGTCACTTCTACAGGAACAAAGAAAGAAACAGGTATTTTTTCTATGTCTTTGATGCATCAAGATCTGCTGCTTACTTTAAATTCAAGCAATATGTGAAACCCACCAAATCTCGCAATAACATTAACCTATATAAAACCCCTATGACAAGTCACACGTCTTAGATCTTAACTTCAAATCACCACCGTGGAAAGTCTGAAAGGCTGAACCTCTAAAGAACATTTTATAAGAGTCATTTCCGGCGTGTAATTCCCAGATAGTAAATACTTTTCCTTCAGGAAAAAAAAATTGTCTTGGCGAGAATGAAGAAAGGTCACTTTCTAGCTCATTAGTTTATTTTTAGTAGTTGAGATCTGAGGGGATAGGAAACATTTCCCTTTTGTGGCAAAACAGCCGAACATGACTTCCTGTGAACCAAACATGTCCATTGACCTTGCTCCCAGTGGGAAGCTGCCGTTGATACTTGACAGAATCCATCAGGAGAGTTAAAGACAATAGGAACCAGAGGAAGGTCTATTATCATGCTTCTCTCCGTTTTTTACTCATTATTTTCTGCAGTCATATATTAAAACTTCAATTTGTTTATGCTGATGAAATATTTGATTTAACAGTATTATTGGCACTACTATCATCCTCATTTTTTTTCATAATTTTTGTTTCTAATAGGGCTAGGGCTGATCATAGAGATTTAAGGATTAGATTCAGCTTTAGGGTTAGGGTTTTCCTTTCCCCCTCTGTAAAAAAAACATACTCACGCCCATTGATCCATTGGATCTGCTACACACCCAGTTCCGCACCACCATCTTCTTTTGACATCATCAGGGGACCACCTGTCTCTTTCAGGTTCTTTTAGTCAGGGCCATGATAACACACATGGAGCACAGCATATTGTTGAGGGCTGACTACAAAACCAGGCAGAGATAGCCAGCCCCCTAAATACATTCAAGGTGCATGGAGGGCCTCCTAGGATGTGTGACATGGGTACCTCAGAAGGCTGTGGGCAACAAGTTTGGCATTCTCGTATATAAAATTATGTGAGAAGAGAGGAGTTGGAGAGGAATGAGAGAAAGACTCTCCCACCGTGTCCGTAGAGGCCACATGACTCACTGATACTCACCTTGCCAGCACTTGACTGTTACTCTTTCTTCCGTTGCAGCTAGCACAAGAATCCCCAGTGTTGGCTGGTGGCGAACACTGAGGGGAGCGGTGACTTCACTGCCTCTGTCATATGACAACGCTAGAGATTGGTTGACAGTCTGTTAGAAGGCAACATGGTTTTATATCAGACATTTATGGATTCTTACCACCTGGTTAACAAAGAACCTGTTGGATGTCATATTGGAATGTCAATAAAGCAAGAATTTACAACAGGGCGTGTGTAACAAAAGATTGCATACCAAATCCTGGTCCTGAGAATTCACACATAGCCCCTAGTGGTGGGGCATGGTGATAAGAAAACCTCAGCCCAGATTCTCTGGTGATGCGAAGATTAAAATGACTGATTGCATGGCTTCTAGCAAGATGGAAGAAACCAGTTGTGGACTGGAATGTTGACCTGGGTCAAAGCATTTTTGGAAATATAGCAGTGCCCCCTGGTGGAGACAACATACTTCCTGGAGGATTCAGGGTAGCACATTATTTCCTGGTGATTGAAAATGACAGCCCCTTATAATTTATGGATTGTTGCTCATTGGACGGATGACCACACAGGGCGGGTTGAGGGTGTTTGTGTGGGTTGTCTGTGAGTGTTTTAAAGGCAAGGCCCGGCCATGCTTGCATCTCTTTCTACCCAGAGCCCAGACAGACACTGAAATACTGAGGATGGTCTTACGTATTTAGGCTCTTTATTTCTATGTCCTCTATAATATTCCGTTAGATTTCTATGTTAGTGTTTTACTTTCTTGTAATTAAATAGGAATTTGCTTCTTTGAGCATTGTGTTTATTATTGTAGCAAAAATTGTAATACAGTACCACCATCAAATCATTGCCAGAGCTTAGATAAACTAGTTACTATACTAATTATAGGGACAGACAAGATAGTACATATATTGAAAAACCACCCCCATATTTATTTCACGGCCCCAAGCAATGTTTCATTCTAGCCCATAGCTAAAAGCACCCAACATTTTCTCTGACTGTGGTAGTGACAAGAGTGAAGGGCAGATTGGAGAGTTGTGTACGAATGAACAAAGTGATAGCGATTGATTTACTAAAGGCAAATAGACTGTGCACTTTGCAAGTCTAGTTGCACTAATTTTCCCCAGAGCTTAGTGAATGCAGTGAAGCTTCACTTTGTAATGAATACCTAATCAGGTGCAAGGAAAATTAAAAAAAAAACACAATGTTTGCTTGGACACAATTGGATTATGGAAATCAGCAGAGCTTCACTTCATTCAATTAACTCTGGGGACAATGAGTAGAGCTGCACTTGCAAATTTCACAGTCTATTTGCCTTTAGTAAATTGACCCCATTGTGTCTATTTAAGCTTTCAGGTTTAGGGTATAGACTGAGCTTAAAGCGGAACTTCACCCTTCTATCCTAATGCTGCTAGCATTAGTAAATACATAGGAAAGTATATCATATTTACTTGTTTTAAACCTTTTTTACATTACTTCAGTTACTTCCTGCTTTCCAGGGCTAGGCAAATGATGTCATACATATCATGAGTCTTCAGGAGCGGAGAAGTGGTTTTCTCAGTTAGGCAAATATAAAAGTGAAGACTTTTGAGCTGCTATATGAGTAATAAGATGTCCAAAATGCTAATTGTGAATCTCCTGCACCTAACACATACTCATACTACTGTGTCAAATCAATAATAAAGTACAAAAATGTACTGCGCTTCACTCAATAGTGCTAATATAAAATGATGAATACATCCATGTGCTTTTATTAACAATAAGTGCCAGAAAAAATAAACAAACCAATATCCAATAGCTGTAGTAAAAAAAAAAGTCCATATATATTTCTTCAGAAATACGTGTTCACTTTAAATGAAATAAATATCCAGTGCTTCTTAATTCATCTCCTGTGTGAAATAACTCAAAATTGTGTGCTCCCCCACCTGTTGTGCTCTCACCTCAAAAATATGACCAAACGGTAAAGTGAGATCATATAACGCTTGTGTCCCTTTAATTGGACCAAAATGTGGATGGGATGGTATCCTGCTGAATGGGATCCCCCTTCACTCAATCAATAGGCTGTCGTTCCACGATGGTTTATATAAAGGAATAATCAAATCATAGTGTTTTATCCTTTAAAATCATTTTAGTAATAAAGGTAATGCACTCACATGATAACTGAATATAAACTGCTTTGTGCACAAAATGTATCCTCCTGAGTTTTGGCAGTGGTGAAAATGCTAAAATTACCAGCTGGTGTCAGTATGGAACCATCGAGCGTCGTGACGTCAAAGCTCCTCCCCTACGCATTACGCCACCACGTCACGTGGCTTCATCAGGGGAAATGATCAGCACATGGATGTATTTATCATTTGATATTAGACTATTGAGTGAAGCGCAGCACATTTTTGTAATTTATTATTATTGGGCACACCCTCCTGCCTGCATGCCTGAGCTCAAGACATGTGGATTCCAGGACGGGTACGCTACATAATTCTTTTGCTCTTTCTTAAGATGGTTATGGCCAGCAATGCTAGGGGGTGTTTTTCAAAGTGATTTCTCAGCAAAACAAAGCATGGAAACATGGATGGATGGGGGAGTTTGGTTTGAATATTAAAAATGAATTAAATGAATGGTTTGTGGTGTTCAGATGCAGTGAAGTTCTGCTTTAAGGGTTAGGCTGAGTTTAAGCATGTAGGATGACAATAAAAGCAGTGACAGGGAAAAGTGAACCACACAAGCCACCACCACACCACCTTCTGAGCTTGGACAGCTTGCATGTGCTCAGTGGCTGGGCAAGGGCAAGTTACAGAAATGACAGCCCTGTCCACCATCTTGAGGGTTACCACTTTCTGGTCCATGGATAACCGGATAGGATTGTGGAGGAAGGGAGGATATTTTAATGTGTCTTAATTGTTCAACTCATTACAGCAACTTTCAGCTACAACATTCCACATTTACCAGCAATTCATTATCATAAGAAGATGAACATGGATGTTCTGCTCTCACCAGATTATGCACGATAATGAAGCCTACAATTTACATTTCTACCAGTGGAAAAATTATTTCAAAATGTATTTATATAGCACCATGGGCGGACTGACAAAATCATGGGACCCCCGGGCAATAGGGGATCATGGGGCCCCTGTGTCCTTGCCCAAACTCAAAAAAGCCTACGAAAAAGGTACCAGGGGCATCTTATGGGGCCCCCTACTGACCCCGGGCCCTCGAGCAGTGCCCTAGTTTCCAAATGGTCAGTCCACCCCTGTATAGCACCAATAGTTTGCTTAGCACTTTACAAAATGCATCTCACAAAAGAACTGTCACATCATCCTTGCCTACACCTCATGGACTGAAGCTGGGGGTAAGTTAACTATATATAATACCCTGTTTACTTACATTTTTTTCATTTAATGTAGCTGTTAGGTGGGAGGGGTGAGGCGGATGTGAAGGAAATAAGCAGACCTTGTGTTTTTAGTGTAAAGAACACCTGTTGTAGGGTATATTGTATAACTAAGTGTTAGACATTCTTTATAATGCCCTATAGGACAGACAGTGCACAGCTCACATGTTCCTTTCTGCTTCACTGCAACAAGGAAACAGGAAACTTTATTCAGAGAAAAGACATAGAGTTTACCATAGATGCAGCTACAAACTTATAAACACTGCCATCTACTGGATGAAGAATATATCTCTACCGAGACCTGATGTTGTTGCACAAAATACAAGAACACTGTATTCCAACACTAACAATCTCATTTTAGTAAGTCACCCTTGTACTCACCCTTATATTCTTCACAAGGATTATTATTCATTGGATAAGAATTCTGTTTCTAGCGCAAACTCATCAGCAAACGCTTTGTTTCAAAAAGAAGCTGAAATGGGATTGTACTGGTGAGAAAATTGAGATATAATTGACATGCATTAATGGCAATTACTTTTTTTCTCTTCCTTTAACTTGTCAGGTTGACGGAGAAAGTCATTAACCCAACTACTTCTCACACTTTCAAGTCTCCAGTATGAATGGTGATGGAGGAGAGTCATTGTTTAGTTTAGAAAAATCTTTCCTAATGCATTCCATTCCATTGCCTGATCAGGAATGAGTGATGTGCTGTAATGGCATCGTATATATACTGTAGTTTGTGCAACCAAGAAAAAAGAGAAGGTTAAAATCAATTGTTTGGGTGTGACCTCACTGGGAAGATTATTCCTGAATTTCTGTCGCTGCAATAGAAGTACAATAATTGAGGGGAATATTTTGTTTTTGTCTGTTCTTCCATTGGACAGGTTTCCCATCACATTTTGTCTTGGCAATGAAGCTGATTTACCAAGAAATTTCTGAAGAGAATCCTCCCATCGTTTAGTGAATACATTGAAGCTGTGATCAATACAATCCTCCAATCATGTACAAACAAAAAATGGATTTTTCTAATCTCCTTTCAAATGATTGGGTATCTAAAGTGAATACAGCTTTACTGTATTTACTAAGCTAAGTGCCCATTTATTTTACAAAATAAACATTACATTCTCCTTTGGTAATTCAATGCTAGTGGGTATTTTTGTCCAATGGCATTGGAAGTTCAACATGATTGTACTTGTATGAAGCTTTTCTCAGTTTTGGAATAATCCTTAACCACTTGCCCTCTGAGGATTTACCCCCCTGTCCTGACCAGGCCATTTTTTGCGTTACGGTGCTGCGTTACTTTAACTGACAATTGCGCAGTCATGCAACGATGCACCAAAATGAAAATTACAGCTTTCTTTCCGTGGTATTTGATCACCTCTGCGGTTTTAATATTTTGCACTATAAAAAAAGAAAGACTGACAATTTTGAGAACAAAAGTATATTTTTGACTTTTTGCTATTAAACATGTCCAGTAAAAAAAATTTAAAAATCAAATTTCGTCATAAGTTTAGGCCAAAATGTATTCTGCGACATGTCTTTGCTAAAATAAATCCCATGACGTGTAAATGAATTGGTGTACGTGAAAGTTATAGCATTTACAAATGGCAGTATAGATACTGGATTTTTTTTTTTACTAGTAATGGCAGTGATCAACGACTTATAGCAGGACTGCAGGACTGCAGGACTGCAGAGGGCATTCTTACACTGGGGGGAACTGACTTGGTGTCCCTGACATCCCCAGTGACACCAATATAATGATCTGTGCTTAAAAAAAGCACTGACGCTGTACTAATGGCACTGGGCAGGAAGGGATTACCATGAGGGGCAATCAAAGGGTTAACTGTGTGCTGGGCGTGTTTTACTAGGGGCTGTGTGTTTGTGCTTCATTGTAATCACTCTGTTTTGCATGGCTGTGCACAGCACAGCCATGCAAAGCAGTGTGCATGAGCCGACGGAGGAGAACTGCTTTGTTTATAAACAGTTCTCCTCTCTGTCAGAGATGCTCAGCAATCACCGACCAGGATCCATGATTGACAGCTGTGGCCACGAATGGCGGTGTGGGTAGGGTGCACGCGTGCACCCCCCTACCCAGAAATGCAAAATCATCTATATATACGTGATTTTGTGCACCCCTGCCGCCCTGTAGCAGTGTATCTTCTAGCATTTACAGTTATAGCATTTACAAATGGCAGTATAGATACTGGATTTTTTTTTTTACTAGTAATGGCAGTGATCAACGACTTATAGCAGGACTGCAGGACTGCAGAGGGCATTCTTACACTGGGGGGAACTGACTTGGTGTCCCTGACATCCCCAGTGACACCAATATAGTGATCTGTGCTTAAAAAAAGCACTGACGCTGTACTAATGGCACTGGGCAGGAAGGGATTACCATGAGGGGCAATCAAAGGGTTAACTGTGTGCTGGGCGTGTTTTACTAGGGGCTGTGTGTTTGTGCTTCATTGTAATCACTCTGTTTTGCATGGCTGTGCACAGCACAGCCATGCAAAGCAGTGTGCATGAGCCGACGGAGGAGAACTGCTTTGTTTATAAACAGTTCTCCTCCCTGTCAGAGATGCTCAGCAATCACCGACCAGGATCCATGATTGACAGCTGTGGCCACGAATGGCGGTGTGGGTAGGGTGCACGCGTGCACCCCCCTACCCAGAAATGCAAAATCATCTATATATACGTGATTTTGTGCACCCCTGCCGCCCTGTAGCAGTGTATCTTCTATAGGGTGGTCGGGAAGTGGTTAACACATCGATCTACATAAATACGCACAAACATCAGTATAGGTGGACTTCAAGTCCTATCATTGTCATAACATCCATTCTATCTCACAATGGGAAAGTGCACATAGCAAAGAGGTCCAAAGGAAAATGCTATTCACAGCAATCCCCCAGAGTCATGTAAAGGGATTGGCTGGCATTGCATCACACCTGTTCACAATTACCCGTATTTCTAGTTGGTTATACGCTTCTGATTCCTGATGGACTATGGAGCCACCATATGTGGGGGCGGTGTAGACATTAAACACCTAGTGTTAGCCATTATGACTCACTTAGTGCACGCAAATGTCTTTCACTTAAGGCACTTATTGTCTTTCTTTTTAACCAGCAGAATATCCCTGTATTACGGATTGCAGATACTTTAAATAAAAATGACATTAAAAATAAATTACTTAAAATAAATGAAAGAAGAAGTGCAGCCAAAGCTCAGAACGGACTGCACTCCTGTGACCCATTTTCAGTTGACACCAGGCTGAAGCCCTCTGCATGGTGCAGGTTTTCGTTTCTTGGACTACCATCTGTGGAGGTTGTTCCTGCTTCCTAGGTGGTTATGGTTTGGAATCCAGAGAGATTTATATGAGGTCCCTGCTTTGTCCACTGATCATCTTTATGAAAAAAAACTGCGCATTTTGAACCATGCCTTTTAGGGAGGCTGTGTGTTTGGGTTGGTGAAGGTCTTTTCTCTCCTAATCATATCCCAGGTACAACTGGCTGGATTTCTGCGGTTGGACTTGCTCACATCTCTCTTATTTGCACCATTTGATTTACTGATGGGACTATTTTACTCATGTTCAAACAAAATATTATTTAGCACTGCACCTTTTCTGAATTTACATGTTGTACTGTATATTGTATCCTGCAATATTGTTCCAGCTGTTGGTTTTAAGTTTAGTTTAGGAATTACTGTAGACTTAAGCGCGATTGTTGTCTTGCAATTCCATGAAGCCCGCTGTCGGCTGACATCACTCAGCTGGTCCAGGCTGCAGAAAGATCCACCTCAGAATCTGGAGGGGCACCTGGCTCACCTTCTCAGCGAGCCGCTGGAAGTCTGAGCCAGCCGCTCCCACCCCCTTCCACAATCCAGCGCTCCAGTGAATGCTGTGGGGTAACAGAGCAGACAGTGGTTGCTGACAGTTCTGCTCTCTGCTCAGACCGGCTGTGAGAACTCCGCGATCAGATGGTCATGTAATCGCTTAGTTCTTCTGCTTAGAGCCAGCGGGGGACAGAAGCTGCATCCACCTAGGTAAGTATAATTGGAGGGAAAAAAAGCCCTACTTCTCTTTTAAGGGTTGGTTCACACCATAGAAATGCAGTCTAAATATGTTCCGGATGCTTTACTGCATGCGTGTTTTTGGCGCGTTACAGTGCATTTTTTATGTGTTCTGATGCATTCTGGTGCATTTTTTATGCTTTCTGGTTCATTTGTTCCCCTTTCTTTTCTTCAATTTAAATAGGGACTCAACACTGTGTAAGCTCTGACTGGAATGACTTGGAGCTTTCAGAGGGATCCCTTGCTTCCTGTGGATGAACAGAGTAGTTGGAGAGCAAATGAAATATAAAAATATGTATTGTGGATACCAGGGACGGACTGACCATTTGGAAACTCGGCACTGCCCGAGGGCCTGGGGGCAGTAGGGGGCCCCATGAGAGTACCTTTTTTTATAGGTTTTTTGAGTTTGGGCAAGGACACAGGGGCCCCATGTTCCCCTACTGCCCGAGGGCCTCATGAGTTGTCAGTCCTCCCCTGGTGGATACTATACCCTTGTGCTTCCTTTGTTTCCTGAACCCCTTTTCCTTCCTGTTGAAAATGCTGGTTTGTGTCACCGGTAGATTATAAGGGCACAATGGTGGGCTGCCCAGGGCTCCAGATTCTAAGGAAGACCATGGATAATAAAAAAAATCTGAACAGCTGTGCTGTATATATAGGTTTACCCACATTAAGAGCACTTTTACACATGCGCTGCTCTGTGAAATGCAATCTGCAGTTTATTGATTTTCATGCAGGCGCAGCTGACAGGCAATTTTATTTTTTTGACAGCTGAACAGACTGTCTGAATAGGAATATTGCACCACAATCGCAAACCTAATGTTTGGTTTGCAGCTGCAACGCATCCCCAGTCACTTAAATAAGTCACGTTCAGGAGCAGATTTGCCCGCTGGATGCCATGTCGTAATGTGGTATGGATACAACTCCATCTAGCTGTATTTGCATCTTAAGCGTTGAATGTGATATGGGACTTAACTACCTATTTTTACTGCCTCCCCCCATACATAACTTAAAAAATATTTAAAAATTTCTGCTTGCTGTTTTACTTTCTCTAAAAACTACAAGGTCAAGGTTTTTCTTCTCTGTGTAATGGTAAAGTGATGATACTAAAGGCTTAAATAAAGACAATATAAAATAACAAACACATCATACTTACATGCTCTCTGCTTTTGCACAGAGGAACCCAGATCCTTCTCTTCTCAGGTCCCCTGCAGTTCTCCTGGCCCTTCCCTCCTGTCATGGGCTTCCACAGCAAGCAGCTTGCTATACGGGCACCCGCTGCTCCATGTGTCCATTCACACACGTAGCAGTGGCTTGGTCCCACCTCCTCTCTCTTTTCATTGGTTCACTGGCTGTAATTGAAAGCAGTGGGAACCAATGGTTCCCGCTACTATCTCAGCCAATGAGGAGAGAGAGTCCCGAGATTGCCGAGACTCCAATGCACATCGCTGGATCGAGAGGGGGCTTAGGTGAGTATTGGGGGACTGGGGGGGATGCTGCACAGAGAATGTTTTTTAGGTTTTAAGCAAAAAACCTTGAGCCTTTACAACCACTTTAAGGAGGGGGCTGGGGAGTTATGTATACAATTATTAACCCTGTCTCTACTGTGCTGGCAGATCCTCACTATCAGTTGTGAACTAGATGTGCATGCTGGCTGTCCGAACAAAGGGTTCAAAATCTCAGGGTGGTTGTACATTGTATGTTAATGCACTTCTAATCTATTCTGAACAGTACAAGCTTCTGATTAAGTTGTGTATAATCCAAAGAAACAACCTGAATGATAAGAAATATGTTTAAAAATAGTTTTTTAGGTATTATGTGTAAATGGCAACACATAACAACCATATAGAGGGGGTTTCTCAAATCTGGTTGCAAAGTTGAAAATATACTTTTAGTCAATATTTTGTTTTGCAAGTCTTTGGGGGAAAGTTACTAAAACTGGACCATTCAGGATCTGGTGCAGCTGTGCGTGTTAGTCAATCAGCTTCTAAGGCTCTTTCAAAAAGATCAGTTTTTGGAGCATTCTTCAGTTAAAAAAAAAAATAGAAAAAAAGTGGAAGAAAAGTGCATCTTTTTAAATCCTATGGCACTCTTCACACTGATCTGTTCAGCTGCAGTAAAAGAGACCCTGCTTGCTGCATTTTAATACATTTTGTGCAGTTAAAAAAAAGCAACAAAAATGCATCCCTCTAATGAAATGAATGGAAACCGCAGAAAAAATGCATCAAAAATAAAACACACCTGTGGGAAGTGCTTTGTGCCGTGGGGAAAAAACGCAACATAAACGCATCAAAATTCAAAGCACTGCAGCAAAAATGTGTTTTTGTTGCATTTTTTTTCAACAGAGCAGTGTGAAAGTAGCCTAACTGCAGAGGAGATCCTCGGTAATCACCGGGTACTGGCGAGTAATCACTGGCCGGGGCCCGGTGATTGACAGCCGCAGCTGTGAATGGCGGCACGGGTAGGGCATGCGCGGCACATGAGCTCCCCCTACCCAGAGCTGAAAAATCACGTATATCTATGTGATTTTGCACACCTGTGCCATCCTGTAGCAGTATTTCTGCTATAGGGCAGTCAGGAAGCTGCTAAAGTGGAAGTAAACCCTATTTTGCACCTATTACCTACAGGTAAGCCTTTAATAATATCTCCTAAAAATGCACCATTTAGGAGATATTTATTGTAGAAGTGCTGGTGATGTCACCAGTGCATGTGCACTGCACTCTCAATGGATATCATGCCGTCCATTAAGAGAGCCGTGCTCTGGCTGAAACTCTTTTCGGGACTGACAACATTGCGGCTCATCCAATCAAATGGCCGCAGCTCGTGAACCCAGAAGGAAGATCGGGTGAAGATGGAAGCCTCGGGGAGCTGTGACAGTACTCCGCTGGAAGGCTTTGTTTTCAGGTAAGTCTTTCATAATGTGCTGATATGCAATGTATACTAGCACATTATGCTCTTGACTTCCAGGAAGAAGATTTTTTAGAATTACTACCATTCTAAGGTAAAGTAACTTCTGCCTTTAGAACCATTTTAAGTCAATTTCAGCTTTGCAAATTTTTTTTTCTCCAGGAGGTCAGCAATGATAGCTTTCACATTCCTCATAGGCAAATGGACCGTTCACTTTGCAAGGGATGTTGTACTTTGCAAGGGAATTTGCCCAAGAGTTTAGTGAATGTGTTGAGGTCAGCTTCAACTCATTCACTAAGCTCTGAGGTTAATTGGGGAGAATTGCCTTGCAATGTGCAACTTCCCTTGAAAAGTGGACAGCCTATTTCCTTTTAATAAAACGCACCCGTCATGGATTTGGACACGTTGGGATTGATTAACTAAAGGGAAAAACTAAGAGAGTCAACCCCATTATTTCCATATTATATGCAACCATCATTTCAAAGAATGCATTGTCTACACAGTTTAATAAAAAATGTATTCATAAGATCAAAAAAATGTACACATGGCACACCAAATCCTTCATAAATGCTTCACAAACACATTTCAGTAGCTAAACTCGAATACTTCTCTACACTATCCTTTATACTGGTAAGGGGCCCAGGGGCTATGGACAATGAATAAGCTGCCTGTATTATATTGATCAGAAATAGGAACAATTTGGTAAGTGATTATTCAGCTGATTATACAGCAATCAATAATTTATTATCGTCCACTGAGCATCAATGAATTGAATAATTCCCAGAGACAGATAATAGCAGTATTTTATGAAACAAAAATAAGTTGTTGGCACCAATACACAGAAGGCCTCCCCTCGTTTGCCTTCCCCTTGACATACATTTCCGTCAGCCTAGACCCCAGCATCAAGCCCCATAGGTATTGCAACATCGCAGAAATATTAATTTAGCTGTTGGGGAGAATTCTTGTTCTACAGCACAATGAATACAAAATTTATAACTCCTGAATGGGGAAACACACACATTGAAGAGAGCTATGTGTAAATCATTTAGATAAGCGTAGTACTGGGCAAGGTTATTTGTCTAACCTTTCATTGAACTACAGTACAGCTTCCTCTCAGACTTTAAAGTTCCTTATTATTTTGCAGTTTGATGGTGCGAGTGAAGTATATAAATGTGTCCATTTTACCTCCAGGTTATTTCCAGCACTGTCAAAGGAGGCTGTTTAAGGTGATATTTGAAAGGAAAAAAGTTGGAGGAATGAAGGTACATGTTTTACATTTCTTTGGGTTTCAGATTTCACCTCTAAGCATTTGTAAAGGTAATTTTTTTTATTAAAATAAGAAACATGTTATACTTACCTTACCAATGGTTTTGAATAGAATGACCCTGAACCTCCCCTTCTTGGGTCCCACATGTTGTCTTATCATAACAATTACAACAGTTCTTTTCCAGAGAAACATCCAGCCAGCATTACATACAATATACTACACCACATTGGTGATCTTTGGCTCCTCTTTTTCTGTGTCTGCCCCCCCCCATAACAAATGATCCCGAGCTGGCCCCCACTCTCTGCTCACAGGATTGGATTGACATCAGTGGGAGCCAATGTCTCTGTGTGCAGAGAGGGAGAGGAGAGCCATTGCAACTGGGCACAGTGCTCCATCGAGAGAGGACTGAGATAAGAATAAAAGGGGTGAGGGGGTACTAAAATCGCTGGGACACTTTTTTACCTTAATGCAGGGAATGCATTCAGGTAAAACATGTCTAGGCTTTAGAACAACTTTAAGCCTCTTGCATCATACTGTCATGGCTGCACCTTGGCTCAGTGATAGGGTGAGGCCGTTGTATGACTGGGGACAAGGCTGGTTCATAAATCCTGGCTATTCTGATGAAACCAGCACTTATGCAGGCCGTACATGGGTCAAATTCTGAACACATTTTTTTTAGAAAATCAGAAATTTTGTAATCCGATGGTGCCACTATTGATTTTGAAATTTGACCAACCAAGCCTTTCAATTGCTACAGAAAAGAATTTTCGTGGCTGGTAATCTTCTTTTCTTTCCAGGTCACAGCTCATGCTCATTTCTTTTTTGATTATATTTCTCGTACAATTCTCCCATAATTGATTGAAAATTTGCTTGTTTTTTAAAAAAACTCCATGTCTGATCACTGAAATTCTATGGCCTCACGAAAATTGACCGATGCTGCGGCCCACTAATGCTGCGAAATGTGAAAGAAAATTTTTATTTACGATTTTTTAAAGAACATTTGTTCAGAATTTGACTCATGTATGGCCAGCATTAGTCATTGTTAGTGAGTTGGGGAATGTCAAAGTGGTCCAGCATTAGCACTTCACATAAACAACAGTTTAGGACCAGACTGAACCATTGAGCAGGGATGTATATTTGAAAATGATATTTTTAATTTTAAATTAACCATGCAGCTAAATGGGAAAACACTTTTTTGTCTTCAATCTGTAATTGAAGTTGCTTTCAAAGTGAACATAGTGCATACTGTATATTCATGCATTCAGGGATACAGACTATATCATAGACATAAGACATATGGAAATTAAGGGCTGTATCCAATACAATTGGCCTAGATATCGTTGAATACTGTAGACTGATAAACGCCTATAAGACAATTATGTTTTTGGGCAACTTTCTTGCTTGCTTCACAACAGAGCACGGGTACACTGTATGAACATGAACACAGCATGGGGTGGGGACCATGGTATCCCTACATAGCACAATTATTCACAGATAAAGTCAAGGAGAATCGGGCTAACATGATCAAGTTGGAATAACAAAATCTATTAGACTTTTACCCATAATCACAAATAAGACAATTACGTCATTGCGTAGAATGCATGCTGTATGGCATCCCTCTGATAAAAGTTACCAATGGCATGACATTTCATTACTACCAAACAGATACTCAGTAGTTTGTACATTTATTCAGGTGGACAATTGGCTTCCTGGACTTGTTGTCCCTTTGATCTAGTTCTTCAAGTAGGAATGTATACTGAGCATTCCTCCCTTGCTAAAACAAACTAGCTGTGGGCTTTAAAAAGTCAAGGAGAATGCAGCATGTGGAAACCAATTCACAAATATATATGTAGCATTGTATACCATGTACATTTTTCTATGTGCCTGGATTTATAGATACGAATAGTGGTTTCATTTATTTTCACTTGTCAGATGACACAACATTCCATTTCTAATTGTAACTTCCTGAAAACACAAAGTCATATTGTTCCAGATGTGTCAGCACATAGTCTCAATTTGCTGAGTCTACAAGGAAGGGGTCACAGGTGAACAATGTCTGTTCTCAAGAAAACCGATAACACGTTGACAGGTGAACCAGTCAATGACAAGGGTAAAAGGTGAAAAGAGATGACTCATGGACCTCAGTTCACCTGCTCTGCTGAATCTATTGTTACTACAAGTCATCAGTGTCAGAGAAGATAATTTTTTATACATTTAATCATTTATTGAATATTTTATGCTCAGTAATCAATATTTTTTACAGTGTATGCATTCTCTTGATCCAGCACAGTCTCAACCTTTTTTACCCTAGAGGAACCCTTGAAAAAATTATCAGGTCCCAAGGAACCCCTGAAAAAAAATTTTATATCTACAACTCATGATACAATAGCATGATCTGAAAGTTATAGATATTTGGGATACCTAATGTCCATAAAAACACAGACACTAAAATGGTAGTGTCTCCTTACACAAGTGGTAAGTGAAGAAATTCCCCTTTATTCTTGGTGGTCAATATAATGCCATTTTACATTGGTGTTCAGTGTACACAGGGGAAAAAATCCACCATTGCTCACTGCTAAAGGAACTCCTAGCAACCTCTGGAGGAACCCTGGTTGAGAAAGGCTGCTCTAACATCTGTAAGATGAATGCATTGGAATAGTTAAGAAATGAATATTAAAGCAAATATTGTCAAAAGTATTGGGACGCCTGCCTTTACACGCACATGAACTTTAATGGCTTCCCAGTCCGTAGGGTTCAATATTGAATTGGCCCAACCTGTGCAGTTATAACAGCTTCAACTCTTCTGGGAAGGCTGTCCACAAGGTCTTGGAGTGTTTCTATGGGAATGTTTGACCATTCTTCCAGAAGCGCATTTGTGAACTCAGACACTGATGTTGGACGAGAAAGCCTGGCTCGCAATCTCCACTCTAATTCATCCCAAAGGTGTTCTATCAGGTTGAGGTCAGGACTCTGTGCAGGCCAGTCAAGTTCCTCCACCCCAAACTTGCTCATCCATGTCTTTGTGGACCTTGCTTTGTGCACTGGTGCGCGGTCATGTTGGAACAGGAAGGGGCCATCCCCAAACTGTTCCCACACGGTTGGGAGCATGAAATTGTCCAAAATGTCTTGGTATGCTGACGCCTTAATAGTTCCCTCACTGGAACTAAGGGGCCAAGTCCAACCCCTGAAAAACAACCCCACATCATAATCCCCCATCTACCAAACTTTACACTTGGCATAATGCAGTCAAACAAGTACCCTTCTCCTGGCAACTGCCAAACCCAGACACGTCCGTAGGATTGCCAGATAGGGAAGTGTGATTCATCACTCTAGAGAACATGTCTTTACTGCTCTAGAGTCCACTGGCGAGGTGCTTTACACCACTGCATCCGATACTTTGCATCGCAATTGGTGATGTAAGACTTGGAAACCCATTCCATGAAGCTCTCTATGCACTGTTGTGCTAATCTGAAGGCCACATGATGTTTTGAGGTCTTTAGCTATTGACTCTGTAGACAGTAGCCAACTTCTACACCATGTGCACTTCAGCATGAAGTGAGCCCGCTCTGTCATTTTATGTGGTCCACCACTTTGTGGCGGAGTTACTGTTGTTTCCCAGTTGTTTCCACTTTGTTATAATACCACTAACAGTTGACCGTGGAATATATAGTAGCAAGGAAATTTCTTATAAGTTATTGCATAGTTAGCAACCTATCACGGTACCATGCTTGAATTCACTGAGCTCCTTAGAGTGACCCATTCTTTCACAAATGTTTGAAGCAGTCTGCATGCCTAGGTACTTGATTTTGTACACCTGTGGCCATGGAGGTGATTGGAAAACTTGAATCCAATGATTTGGAGGGGTGTCCCAATACTTTTGGCAATATAGAGTACATTATTTTAATGTTATAAAATGTATCTATTTATTAATTGCATAAAATATTTTAATATGGGCGCACAGCTGAACATGGTGGACGGGGCCTGATACAGCTCCGCCACAATCCGGCCTAATATGGCTGCATCCTGGTGAGCCGAGGGACCCATGTGCTTTGTTTCCACACAGGGCACCTCCTGTCACATTGGGCTATCCCGTCATGGCAAAAGTGAAGCCCAAAGCCACCTTACAGCCATCATGGGAAGCAGATCTTCAGCCGGCTGGTCCCTCTAATATGGCAGCACCAGCTCCACATGCGGCCTCTACCTCAGTCGTCCAGCCTACACCCAGACCTGCCACTGCCTCACCTGAGGGTACAGAGGACTGCAACACCACACCGACGGTCCCTCCTACCCCCCCTAGAGGGAGATATCTTTAGTGGTGAGTCCCCCTTCTCATCAGGGTCCTCAATGGACAGGGCTATGGGAATGTCCTCTCTAGCCAGAATAGCCTGCAGGCCTCCCCTGACCTCCCCCATACCCAACACCTGGCCCCTCAACCTAAATACTCTTGGGACCCCATTATACTGGCACAATTTTTTATGCTCTATTAGAGCAGTGGTTGGAAAAGGGCAGTAAGAAGATCACTGAGGATTTAAAACAAGAATTCAACGACTTGGGAACTATAATTATTACAATTGAAAATAAGCCTGACATGACAGTGGGCAGGAAGAAAAAAAACACAGAACGCATCTGCGAGCTTGAGGCAAGATTAGAAGGGGCATTGGCAAACATCGGTGACCTAAATCTCGCAGATATAACTTCTGCATATGAGGTCTCCCTGAATCTGTGACTGATGTTACCAAAGCCACAACTGAATTGCTCATGTCACTACTACCTGATGTCCCTGAGCACCGCTGGTTCATCACATTTCACCTGACCTTCTCCTACCAAGGCAAGTCACACTCCTTCTCCACTTTCATGGATAGTGAAGCACTCCTGAAATGTCTGAGTCTCATCTCTACATCGCCACCGACATCACCAAGATCTCAGACCTAATTTTGCTCATGCAGGGGCAGAGGTGAATGAGACCGTCCGGTATCTTCACTTTGGCATCTGTCTAGAAACACCAGAAGCTGCTCCTGCTGACAGTCCAGACCACCCTGACTGTACTTCTTGATCTGTTTACCCTGTGAACTTCATTTTTACTTGAATGTAGGGTTCCCCAAATTCGTTCAATATTCCTAGTTATTCCTTTTTTTCTTTTATCTTAGTTGCAGTGTTCTCAGGCCTAGCTAACAATTGCGCGTCCTGGAAGGCCTTCTACTAATCCTCCATGCGGGGGCGCTCATGGTCCAGTGTTTTACTGTCTTATGTTAACCGTAAGGTCCACTATTTTTGGTCTTTCTGGACCTTAATTTTCCACTGTTCTTAGATCAACTAATGTTACAGGTGATTGCCAGCCCAGGCCCTTTCGGCACTCTTCTCTGGCTCCACTTCACCCCGCCTATTTATTTCAGATGGTTGTGGGCTCGGAAGTTTCTTTGGCCTAATTGAAGGTCCCAATTGTAAGTGTAGGATGTGGCCACCTATCCGCCTTCTTACAATGTTTATATTACTTGAGTATGTTTTTTGCACTACCAATGCCTGTTTTTGGTTCTTCATGCAGGTTCAAGCCCCTCTGGGGACACTTAATCTACTCTCTTCTTCCTGTCTTTTCTTTCTTTCTTCTCTAGTCTGCCTGGGAGCCCACGTAAGTTCACCCCGAGGGAGTCAACTTATACACGAAGATTCTCTTAAGAAGGTAAGTGATAGTCAGCCAATTGGTGACCATGGCTAATACACATACACATAAACCTGTTTCTCTCCTGACACATAATGCACAGGGACTAAATTCGCTGGTGAAGCAACGTAAAGCTTTCAATTACTATCAGTCCATGGGGGCAGACATAGTTCTCCTCCACGAAACTAATTTTCCAATAGCCTACACCCCCAAATTTATCCACAAGCATTTCCCATATTCTTCTTGGCAAATGCATCGGACAAAATCAAAGGGGTAGCAATTTGTTTCTCCAAACAGGTGATGTTCTCCCCTTCCCTGGTAATGTACGACCAAGAGGGTCACTTCCCGGGAGACCTGGAGGGAACCTTAGTGACAATCTTTACCTACTACGTCCCCAGTAGAGACCAATTGAGCTTCTTTCATACTTTGAGACGTTGTCTCCACTATTTGAGGGCCAACTGCTGATGGGTGGCGATTCTAATGTAGCATTAGATTCCTCCTTGGACAGGACACACCCACCAGGCTCATACATTTTGAAACCCACTGGGATGGGAATTAAATCTGCAAAACATGACTATGACCTGGTGAATGTTTGGCATAAATTTAATTCCAATATATATGTTTACACTTACTACTCCCACGTTCATCTGGCTATTTGCAGATAGACCATGTACAGTATTCATGTTCTCCACTTCTGTGCCACTCTCCACAACATCCAAGATTCTAGAACTTCCTAAGTCAGACCATTCTCTGGTTATTTCATTTATTTCTTCCCTATAAAGTCCTGCTGCTTTCTGTGCCTGGCGGCTAAATGAGTCCTAACTTAGTAATCCAGTGACTTGCCTCGATATCAAACTGGCCCTGAAAGAATACTTTTCCCTGAACGATACTACTCGCACATCCTCTATGTGTAGTTGGGCTGCTCAAAAGGACAAAATTCGAGGTTTTTTGATTCAGATAGCTGCCAGTTACAAGAGGCATTATGAAGCCTTGCTTAGGCAAAAGGAGGATAAGCTAGCAGCTCTGCTTAAAGAGCAAAACCCTTATCTAGACCTGTTTGGCCAGATAGAGATGGCCTGGTTAGAACTGTATGTATGCCTCACTACAAAAGTTGAAAAACAGCTGCAATGCACTCAGACAAAAGTTTACTCTCAAATTGATAAACCGGGTAAACTATTAGCGACTAAACTGGCCCCCAGACATCCCCCACCCCATGTTCCTAAGCTTAGACTAGCAGACGGTTCCTTCTCACAAAACCCAAGGGTGGTGTTACAATCCTTTTATAAGCAATTGTATGACAATATGAATATGTCCACCCAACAGGACTTCGACCATTTTATTGCTCGTCTGCCTATTTCCACTATAATGGAGGAACACAGAGAACTTCTTGAAAAAGAGATAATAGTCGAGGAGGTGCTATTGGCTATTAAACAAGCCCCATCAGTAAAAGCACCAGGCCCTGATGGGTTCACATACCTATATTATAAAAAGTTTGCTTCCCCCTTAGCCGTTCCCTTACAGCAATACTTTAACGCCATACAGCGTTGAGACCCTAGAGATTTAGGTTCCCATAGAGCGTATATAACTCTCATTCCAAAGCCTCATAGAGACCTTAGTGATGTGGCTAACTACCTGCCAATTTCTCTAATTAACAATGATTTGAAAACTATTCACAAAAATTTTGGCAAATAGATTACTGATCTTCCTGGCTTGCTACACCCATCACAATCAAGTGGGATTTCTTCCCATTCGACAGGCAGCAGATCAGGTGAGATGGGCAATAGATCTGATTACTCTACTACAGTCCACATGGGATGGGGGTAGCTCTAGATGAGGGATGCTATTATTACTCAATATCTGAAAGGCATTTGACGTGCTCTCCTGGCCTTACCTCTTTTGGGTGTTGGAAAGGTAGAGTTTTGGACCCAAGTTTTTGACCTCCCATTGTTCACTCTATAGTACGCCTACGGCGCAAATAACTTTGCGGGGGCCATAGATCAGAACCATTTTCTATCCAATGTGGCACTCGGCAGGGGTGCCCCTTGTCACCTCTCCTATTTATAACTGCTACACAAACCTTGGCAATCGCTATCCGCGAATCCTGAAATCTTGGGGATAGAGAGTGGGGGCCGAAGCCACAAATCTGCATTATTTGCAACTTCACTGCTGACTTTGCTTTCCCTCCTAGATAGTTTTGGGTCAATCAAGATAAGTCTGAGGCGATGAACGTAAACACTAAAAAGTATTCAGACACAATATCCCTTTCAATGACAGCTATCCTCGCTCTCATATTTTGGTATACTATTGACTCCTAGCATCTCTTCAGTCTACAAGGCAAACTACCCAGCCCTGTTCAGCATATTATTAGAGGACATGGAAACATTTTCAGATGTGAGCTTGTCATGGATGGAGAAGATCATCTCCATCAAAATGATGGTTTTACCCAGACTGCTATATTACTTTAGAACACCACCCATCCCCGTCCCATTGGCAACAATCCAGCAATTTCAAGCAAGAAATTTATGTTACATCTGGGGCACTAAGGGCAACAGGCTGACGTGAGCCACGATGTACTCCCCAAAGGAGGCGGACGGTCTGGGTGTTCCAGATTTTCAAAAATAATATGTTGTGGAGCAACTCTCGCAGTTATGTCAACTTCATCATCGGGGAAACAAGCTTGCATGAGTGTCCATCGAAGCTCAAGCCTGCACCTCGCTTCCCGTGGATCCGGTGCTATGGCTTCCAGTGCACCATTGAAAAGCTATTCTGTGTTCTACTCTCTCCCACTCCCTCAGTCTGTGGGACTTGAACTGCAAACGATGGCCCTTGCGTTCTCCATACATGCCAGCGGCACCCCTTCTTAATCATCTTTTCCTGCCTGGACTGACTCCCACTAACATTAGCTGATGGGTCAATAAATGACTTTATGAAACAGGAGACTTCCTTGACCATAAGGTGATCTGCCTACTCTCATATTTTTTGCAGTCTGGAGATGCCCCCTTCAGAGAATTTCCATTTTCAGCAAATCTGCCATTTCTTGCATGCTTTACAGAAAAACAGTCCTTATCTGACAATCTGACTGTATGCACTACGTTTAAAAACAGATGTATGAAGGGAACTCAGTTGAGGGGCTGCATCTCTATACTTTACAAATATTTCAGTTCCCTGCCGGCCAAACTTTCTTATCAAGTAGCCTGGCAAAGAGACTTGGATGTGTCTACTGATGAGGAAGATTGGCGGTCCTGGAACTCTTGCGTTCACAGAGACATATTAAATGTTGTCCTGATAGAAGCGGGATATAAGCTGTATGTGAGCTGGTACCTGGTACCAGGCCACCTCTCCCGCATGTGCCCAAGAGCGTCAGTCTTATGCCTTAGGGGTTCTGGCCAGACAGGCATAGTCTTACATATATGGTGGACCTGCCCCAAAGTCTGTCGCTACTGGATGAGGATACATTCCCTCATATTCTCGGTCACCATGGTCAACATAATCAAAGATGCTTGTATCGCTTTGTTAAATATGCAACGTCCCCAGACACACTAAAACCTTAATTTACTTTATGTTCTTGGTGGTTAAAATTGGCATCACCATAGCTTGGAAAACTCCAGTCATTGATTATGCTTAACGAAAAATTGATGAGTGTACTGTGCGACAACAAAATACGGACTCCATGGCTAACTTACTTACAAGTCTCAGAAGGTTGGGACTGACCTGACTCCTGGGTTGGTGTGGACTGGACTCTTGGGTGGACTAATTCTTCTCTTCCTCTCTGGCTTCTGATTTCATTCTCTCCCATCTTCCTCTCTATCCTCCTCCCCCCCCTTATGCTGGTCCTTCAGCTTTACCTTCCATCTCCTCTCCTCCCTACCTCTTCTTCCCACCCCTTCTTCTTTTCCCAATGTTTTGGGGGTTTTTTGTGAATTGCTCATAGTTGTCTTGGTTGAATTGGGGGGCTCACTGCCTTGAGCATCAACGCTCCCTGGCTCTATACTTGGACATCTATTGTTGATTGCCAACTATGACATTTTATTACGGTGTAATTGTATTTTGTTTATTTCTATGTTTGATGTTGATAATGCCTTGGCCTCTGTGGGCCCTGCTGGGGGGAGGATCCAAGGATTATATTGTCTTGGTCCGACCTGATGAGACCCTGGTGGGCCAACGGTCTTTCGAGACTTGGAGGGATTGGCTTGATCGCTTGCTCTACTTCGTCTAATGCCAGCACACAGCAGCTATACGTAAGTTGATGATCAGATATGTACTGCTGAATAATCTTTATTATGTGCTCTTAGAGCTCCAATTATTGCTCAATTCTCTGCCTACCTCAGGGTTCATCCACTGAGTGAGTAGACACGCGTCTCTGGCTATCCATATGTGCCTCTCCTTTTTTGTATGAATCACATTTTTTTGTGGATGATGCAATCAGAACATCTATGTTGTTATGTCTTGTTCCTTCCTTTTGTAAAGTAAGAACTTGCAATAAAAATTATTGAAACAGAAAATATTTTAATATAAGTTAAACTGTAAAATGGAATTTTAGCTCTTGGAAAATGCAACACAATTTTTGTAACTATTGTATTCTGCACTATTGCTTTCTCCATTTCTCTGCTCTTCATACTTATTTCTGCTATAGAAAATATATTTAATAAAAAAATAAATGTGCCTGCCACTAGTAGCTAGATGCTGCCCCGGTCAGGATTGATGGGGTTAAACTGTGCTGCTTCCCAGTCTGGCTTTCACTGGTTTTTCTGGGTCTAGCCCACTGATCCTGTCTGATTATAAAAAGGGAACATGTGTCTGGATCTGAGAGCCCAGACCCCTCAGAGCTAGTGAGCTTGCGGTGTGAGAGGACAGAGCCGTCAGGGAGCCTGTTGGAGAGCCACAAAGTCCTGTGCCTGTGTCCAGTTGCTTGCCACATCTGGAGACCTTCCACAATTTGGGGGATTGCTGAGACTTGCAATCCTCCCCGAAGCCACCAGTATGCTGAAACATCTCCTATAATGGCCTTCCAAGAATGGATTTTTGCCTGTGCAGGTATGCTGGGGCAGCTGCTAGATTGTTGCCATATTTTTGTAGTTTACCTGACAAATACACACTGGCAGGGGCGGACTGACCATTTGGAAACTCGGGCACTGCCCGAGGGCCCAGGGTCAGTAGGGGGCCCCATGAGGTTCCCCTGGTACCTTTTTCGTAGGCTTTTTTGAGTTTGGGCAAGGACACAGGGGCCCCATGATCCCCTATTGCCCGGGGGCCCCATGAGTTGTCAGTCCGCCCCTGCACACTGGGTTGTATAGGACATAATCCTGACCACTGCACCTTAAGTACATTCAATCTGTTGAACACAGCGCTTACGGTCAAGGATTTTGCATGTGATATGAAGGTCACGTGACCCATGCTTCAGAAATATTGCATGAGATAATAAAAGAGCCAATTCATCAAAGCAAAATATTGAATGTGAGTTAACTACTCACAGTTAAATTAGAATATTGTGCAAAAGTTCATTTATTTCAGTAATGCAACTTAAAAGGTGAAACTAATATATGAGATAGACTCATTACATGCAAAGTAAGATAGTTCAAGCCATGAATTGTCATAATTGTGATGATTATGGCTTACAGCTCATGAAAACCCCAAATCCACAATCTCAGAAAATTAGAATATTGTGAAAAGGTGCAATATTCTCGGCTCAAAGTGTCCCACTCTAATCAGCTAATTAAGCCATAACACCTGCAAAAGGTTCCTGAGCCTTTAAATAGTCTCTCAGTCTGGTTCAGTAGGAATCACAATCATGGGAAAGACTGCTGACCTGACAGTTGTGCAGAAGACCATCATTGACACCCTCCATAAGGAGGGAAAGCCTCAAAAGGTCATTGCAAAAGAAGTTGGATGTTCCCAAAGTGCTGTATCAAAGCACATTAATAGAAAGTTATGTGGAAGGGAAAAGTTTGGAAGAAAAAGGTGCACAAGCAGCAGGGATGACTGGAGCCTGGAGAGGATTGTCAGGAAAAGGCCATTCAAAAGTGTTGGGGACTTTCACATCAAGAGCCACCACACACAGACAGATCCTGGACATGGGCTTCAAATGTTGTATTCCTCTTGTCAAGCCACTCCTGAACAACAAACAACGTCAGAAGCGTCTTACCTGGGCTAAAGAAAAACTGACCTGGTCTGTTGCTCAGTGGTCCAAAGTCCTCTTTTCTGATGAGAGCAACTTTTGCATCTCATTTGGAAACCAAGGATCCAGAGTATGGAGGAAGAATGGAGAGGCACACACTGCAAGATGCTTCAAGTCCAGAGTGAAGTTTCCACAGTCTGTGTTGATTTGGGGAGCCATGTCATCTGCTGGTGTTGGTCCTCTGTGCTTCATTAAGTCCAGGGTCAACGCAGCCGTCTATCAGGAGATTTTGGAGCACTTCATGCTTCCTTCCGTAGATGAGCTTTATGGGGATGCTGACTTCATTTTCCGGCACCTGCCCACACTGCCAAAAGCACCAAAACCTGGTTCAATGACCGTGGGATTACTTTGCTTGATTGGCTAGCAAACTCGCCTGACCTGAACCCCATAGAGAATCTATGGGGCATTGCCAAGAGAAAGATGAGAGACCGAACAATGCAGAAGAGCTGAAGGCTGCTATTGAAGCATCCTGGTCTTCCATAACACCTCAGCAGTGCCACAGGCTGATAGCTTCCATGCCACGCCGCATTTATTACTTATAAATGTACTTATGTAGCGCTGTCAATTTACGCAGCGCTTTACATATATTATTGTACATTCACATCAGTGCCTGACCCTCAAGGGGTGTACAATCTAAGGTCCCTAACTCACATTCATACATACATATACTAGGGCCAAATTAGACAGGAGCCAATGAACCTACCAGCATGTCTTTGGAGTGAGGCAGTACTGCATTGAGGTAGTAATTGCTGCAAAAGGGGCCCAAACCAAGTTCTGAGTACATATGCATGCTTATACTTTTCAGGTCCGATATTGTTCTATGTACAATCCTTGTTTTATTGATTGCATGTAATATTCTAATTTTCTGAGATTGTGGATTTGGGGTTTTCATGAGCTGTAAGCCATAATCATCACAATTATGACAAATCACGGCTTGAACTATCTTGCTTTGCATGTAACGAGTCTATCTCATATATTAGTTTCACCTTTTAAGATGCATTATTGAACTAAATGAACTTTTGCACAATATTCAAATTTTTCGAGTTTCACCTGTAAGTAGATGGGTTTTCAGGGTGCATAAAGGTGCATAGAGTAGGAGATAGGTGGACGGATTAGGGTAAGGAGAGCAAAGGGAGAGGCTCTAGAGAAGTCCTATAGGCAGGCAAGGGAGGAGGTGATGAGAGAGCTAGAGAGCAGGAGAATGGTTTGCTTGGTATTTTGTGACAAGTTGCAACACCTACATTTTAACATGGAGCATTGTATGTGCCACCTAATTGTTCTCCTCTGGATGTTCAAAGCTTAACCCCAGAAAAAGAATGTATGTACGGCCCTGCCTAGGCATCCTCACAAATCAGGAAGTGTACTGCTATTTTTCAGAGGAAATTGAAAATAAAACATTATTTATTCACGGTGCTATCTAGGTACAACATCATTTAATATTAATTAACTGAATGTTCATTTTAACAGAGCTAATCTTCACTTTTTGAGTTCAGGTCTATGTTAAGTATAAATCCACTTCAATATTACTATACAATGTGTACCCACTAAATAAATATAATTGCTTGTTTTAGAACGCCAAATTTTAAGTTGGTTCAGGACCAACTTAACAATGAAAAGTATATCCTACTACTTACTCTTCCTATTATATTAAATCTCCTACGATTTTCCAGCATGCGGAACTCTTGATGGAAGCTGGTATAAAGGCACCTTTTTTCGGGTCACCTGTTTATTGCTGTGTCAGTGACATGGGCAATTATCCTTTCAAAGGACATCAAAGTGTTGGAATCCCTGGCTTATGTTGTGAAAATTCCACTGCTGATATATGACATTTCTTGAATGGAAAGAGCCTGAGATGTATTTGCCCGTCAGCTGGAATGTTCCTCACGCCCTGATCTGTATGACTGATCTTTTCCCATTTTTATCCAGCTCTCTCATTATCTGCCTCTGTGTACTTTCCATTTGTGCTGCCGATAATTTCTGAAAGAAAAGAGCAATTAGAAAGGTGGGGGCGGGGGAGACCATCGTAAACTATCACCAATATTTAACTGGAAATTCAAACACAAACTAGGTGTTTTTTAAAGATTAAAGTTATCTTTCAAGAAAAGACGTTTGGCGGAGAAAAAGGATACGAAATCACGCACAAATGGTTAAAAAAGTGTAGCAATGTATGTACTGATAAAAGAACCTCCTAAATACCAAATTGGTTTAAAGTGGAAGTGTGACCTTCGAATGGTTGGAAAATCCATTTTATGAGGAAATACCCAGGAGAATGTGGTTTTTAGGTGCACTGTATCTATTATACGTGATAACACTTTAACATTTGGGTACAAAAATCTAAAATCTGTATGGCCAGCTCAAAGTTATTGTAAAGTCTTAAATGTTTTTTTTTTTAAACAAACAAACATACTTACCTGCTCTATTCAATGAAATTGCTCAGAGCGGCCCAAACCTTCACTTCTCATAGCCCCTTCTTATTGGTGTGCCACCATAGGAAGCCACTGCCTATTGTATCACACCTGCATGTTCAATCCTGAGCAGTGCTGCCTGTATCCACAGGCACAGACATCATGGCCTCCCCTTCCTCATGCTCAGAATCCTGTATGCCTCCTTATTAGTGTACCTTTTTTTGGACATTTTGGGCATTAACTTTACAGGTACTTAGTGGCGACTATGGGAAAAAATGCTCCTAGGTAGCAAGCAAGGACTGCTTGTGCGTTTTAAATAATTTTAACTGAGAGCAGAGATCAGGAGATCATGCCTGTCCTTGCTAACACTGTGACTGTGATCAGAAAAGTTATACTAACACTGCACTTGTTGGGGGGGGGTTAATTCAAGTGCTGGTAATGGGCTGATCCTGCTAACACTGCATTTTTGGGGGCACTATTATAGTACTGATTGTGACCAGGATACTGATACCAACAGACACCTCACTATTATTGGTAATGATCAGCGACTTATAGTGTGACTGTGATAGTGTGGCAGGCAATCAGAGACTGGCACTAAATGACACTGGCTGGGAGGGATACTAACTGACACTGTCTGACATCGCTAGTGACAGTGATTATTATTATACAGGATTTATATAGCTCCAACAGCTTGCTCAGCAGACTCAGTACACCTCAATACAAGAGGGTTAGGAAGGCCCTGCTCCTTGGAGCTTACAATCTAAGAGGGAGGGGCTAGTAGTACAAAAGGTAGTAACTGTAGGGGATGAACTGGTAGGAGGAGTAGAATATTCCATTATCAGCTGAGGGCAGGATAGGCTTCCCTGAAGAGATAGGTTTTCAGAGATTGCCTAAATGTGAGCAGAGTAGGCAATAGTCTGATAAATTGAGGTAGAGAGTTCCAGAGGATGGGGGAAGCTCTGGAGAAGTCCTGGAGATGAGCATGGGAGGAGGAGACGAGGGAGCATTTTGGGTGAGTTTGGGTGATATTTGGAGACGAGATTGGTGATGTAATTTGGGGCAGAGTTATACATGGCTTTATATGTTATTGTTAATGTTTTGAATTGTATCCATTGGGCAAAGGGAAGCCAGTGGAGGGATTGGCAGAGAGGGGTGGCAGATACGGAATGGTTAGTTAGGTGGATGAGTCTGGCAGCAGCATTCATGATAGACTGAAGAGGGGTTAGCCTGCGATGAGGTAGGCCAATGAGGAGGGAGTTACAATAGTCAAGGCGAGAGATAACAAGGAAGTGAATAAGTTGCTTAGTAGTTGCCGAGGTTAAAAACGTCCGTATCTTGGAGATGTTGCAAAGGTGAAGTCTACATGATTTGGACAGCAATTGGATTTGGGGCTGAAAGGACAGATTGGAGTCTAGGATTACACCTAGTACCCTGGCATGAGGGAAGTGACCGAAGGTTGTATTATTGGTCTTGATGGAGAAGTCAGGGGAGGGACACGGGCTGGAGGGAATACTAAGAGCTCAGTTTTGGAAAGATTGAGTTTGAGGAAGTGGAGTGACATCCATGCCGATATGTCACTTAGTAGGTTAGTAATGCGAGCGGAGACTGAAGGGGTGAGGTGAGGAGTAGAAAGATAGATTTGTGTGTCATCAGCATAGAGATGGTACTTGAAGTCATAGAAGTTTATCAAGTGACCAAGGGAGGAGGTGTAGATGGAGAAGAGAAGGGGTCCAAGGACAGAACCTTGAGGGATCCCTACAGAAAGAGAAAGTGGAGAGGAGGAGACAGAGTTACAGGTAACACTGAAGGAGCGCTGCGATTAGTAGAAGGAGAACCAGGAGAGAGCAGAGTCTCGCAGGCCAAGAGAGTGGAGTTTTTTGAGGAGGAGGGGATGGTCAACAGTATCAAAGGCCACAGTGAGGTTAAGTAGTAAGAGTACGGAGTAGTGGCCATTGGTTTTAGCAGTTAGTAGATCATTAGTGAGTTTTAGTAGGGCAGTTTCAGTGGAGTGTTGTGAGCGAAAGCCAGACTATAAAGGGTCAAGAAGGTTGTTGTCAGTGAGGTTGGAGCTCAGGCGATTGTAGACTAAGCGTTCTAAGAGTTTAGAGGTAAACGGGAGCAGGGAGATGGGTCTTAAGTTGTTTATGTTGGTGGTGTCCAGGGAGGGCTTTTTAAGTATGGGAGTGATGCGTGCATGCTTTAAATGGGTGGGGAAGGCACCGTTAGAGAGGGAGAGATTGAAGATGTGAGTGAGGGAGCATAGGATGGAAGAAGAGGGTGACTGTAGTAGTTGTGAGGGGACAGGATCCAGGGGGCAGGTAGTGAGACGGCTTCTGAGAAAACCTTAGTGACCTTTTCAGTAGTAGCAAGGTCAAAAGAGGAAAGTGTTGAGGGAGGTTTAGTATAAGGTATGCTAAGTGAGATGTATGTCTGTGCAGTAGAGATGCCCCTATGAATTGCATCAATCTTGTTTTTGAAATGATTTGCAATCTCGTAAGCAGTGAGTGAGAAGCTGGGTGGAGGTGAGGGTGGAGAAAGTATTATTATTATTATTATACAATTATTTATATAGCGCCAAAGGGTATGCTCAGTGCTGTACAGTAGCAAGGAGGACATAACATGAGACAAGACAGTAACAATACACTACACGAGGGGTTCGAGGGCCCTGCTCTTTCGAGCTTACAATCTAGGAGAAAGTAGAGAGTTAAAAGTTGGGAAGAGATGACGGGGACCGGATGACAAGCTATTGATGAGAGTGACAAAGTAGGCTTGTTTGGAGGGAGGAATTGTATGTTAATAAAGCAGAGTTATATACGGTGAAAGCTTGGTGTGATTTGGTTTTATGCCACATTCGCTCCAGCGCATGACTATGTCTCTTAAGACTTCTGGTGTCGTCAGTCTGCCAAGGTTGTTACGGTCGGGGTCTGATACTTCGTGCGGTTAGAGGAGCAAGTGAGTCTAATGTGGATTAAAGCGCACTGTTGTAGACAGCAGTGGCCAGGTCAAGGCAGGACAGGGGAGAGATTCTGTCATAGAGTTGGTCAGTTGCAGAGTAGAAAAGAGAAGGGTTAAAGTTGTGAAGGTTTCTGCGGGTAATTGTTTGCTGCTTGGAGGGATAGGCGTTTGAAGACTAGGAGACTGTGAAGGTGATGAGATTGTGATTAGAGAGAGGAAAGGAGGTGTTTGTGAGGTTGTAGGGAGTGCAAAGACAGAACAAAACAAGGTCTAATGTATTCCCATCAGAGTGAGTGGAGGACTGTGTCCATTGCACTAAAGCAAAAGAGGAGGTTAGGTTAAAGAGTTGGGATGTAGCCGGGTTGTTGACATTAATGTGGATGTTAAAATCTCCAAGAATGATAGTGGGTATTTCAGAGGAGAGAAAGTAGGGTAGCCAGGCAGAGAAATAATCAAGAAAGCGGGACACCGGTCCAGGAGGTCGGTAGATCACTGCAATCCTCAGACAAATGGGAAAAAAACAGGCGAATGCAGTGAGTCTCGAAAGAAGAGAAGGATAGAGAGGGAGGGTTATGGAGGACTTGAAAGGTGCTCAGTGGGGAGAGAAGCAAGCCAACTCCACCACCTTTCCGACCACTGGGTCTGCATGAGTGAGTCCAAAGAAGACCTCCATAGGAAAGTGCTGCGGGAGAAGCAGAATCTGATGCTTGAAGCCAGGTTTCTATAATTGCTAGTAGGTTAAGGGAGCGGGAGACAAAAAGGTCATGGACAGAGGTGAGCTTATTACAGACAGAGCGGGCATTCCAGAGTGCACATGAAAAAGGGAGGGTGGTTTTTAGGAGCATGGGGATTAAGATTAGATTAAGCGGATTGCAGCTATTCATGGAGGAAAGAGGGTGCCTGGTGTGGGGGTGAGATAGTAGAGGACCAGGGTTTGGGGAAATGTCCCCAGAGGTTAGGAGAAGAAGGAGGGTGAGGAAAGTAAGGTGGGAGTGGGATGTATATGAGCGCACATGCCTTCCAGTCCTGGTGTTTGGGTCAGCAGGTGAGTAAAGTATCAGCAGGAGGTGATGAGAGCAGTAGTAGGGAGATGGTAGCAGTGAGGGTGAGATGTATAAGCTTTGGGGTGGAGCAGAGGGGTAAAGAACTGAGATTTTGGGAACAGGATAGTAATATGAAAGAGGAGTAGAGGTGGCATATTAAAAAGGTACACGGAGTGGGACTCCAACTTGTAGGAAATGTTTCCAAGGGTGTTTGCTTGCAGTCCATCCACCGTGCAGCAGAGTTCTTTGTTGTTGTTGTGTCTTCCTGCTGTTCAACTGCGTCTTCACACTCCAGCCTCAAACACACTCACGCAGAGAACTGCACCCCGTCTATGACCGTGCCTCCCCCATGAGCTGGTCTAGATTTATAGGCAGATAGTCAAATGAGCAGCTCTTCTCCGCCTCAATTAGGAACTGATAAAGATCATATGAATTGGGGGGGGGGGTGATTCTCAAAGACAGACTAGCCATAGACACAGGCCAAAGTCATAAACGAAATACAAGAGGAGATGAGAATCAATCACCACAAACACACCAAAGATGTACATTAATTGTTCTGAGTTTTGCAAAAAGTCTATGCATTGCAGAAATTACAGATTAAGGTGGAGATGACAGCAGAGGAGAGTAGCATTTACCCAGAGCTAGCAGAAGTCTATGCGTTGCAGAAATTATAGACTGAGGTGGAGATGAAAGCAGAGGAGAGCAGCATTTACCTGTGAGAAAGCAGAGAAGACATGATTAGTGGGGCTGTGTTCAACTGCGTCTTCACACTCCAGCCTCAAACACACTCACGCAGAGAACTGCACCCCTGTCTATGACTGTGCCCCCCCCCCGCCTATGATCAGTGATAGTACTGTACATTGTCACTCTGCTAATGACACTGGCTGGGTGACAGGGGTGATTAGGAGGGCAATCAAGAGGTTAACTGTGTGCCTAACTGTTAGAGATTCTGTATATAGCCTTACAGAACAGACAGTGCACAGTTCACATTTGGTTTTCTGCTGCTTCTCTACAAACAGGAAACAGGAAATTTATTTAGAGAAAAGACATAGAGTTTAACCATAGATGCAGCTACAAACTTATAAACACTGCCATCTACTGGTTGAAGAATATATCTCTACTGAATACTGATACTGAAGTAGTTGCTGTGCAAAAATACATACATATTGTAGTCCAACACTAACAAGTGTGTGTGTGCTGATTTTACTCACAGACTGGCTGGCTTTTTTTCCCTGAGCTCAGCTCTGAACGGTAAGTGAGATCAGGGAGAAGAACCAGCTAGATCTGTGTTCTGAGTTTACTGACACTCTGATCTCTGGACTGTGGTTGGCCACAGCTACCAGCCAGTTCACAGCCAAAAGCATTGGCTGTGAGCCTGCTGACAAACTCGTGCTCTATCCAACCACAGCACGAGCAGCAGTGGGCACACACGTGTGTGCCTGAAAACGTATGGGTACGTTGCAGGGGAACAACACAGCCCTGACCAGCAGTAAAAGTACAGCTGCCAGTCGTCAAGTTGTTAAAGCCAAATTATTTTTAGTTTTGGATTGAGTGAAGGGTGATTAGAACATCTGTCAGGTTTTTATTGCTGTATTTGTCCCAGTTATGGAGATTCTCCCTTTTTATTTGTCCTGTTCATCACCAAGAGTGAAAGAAAATCCTAAATTTTGAGTTGTCTCAAGAACAGAAATAGAGCCATACAACCAATTTATTTGTCCTGGGACTTTAAATGTTTAAAGTCCCAGGACAAATACATTGGTTGTATGGATATATTAAGGGATGGAGGCACATCAATGGGTGCATCAGGTCACATTCTATTTTTGTTGGGAACATAAATAATTGGAAAATCTTCCAATGAGGACAATGGTTCTAGTGATCCTGGTGACATCCTGGGATTTCCTCACTTTGGAGGGCTTTCCTCTCACTTCCAGTCGTGGCTAAGGGTCAAGAAGTGAAGGGAAATCTCCCCAATGGGACACAGATGGCAAAGTAATCCTGCCATTGGTCATTATCCTCCATGACTCTATCCAAAATGAAAAAAAAGTTTTTCCTTTAGTTCTACTTTAAAAAATTGCTTGGAAGTGAGCTTTAAAGTGGTAGTAAACCGCCTGGAAAAAAAACAAAATAATGGGCTTTCTGCAGGTTTAGGTCATAATGTGCTAGTATGCGCTGCATACTAGTACATTATGACAGACTTACCTGTACACGGAGCCCTCCAGTGCCGTGGTGTCATGGCTCCGCCACGCCGCCATCTTCACACGGTATTCCTTCCAGGTTCGTGGGCTTCGGCAGTAAGAATGGCCAGAGACGTGATGATGTCACTCCCGTGCATGCACGTGGGAGCCTTTGGCTGCGGCACAGAGCTCTGAAGGTCCGGCACGCTGTGCCGTCTCTTCAGAATGCATGCGCCGGTGACATCACTGGCTGGATGCTGTGTGAATATCTCCTAAACAGTGCAAGTTTAGGAGATATTCACTGTACCTACAGGTACGATTTATTATAGGCTTCCCTGTAGGTACAGCTTACAAAGTGGACTTTACTTAAAATGGCCGTAAACCATCTGGTTACACAATCTCCTTTAGAGTTACCAAAAATACATAATATGAGGACCAGCTTAAACAGTCCAGTGAATTAGTATCAAATCAGGCAAGCCCATTCCCTGCATAGTTGATGGTAGATCTGAAAAGAAATGGATAATCAGATTGTAAAGTGCATGGTCAGCATACAGCTGACCTACTGAAACACATTTGTACATATTTGTACATAATTTTAGTTAGCACAGCAGCACTGAAGAGGTTAAGTGGTATGGGCAGGGCTTTTTTTCTCAGAAAATAGATTCAGGAACTCCCTCTTTTTGAGTCACTGCTTGTCTCTGCCGCCTACCCAACTCTGAGCATTGTTTCTTGGTTCCTCACAATCCCTCCCTTAACAGAAAATAGATTCAGGAACTCCTTTTTTTTGAGTCACTGCTTGTCTCCGCCGCCTACCCAACTCTGAGCACTGTTTCTTGGTTCCTCACAGTACCACCCCTTTGGAAATACAGCAACAATAGACCCCTCCCTTAACAGACAATCCCTCCCAGCAACATAAGACCCAACCCCCGCAACAATAGATCCCCAACCAACAAAAACCAATAACAGTACTCCCCCAGTATCAATAGACCCCCCCCCCCCTGAAAAAAATAGATCCCCTCCAGCGACAATATATCCTCCAGTGGCCAGCATCAATGGACTCTACAGTAAACCCCAGCACCCCTTGTCATTACAAACATTCAATGCTGGATGTATGAGTTTGACCCCATGTATGTGCCACCCATGTCTGAATCATTCTAGATGCTCAGTCTTCACAGGTATGAGTACTGTAAGTATGATCTACAGACAGCTGTCATAGACTTCAGCTGACTGCACACATTAAAACCAGATTGTACAATTTCCTTAGATCTACCAACAACTATGTAGCGTACTGTCCTGCCTGATTGGATACCAAGTGAATGGACTCTTTAGGTAGACCCTCATATGACATAATTTTGGTAACTTTAACTCCTTGGTGCTGATGGTATGCAAATATGCAGCCTCTCAGCGGCTGGGCCTTGATGCCAAGAGGCCATATACTTGCGTACCTGATGTAAGCAAATATGTGCAGAGAGCGCTCACCCTGCATGCTCCCAGCACAATTATCTGCACCTCACGGAAAGCTCCTGAACGCACGTAGCTTTCTGATCATGTGACTGCTGTGACAGCATCAGAAATCCCTAAAGGGCCGGGAAGTGCTGCTGCCAAGGGGTTAAGTTCTTGTTACCACCAGCAGCACTAGCCTGCATTGGGCAGAAGCACCCAACACACTCCCAATGCAACCAAGGCAAGAGCAAGGCATTTTTGCCGTATGTCCTATGGCTTCAGCTCACACCAAAACGATGCATAGGTATGCACTGAAAGACATTACATAAGAATAACACTGAGTTGGGAAAAAAAGGAAAAAAATGCACGTGAAGGAGCCCTATAAGAGATTGTAAATTGCACAGTGTATGGACAGATACCAGACTTCACCTAACTGCCAAACACCAAATCACTTAGATATTCATATCTCCACTTTTACAAGTGTGTTTGGCAATGTGACCTGGCACATCTCCAGGCATCCTGTACCATGTGGGCACAGTAGGTTACCTCTCAACACATTCCCACTCATACACTACACCTTGGCAAAGGTTTGGCAAAAGTGCGGATCAGAATTTAGTACTCCTGAAGAAATTGCATTTGCCATGCCCTTGATTGTATACATGAGTTAAGCTGATTTTGATATATGAAATCGCAGGGCAAAATGACAGGTTAGGGGAGAGAGGAAGAGGTGAAAGTAGGAGGGGGAAGCAGGGACTATGCCAGAACTTGTGGGAAGGAGTGGTAATCCATTTGGGGATAACATGTGCAAGCTTCATGTTCTGGGATTCAGTGATAATTGTGATATAAGAAGAAAATAGGTGGGAGTAGATAATACAACTGGCCTGGAACCAAATATGATAAGCCTATTAATGTTTCATTGGTGGCATTGTCATTTATGATGTCAATGGTTTGTAATGAAACAGTAGTGAATATTTTCAAGTTGGTTCAACTCAACAAATACTGTTCCACCTCATTATCTAATAAATATAAAGGTACATCTTTCATGAAATATTTGCCTCTGGTTATTGTATGTACAACAATGAGGTCAATTCAATTAGAAGCTTATTCACCAATAGAAGGTCATTAAAAGAGATGTGACTTACTGGGGTCTATGAATAAAATTAATAGACAATAGAATTTCTGGTATGAACATTAAATGGTAAAAATATCTCAGTTCGTCAGACGTGTATATTACCAGCATTCTATACCAACAACAAATAAAGTGATATTAAAGCAGAGTTCCACCAAAAAGGGGAAGTTCCGCTTTAAAGACTGGTCCCCCGCCCCCCATTAAGGATTGGCACCTTTGGGGAGCTGGGGGGAGTGAGTACCTGAAATTGACAGGTACCCGCTCGCCCTTCCGCTGCGATCACCTAGGCGTTCGGAAGCAGAAGTTGTCCTCCTACCCTCCCTCCCCGTAGTCTTCTGGGCAGGGGCAGACTGACAACTCATGGGGCCCCCGGGCAATAGGGGATCATGGGGCCCCTGTGTCCTTGCCCAAACTCAAAAAAGCCTATGAAAAAGGTACCAGGGGCATCTCATGGGGCCCCTACTGACCCCGGGCCCTCGGGCAGTGCCCGAGTTTCCAAATGGTCAGTCCGCCCCTGCTTCTGGGACACGTGACAGGTCCCAGAAGACTACGGGGCCATTCAGGAAGCGCAGCGCTACTCGCGCATGTGCAGTAGGCACCCGGCTGTGAAGCTGCAAGCTGTCACAGCTGGGTACCCACACTGAAGATGCCAGTGCCTGGAACACGGGACAGTCAGTGAAACAGGCTGCGGGGAGGACACCAGAGGATCATGGGACAGGTGATTGGCTGTTTTTAAAAGTCAGCAGCTACAGTTTTTGTAACTGCTGACTTTTATTTTTTTACAGTGTGAGTGGAACGCTTTAAGTGTCCTACAAACTGGACCTAAAAACTGTTGTTTCTACAGGAGTTTTGCATTTTGCCTGTAGAAGCAGCTCAATGTTATCCTATGTGTCCACGCACATTAGGCTGTTTAGAGGAAGCTCAGCGTATAGAGGCAGAAAAAAAACCTTTTGGATTGCATTCTTGAAAATTTTCTGGCAGAAAAAACACTAAATGTGACTAAACACTGCTAAATGCTCCTAAACGTGCATAAACACATGTACAAAAACACTCTATATGAGGGTTTTTGCAGCCAAGGGAACTGGCATTTTTTTAAGCCCAGTGTGCATGAACCCTAACAATACATAACGTATCACTAAACCCACATCATTAAAGACTATTAATAAATGTTTTATTACATGCTGTTCATTCTCACTCAGTTACTATTAGAGATGAGCGAATCGAACTAGGCGAACCGGAATTCGAGTCGAATTTCAGGAAATATTCGATTCGTGTCGAAACCGAAATTTTGCCTACTTCGGGTGCGCGAATCGAACATTTCCCGATCAGCCGGCAAAAGTGTCCCTGCAGTGAGCTCCGCTATTTCTGACAGTTCTCTGACAGAAGGAACACATGTTTAGCGGTTGAAACATTGTATCTATTAGTTTACATTTAGGATACAGATGTTTCAACCACTGTACATGTGAAGAAGTTGTGAGAGAACTGTCAGAAATAGAGGAACTCTGCACATACACTTTTTGCCGGCTTGGAATTATTCTTCTTTTCATCCTACTTCTTCTTCTTCTTCATCCTCAGAAGAAGAGGATGAGGATGAGGATGAAGAAGAAGAAGAAGAAGAAGAAGAAGAAGTAGGATGAAAAGAAGAATAATTCCAAGCCGGCAAAAAGTGTATGTGCAGAGTTCCTCTATTTCTGACAGTTCTCTCACAGCTTCTTCACATGTACAGCGGTTGAAACATCTGTATCCTAAATGGAAACTAATAGATACAATTTGTATCTATTAGTTTCCATTTAGGATACAGATATTTCAACCGCTGTACATGTGAAGAAGCTGTGAGAGAACTGTCAGAAATAGAGGAACTCTGCACATACACTTTTTGCCGGCTTGGAATTATTCTTCTTTTCATTCTTCTTCTTCTTCCTCATCCTCATCCTCATCCTCTTCTTCTGAGGATGAGGATGAAGAAGAAGAAGAAGAAGAAGTAGGATGAAAAGAAGAATAATTCCAAGCCGGCAAAAAGTGTATGTGCAGAGTTCCTCTATTCTGCAGATACACTTAGAGGAGCTCTGCAGATACACTTAGAGGAGCTCTGCACATACACTTTTTGCCGGCTTGGAATTAATCTTATTTTCATCCTACTTCTTCTTCTTCTTCTTCTTCTTCTTCATCCTCATCCTCAGAAGAAGAAGAGGATGAGGATGAGGATGAAGAAGAAGAAGAAGAAGTAGGATGAAAATAAGAATAATTCCAAACCGGAAAAAAGTGTATGTGCAGAGCTCCTCTAAGTGTATCTGCAGAGCTCCTCTAAGTGTATCTGCAGAATAGAGGAACTCTGCACATACACTTTTTGCCGGAAACCGCTGTATGGAGTGAATGTCCCAGAACTGTCAGAAATAGACTATTTATGACAGTTCTGGGACATTCACTGCATACAGCTGTTTTAACCGCTGTATGGAGGGAATGTCATGGAACTGTCAGAAATAGACTATTAATGACAGTTCTGGGACTGTCCTTCAATGCAGCGGTTGAAACATTGTATGTATTTGTTTCCATAAATGGATCCATTTATGGAAACAAATACATACAATGTTTCAACCGCTGCATGGAAGGACAGTCCCAGAACTGTCATTAATAGTCTATTTCTGACAGTTCCATGACATTCCCTCCATACAGCGGTTAAAACAGCTGTATGGAGTGAATGTCCCAGATCTATCAGAAATAGACTATTTATGACAGTTCTGGGACATTCACTGCATACAGCTGTTTTAACCGCTGTATGGAGGGAATGTCATGGAACTGTCAGAAATAGACTATTAATGACAGTTCTGGGACTGTCCTTCCATGCAGCGGTTGAAACATTGTATGTATTTGTTTCCATAAATGGATCCATTTATGGAAACAAATACATACAATGTTTCAACCGCTGCATGGAAGGACAGTCCCAGAACTGTCATTAATAGTCTATTTCTGACAGTTCCATGACATTCCCTCCATACAGCGGTTAAAACAGCTGTATGGAGTGAATGTCCCAGATCTATCAGAAATAGACTATTTATGACAGTTCTGGGACATTCACTGCATACAGCTGTTTTAACCGCTGTATGGAGGGAATGTCATGGAACTGTCAGAAATAGACTATTAATGACAGTTCTGGGACTGTCCTTCCATGCAGCGGTTGAAACATTGTATGTATTTGTTTCCATAAATGGATCCATTTATGGAAACAAATACATACAATGTTTCAACCGCTGTATGGAAGGACAGTCCCACAACTGTCATTAATAGTCTATTTCTGACAGTTCCATGACATTCCCTCCATACAGCGGTTAAAACAGCTGTATGGAGTGAATGTCCCAGATCTATCAGAAATAGACTATTTATGACAGTTCTGGGACATTCACTGCATACAGCTGTTTTAACCGCTGTATGGAGGGAATGTCATGGAACTGTCAGAAATAGACTATTAATGACAGTTCTGGGACTGTCCTTCAATGCAGCGGTTGAAACATTGTATGTATTTGTTTCCATAAATGGATCCATTTATGGAAACAAATACATACAATGTTTCAACCGCTGCATGGAAGGACAGTCCCAGAACTGTCATTAATAGTCTATTTCTGACAGTTCCATGACATTCCCTCCATACAGCGGTTAAAACAGCTGTATGGAGTGAATGTCCCAGATCTATCAGAAATAGACTATTTATGACAGTTCTGGGACATTCACTGCATACAGCTGTTTTAACCGCTGTATGGAGGGAATGTCATGGAACTGTCAGAAATAGACTATTAATGACAGTTCTGGGACTGTCCTTCAATGCAGCGGTTGAAACATTGTATGTATTTGTTTCCATAAATGGATCCATTTATGGAAACAAATACATACAATGTTTCAACCGCTGCATGGAAGGACAGTCCCAGAACTGTCATTAATAGTCTATTTCTGACAGTTCCATGACATTCCCTCCATACAGCGGTTAAAACAGCTGTATGCAGTGAATGTCCCAGATCTATCAGAAATAGACTATTTATGACAGTTCTGGGACATTCACTGCATACAGCTGTTTTAACCGCTGTATGGAGGGAATGTCATGGAACTGTCAGAAATAGACTATTAATGACAGTTCTGGGACTGTCCTTCAATGCAGCGGTTGAAACATTGTATGTATTTGTTTCCATAAATGGATCCATTTATGGAAACAAATACATACAATGTTTCAACCGCTGCATGGAAGGACAGTCCCAGAACTGTCATTAATAGTCTATTTCTGACAGTTCCATGACATTCCCTCCATACAGCGGTTAAAACAGCTGTATGGAGTGAATGTCCCAGATCTATCAGAAATAGACTATTTATGACAGTTCTGGGACATTCACTGCATACAGCTGTTTTAACCGCTGTATGGAGGGAATGTCATGGAACTGTCAGAAATAGACTATTAATGACAGTTCTGGGACTGTCCTTCCATGCAGCGGTTGAAACATTGTATGTATTTGTTTCCATAAATGGATCCATTTATGGAAACAAATACATACAATGTTTCAACCGCTGCATGGAAGGACAGTCCCAGAACTGTCATTAATAGTCTATTTCTGACAGTTCCATGACATTCCCTCCATACAGCGGTTAAAACAGCTGTATGGAGTGAATGTCCCAGATCTATCAGAAATAGACTATTTATGACAGTTCTGGGACATTCACTGCATACAGCTGTTTTAACCGCTGTATGGAGGGAATGTCATGGAACTGTCAGAAATAGACTATTAATGACAGTTCTGGGACTGTCCTTCCATGCAGCGGTTGAAACATTGTATGTATTTGTTTCCATAAATGGATCCATTTATGGAAACAAATACATACAATGTTTCAACCGCTGCATGGAAGGACAGTCCCAGAACTGTCATTAATAGTCTATTTCTGACAGTTCTATGACATTCCCTCCATACAGCGGTTGAAACCGCTGTATGGAGTGAATGTCCCAGAACTGTCAGAAATAGACAGAAACTGTCACAGAACTGTCCTTCTTCTCATCCTTCTCCTTCTTCTCATCCTTCTTCTCATCCTTCTCCTTCTTCTCATCCTTCTCCTTCTTCTCATCCTTCTCCTTCTGCTCATCCTTCTTCTCATCCTTCTCCTTCTTCTCATCCTTCTCCTTCTCCTTCTTCTCATCCTTCTCCTTCTCCTTCTTCTCATCCTTCTCCTTCTCATCCTTCTCCTTCTCCTTCTCATCCTTCTCCTTCTTCTCATCCTTCTCCTTCTCTCATCCTTCTCCTTCTCCTTCTTCTCATCCTTCTCCTTCTCCTTCTCATCCTTCTCCTTCTTCTCATCCTTCTCCTTCTCCTCATCCTTTTTCTTCTCATCCTTCTCCTTCTCCTTCTTCTCATCCTTCTCCTTCTTCTCATCCTTCTCCTTCTTCTCATCCTTCTCCTTCTTCTCATCCTTCTCCTTCTTCTCCTTCTTCTCATCATTCTCCTTCTTCTCATCCTTCTCCTTCTTCTCATCCTTCTCATCCTTCTTCTCATCCTTCCTTCTTCTCATCCTTCTCCTTCTTCTCATCCTTCTCCTTCTCCTTCCTTCTTCATCCTTCTCCTTCTTCTCATCCTTCTCCTTCTTCTCATCCTTCTCCTTCTCATCCTTCTCCTTCTCCTTCTTCTCTTCCTTCTCCTTCTTCTCATCCTTCTCCTTCTTCTCATCCTTCTTCTTCTCATCCTTCTCCTCCTTCTTCTCATCCTTCTTCTCATCCTTCTTCTTCTCATCCTTCTCCTTCTTCTCATCCTTCTCCTTCTCCTTCTTCTCATCCTTCTCCTTCTTCTCATCCTTCTCCTTCTTCTCATCCTTCTCCTTCTTCTCATCCTTCTCCTTCTTCTCATCCTTCTCCTTCTCCTTCTTCTCTTCCTTCTCCTTCTTATCATCCTTCTCCTTCTTCTCATCATTCTCCTTCTTCTCATCCTTCTCCTTCTTCTCATCCTTCTTCTTCTCATCCTTTTCCTTCTTCTCATCCTTCTTCTTCTCATCCTTTCTTCTCATCCTTCTCCTTCTCATCCTTCTCTTTCTTCTCATCCTTCTCCTTCTCCTTCTTCTCATCCTTCTCCTTCTTCTCATCCTTCTCCTTCTCCTTCTTCTCATCCTTCTCCTTATTCTCAGCCTTCTTCTTCTCATCCTTCTCCTTCTCATCCTTCTCCTTCTCATCCTTCTCCTTCTTCTCATCCTTCTCCTTCTTCTCATCCTTCTCCTTCTCCTTCTTCTCATCCTTCTCCTTCTCCTTCTTCTCATCCTTCTCCTTCTCCTTCTTCTCATCCTTCTCCTTCTTCTCATCCTTCTCCTTCTTCTCATCCTTCTCCTTCTCCTTCTTCTCATCCTTCTCCTTCTCCTCATCCTTTTTCTTCTCATCCTTCTCCTTCTCCTTCTTCTCATCCTTCTCCTTCTTCTCATCCTTCTCCTTCTTCTCATCCTTCTCCTTCTTCTCATCCTTCTCCTTCTTCTCATCCTTCTCCTTCTCCTTCTTCTCTTCCTTCTCCTTCTTATCATCCTTCTCCTTCTTCTCATCATTCTCCTTCTTCTCATCCTTCTTCTTCTTCTCATCCTTCTTCTTCTCATCCTTTTCCTTCTTCTCATCCTTCTTCTTCTCATCCTTCTTCTTCTCATCCTTCTCCTTCTCATCCTTCTCTTTCTTCTCATCCTTCTCCTTCTCCTTCTTCTCATCCTTCTCCTTCTCATCCTTCTCCTTCTTCTCATCCTTCTCCTTATTCTCAGCCTTCTTCTTCTCATCCTTCTCCTTCTCATCCTTCTCCTTCTCATCCTTCTCCTTCTTCTCATCCTTCTCCTTCTTCTCATCCTTCTCCTTCTCCTTCTTCTCATCCTTCTCCTTCTCCTTCTTCTCATCCTTCTCCTTCTCCTTCTTCTCATCCTTCTCCTTCTTCTCATCCTTCTCCTTCTTCTCATCCTTCTCCTTCTCCTTCTTCTCATCCTTCTCCTTCTCCTCATCCTTTTTCTTCTCATCCTTCTCCTTCTCCTTCTTCTCATCCTTCTCCTTCTTCTCATCCTTCTCCTTCTTCTCATCCTTCTCCTTCTTCTCATCCTTCTCCTTCTTCTCCTTCTTCTCATCATTCTCCTTCTTCTCATCCTTCTCCTTCTTCTCATCCTTCTCATCCTTCTTCTCATCCTTCTTCTTCTCATCCTTCTCCTTCTTCTCATCCTTCTCCTTCTCCTTCTTCTCATCCTTCTCCTTCTTCTCATCCTTCTCCTTCTCATCCTTCTCCTTCTCCTTCTTCTCTTCCTTCTCCTTCTTCTCATCCTTCTCCTTCTTCTCATCCTTCTTCTTCTCATCCTTCTCCTCCTTCTTCTCATCCTTCTTCTCATCCTTCTTCTTCTCATCCTTCTCCTTCTTCTCATCCTTCTCCTTCTCCTTCTTCTCATCCTTCTCCTTCTTCTCATCCTTCTCCTTCTTCTCATCCTTCTCCTTCTTCTCATCCTTCTCCTTCTTCTCATCCTTCTCCTTCTCCTTCTTCTCTTCCTTGTCCTTCTTATCATCCTTCTCCTTCTTCTCATCATTCTCCTTCTTCTCATCCTTCTCCTTCTTCTCATCCTTCTTCTTCTCATCCTTTTCCTTCTTCTCATCCTTCTTCTTCTCATCCTTCTTCTTCTCATCCTTCTCCTTCTCATCCTTCTCTTTCTTCTCATCCTTCTCCTTCTCCTTCTTCTCATCCTTCTCCTTCTTCTCATCCTTCTCCTTCTCCTTCTTCTCATCCTTCTCCTTATTCTCAGCCTTCTTCTTATCATCCTTCTCCTTCTTCTCATCATTCTCCTTCTCATCCTTCTCCTTCTTCTCATCCTTCTCCTTCTTCTCATCCTTCTCCTTCTCCTTCTTCTCATCCTTCTCCTTCTCCTTCTTCTCATCCTTCTCCTTCTCCTTCTTCTCATCCTTCTCCTTCTTCTCATCCTTCTCCTTCTTCTCACCCTTCTCCTTCTCCTTCTTCTCATCCTTCTCCTTCTCCTTCTTCTCATCCTTCTCCTTCTCCTTCTCCTTCCTCATCTCCAAGGGCATTTAAATTAAAGGTACAGTGTTCTGCACTAATTTAAAGGCTCTCTGAAGCCTAGAAACCCTTTAAATAAGTCATCTTCGTAGCGGAGAAATTCGCATCGAATCGAATTTCACACTGGAATTCGCCGAATCAGCCGAATCGAATTTTTCATTTCTTCGCTCATCTCTAGTTACTATGAGATTTGTTTTCTGTATTCTGAAAAACACCTGGTAGATCCTGCTGTTCTCTATCTCTCCCTTCTGTCCATGTCCCCAGTGCAGCTAGGAATTTTGCAGAGCCGTGTTGGCAGCTCTGCACAGGCTCAGTTTTCAGTGAGTTTCTATGCTGGGCAATTCTTCCCTATCACATCTGAGCAGCTCATATGACTGTAGAGTCACACGTGTGGGTGTATACAGAGTGGTAAATGACAGCCCACTCCCTCCCTCCTCCTCCATGCCCACTAACCAGCTAAACACAATGGGGGCAGGATATTACATGTAGATTGATGGAGGCTTCACCTCCCTCTTATTCTAACAGGCTGGAGGGGCATGACAATAATTGAATAAATATTTGATTTCAAATATATATTTGTATCACAATTTAAACAGTTTGTTGATATTAAATATTTATTTTTATTCTGTATTCCAAAGGCTGTTTTCTTTTTGCTTTGAACATGTGACCAGCGGCAGGGGACTAGAAGCTTATGTTACCCTGCAGACAAACAGGGAAAAAGCTAGGTCATGTGACAGCTGTATATCGATTAAGAAAAAGGTAGATTTTTTTAATTAAAATAATTACAGTGCTATCATGCATATACAGAAGAATAGAAGGAGCAATGTAAATGAAACAGTGTGTGTTTAGTATCACTTTAACTACAATTGAAGAAGAGGACTTTGCCAAATAAGTGTGCTATATTCAGTGTACCCCACAAATGTCCATAGCTCCATTGTCCTTGAACAGGCAATATCGTTTTGACTCTTCCTAAGCAAGGAACCATGGTACTTGAACATTGCTTATGGTATTGATCAACAGTCCATTATTTATAAGGGATACAGCATGTATGTACTGTACAAACTATCAACTTATCGGTGTTTGTTCCTTAATTGGTAGTTAGCATCAGTTCTCAAAAAGGCTCAAGTGGCAAAAGGAACTTACATGGTGTCCTGCACGGCCTTCATCTAGGAAAAAGGTCTGCTTACTGCTGAGGATTGACCATTGCACAGGAGACATCAGTAACTGCTCACTGAGTCCCACCCAATGAGCAGTAAATGACCTGTGGGCAATATCCTACTAGCATCTAACTGCAAACTGCTGATGGGGCAGAAAACGTCTTTAGAATTCTTCTGCTAGACACATCCACCAAATACTTGAAAGCCATATGATGTCTCTAAAATTAAAAAAGGTAGTTCCTTTGTTCTCTCATGCCAGAATATCTTTCAGGAAGTAAGGCTAGCAATACCTGGCTGGAAATTTGGCCGATTCCTGATGACCTGGCTTGACAATCTGCAACTGAAAAATCAAAGGAGCCAGAAGGAAAAGTGCCGGTTGAACAGTGACTGCATCCTATCAGATGCAGTTACTTTCCGAATATCCTGACAGCAGTGAGTGTTGATTTCATGCTAAACAGTGTGTACAGAGGAATCATTTGATTTCTATAGTTTTCCCCAGAGGCATGAATGAGAGAAATTGTAGATTCAATGACTAGCCTAAAACTGGCTATACACTAGTAGATTTTTGGTCAAACATTCATATAAATATTTGTACGAACATTGGTGCAAAAATTCTTAGTACATTTAATGACACAACACTATCATTTGAAAGTGCTTAAAAAAACTCTTGCTTTTAATATTTTATTTTGGAGTTAAAAGACTTTCTCAAACGAAAAGCACTTCACTGTTCATTCGAAATTGAGAAATATTTCATCCTTCTCCTTTGAATGTTACCATCCATATGGTCAAAAATGACCATCGATTTGACCCCACCAGACCGCTTTCTTCTATTGCTTTGTGATCCACTTCTGATGTTCATTTGCCCATTTTAGGGGATTTTGGCTACAGACACAGGTCAGCATGGGTACCCTGACCTGTCTGTATCTATGCAGCTCCATACACAACAAACTGTGATGCATTGTGTGTTCTGATGCCTTTCTAGTGGAACCAGCATTGCCTTTTTCAGCAATTTGAGCTACAGTAGCTCTTCTGTTGGATCGGACTGTACAGGCCAGCTTTCGCTCCTTGTGTGCATCAGTGAGCCATGGCCGCTTATGACCCTGTCACTGGTTCATTGGTTTTCCTTCCTTGAACTACTTTTGGTAAATCCTGACCACTGTAGTCTAACCATTACAATTTGGCCCTTGCAGATTTGCTCAAATCCTAGTGCTTGGCCATTTTTTCTACTTTCAACTAATCAACTTCAAGGGCAACATGTTCACTTGCTGGCTGATTTATGATATTATCACAATATTGAAATTATATTAGCAAAACAAATCCACAAAAGTGCTCATGTGCAAAGAGTCACAGAATCTGATGCACATACCGGTAGAGAAGAGAAGTGTCTGGTCCTGGTAAAAAATTGATGGTGTAAACCCCTGTATATCAAGCGCTGTGTGGCTTACCTATAGTGGGTGGTCACATATAGTCGGTGACAGGGGCGAACTGACAACTCATGGGGCCCCTGTGTTCTTGGCCAAAATAAAAAAAGCCTATGAAAAAGGTACCAGGGGCATCTCATGAGTCCCCCTACTGACCCCGGGACCTCGGGCAGTGCCCGAGTTTCCAAATGGTCAGTTCGCCCCTGGTCGGTGAGTTCTCTGAGTTCTTGGTGGAGTATTACTGATGCACTGCTTAAAAGGCATTTAGCCTGAATTATTCTGGGAACTTTTGCACAAGAGCACTTTTGTAGATTTTTTGTTAAACAAACATTTTATGCATGGATGGACACTTTGAACACTGATATCTGGATGATATATTAACTTATGCTTTATTAGATGTAACTTTGATGATGATGCTGATTACTGTAAATTTTATGATATGCAGTTTTTAGTGTTTATGTTGATTTAGACCATTAGCTCTATATAGTGATTGTTTGCATATGCGCTAAATGCTTTTAATGCATTTCAATACAGCTTCTGTGGTTCTTTTTATTTAAAGTCTATAAGCGCTGGTGTATATCAGTAGAATAAATGTTACTCATTTTAGTTGTCAGTGGTCATAATGTTATGGCTTATCGGTGCATAGGAACATACACAGGGGGTTATTTACTAAAACTACATGGTGCAGCTCAGCACAGAAACCAATTAACCAGTTTTTATTGTCAAAGCCTAACTGAACAAGCTGAAGTTGGAAACTGATTGGCTACCATGCACAACTGCACCAAATTCTGAGTGCACCAGTTTTAGTAATTAACCCCCCGTAGGGGGTTAATTACTAAAACTGGTGCACTCAGAATTTGGTGCAGTTGTGCATGGTAGCCAGGGTTTGCATGGTGCAAAATCTGGTGCAGCTCTGCCTAGAAACCATTCAGCTTCCAGGTTTTATTGTCAAAGCTTAATTGAAAAAGCTGAAGTTAGAAGCTGATTGGCTACCGTGCACAGCTGCACCAGATTCTGAGTGCAGCAATTTTAGTAAATTTCCCCTACAGTATATTTGCATGTGGTTTAAGCAACATTTTGGCATGTTATTTTATAATGGATTTATACAGTATATATACTGTATAGTATAGTAGCGTCATATTGAATTGTACCTACCGGTACATTTTAATTAGCAGAGTACATTTTTATTGATGTTTAAAATGAATGAAAACCTCCCCTTATTCATATTTTGGGTTCACTTCTGGGTTCATTCCAAACCTTTGTTCAGTTAAACCCAAGTTCATCACTAGTAAACATCTAACCATCAGACCATGAAAGACAAGCACAAAACAAGACACATGATTTCCAGGTTCTAATTGAATAGCAACCTCATCATCCAATCAGGAGATAACTGTCATATCTAGGACTGTGCTCCACTGCTCTTGTCTTCTCATATCTTAGATGTGTCAGATACCTGACACTTAAAAAAGGAAATGACACTTTGACTTGAAGTATAAGGACCCTAGGACCCCTCAGAGCTTAGTAAAAGGACCACCACCAACCTACTAGTTTAAGGAAGAGGGAAATGGATTACAAGTATTGTTCAGTGAAGGTGAAAATCCCTTTTAACGGATAATTGTTGCCTCTTTTTTTTTTAATAGATCAACGTTCCCTTCCCCCAGCATGCATTCTCACCTTTAAAAAATTTCCGGTGTTGTATTGTTGTAAGTGCCGGTTCTGTAGCACATGCAATAGAATATTCATGGGAACATACAAGTGTTAATGACAGCAGCTGTCTGGACAGTTGTGTAAGAATTAGTTTTTTTATTCAGAAAATGTTGTTATGTTGTTAAAACATGCCAGAGAATGTGAGTGGCCTATAGGATCTAATTTCATTGTAGAACTATTTTGTTTTGTGAGAAACCAATAAAAATGATCAAAGGCCTCACTTGTGTCGCACAGGATTAAATAAATTGTTATGCTGCAGTAGCACTTAAGGTCTGCATACTGTGAAAAATAAATTCTTGTGCCAGGAGCCCGAAACTTAAATCAACTTTAAAACCCAACTCCAGGCAGACTAAATACAGTTTTGTGTTTTTATTAAGCAATATCCAAATGTATTGTTTTATTTATGTAATCATTTAATCAAATGCAACTAGTGTATGTATTGGAATTTGATGTTATCAGCCTCTTGTAATTATGTCTACAGTAGTCTGAGAGATGGAAGGACAGCACCAAAAGCCAAAAAAGTGCGTTGCATGCAGATGTGCTAATCAGAAACATGCTGACAGGAGGAGAGAGCAGACTGAGCAAGGAAATGAGCTGCTTCCTGCTGCCAAATGGTCTTTCCTCTTTAATTGTTTTGGCAAACAAACATTAAATCTGGCCAGGCAGGAGAAAAGTTGGAAAATAAAAAGAAAGTATGTTCAGTACAGAGAATGACAGCAGATGGTTAAACTGGCCATATGCTAATACAATTTTGTTAAAAAATTTTCATTTTTGGAACATTCTTTCAATTTTCTAGTGGTTTTGTGATCAAAATGATAATAATTTTCAACTGTAGTAATGAGAAAAGGATAGACATTTTTTCTCATGTCTCTGTCTTATTACTAAAATTCTAATATTGTAATGCAGATGTTCTAGGCACAAAAGAAACATATTCAATACACATGGGATTCCATTCAAGCAGCAGATATAAACAACAATATACGGGCTTTCGACAAACAAAATTAATTGAATCAATGGTGGCAAGATCGAATGCTCTGACAAAGAGTTTTTCAGAATTTCGAGCACAAGTTTGAATGAAGGTAAGTACTTGAGTTTGGCATAGTATCTGTTTCTTGCAGTACCTGTAGGACAGAGCCTAAAGTGGGAGAGAAAGAAGTAGCTCAAAGAGCTAATTAGTTAATGGCCAGACGAGGAACAGGAAGAGAAAGTAGAGTAAAAATAAAGGTGAGCTCATCACTATGCTGCTTCTCTATCATTGTCCAGTAAGAGGCAGGAGGCGGGTCCATGACAGCCTGGACTCAGAGGAAGTAGGTTGAATGATGCTTGCCATTGTAGCACTCTTTTGGTGGGGTTATGAGAAATGGCCTTGCCCAAACAGGATATTACAGTTAACCTGTAGGTAAATAAGAGAACCAGAATCTTTGCTAAGTGAAAGAGTGGTTTTGGTAATAAAGCTGGCAATGCCTCCACCAAGGACAGAACCTCCCTGAACAGAGAGGATTCTCTCAGTATTCAGTAATCTAAACAATTAGGAGTAGAAGAACTACTGCAACCAGAATATACCAAGTTTTATATAAAAGATTAATAATAATAATAATAATAATAATAATTCATACAATGTATAAACAGGTAATAACAGTAAAGGACCCAACAAGAGTCTTGGAAGAACTGTGCATATATATCCAGGTATATAGTTATTAATAAAGGTACCTACAGATGAATGTTGCAGCAAAGTCCAGTTGTCAGGTATGACCGTGATGCAGCATCCATCTTGGTGTCAAATACAAGACAAGATGGGGAGATCCTCCAACCATCGTCCAACCAGCCTGGGATGTAGCTTCTCACCAGCTGAAACCATAATAGGACACTGGAACTCCGAGTCAACCTTTCTATTCTGCTTCTTAGTTCCTAGTAGCTAATGTGCCTTGCAGCCGGACTTCTAACTACCTACAAGGGTGTCCAACACGGATGCCTAACACGGATTTAAGCTATGCTGTGGTTATTGAGCCCTGAGCTAAAACTAGCTAAAGAAACCAAGAATGGAAGGGACAGGGTTAACTAAAATAACAAGAGCTGCATATAAACTCTATTGCAATAAACAGGTTCACCTACTAACATACAGGAAGGTGATCACTACACATGCACATGAATCACAGAACAGACATAGCTAATGTATCTGGACTGATGCATGTGAGACAACAACAAGGGAAGAGATATGCTTCTGACATCAGTCTTTAGATATATATGTAGTATATATACACAGTATATATGTAGTGTTATCTATATGTGTGTATATATATATATATATATATATATATACAGTTGCAAGAAAAAGTATGTGAACCCCTTGGGATTATGTGGAGTTTTGCATGAATTGGGCATAAAATGTGCTCTGAACGTCATCTAAGTCACAACAATTGAAGAACACAGTCTGCTGAACATAATACTACACAAGCATTAGATGTTGCCATGGTTTAATTGCACATAACATGTAAACATTCACAGTGCAAGGAGGAAAAATATGTGAACCTTTTGACTTGATGAATGGTTGACCCTCCTTTGGCAGCAATAACCTCAACCAAACGTTTCCTGTAGTTGCAGATCAGACCTGCACAACGACCTGGAGTAATTTTGGACCACTCCTCTTCACAAAACTGTTTCAGTGTATCAATATTCTTGGGATGTCTGGTGTGAATCGCTCTCTTAAGGTCATGCCACAGCATTTCAATCGGGTTGAGGTCAGGACTCTGCTCCTTTTTTTTACCTTTACCTTTTAATAGGCTTTATTTTCAACAGGAGTTCTATTTTAAAAAAGAAGTTTGTTTTTTTTAAATTTTACTTACCAAGGTGGATGCAGCATCGATCTGTCCCCCGACAGCTCTAAGGGTAAAAACTGAGCAATCAAACACTGCTGATTGCTCTTTTCTCCCTGCCACTCTGACAGTCACCACTGTCTGCTCTACCCCTTCCAGTGCCCACTGGAGTGCTGGGCTGTGGAGGGGGCAAAAGAAGCTGGCTCAGGCTTTCAGTGGCTCGCTGAGAGGCTGAGCCAGGTGCCAATCCAGGCTCCTGAGTGGATCCCGATCTGGTCATGATCTTTCCTTAGTCTGGACTGGCTGAGTGACGTCAGCCAACAGTGGACTTTAGCCCACTGTCAGCTGAAAATGGGTCTCAGGAGTGCAGCACGAATTGCACTCCTGTGATCCACAGGAAAAGAACAGCCAAACAAACTTTGCCTATACTTCTCCTTTAAGTGAACCAAGATATCCCCCACCCCATTGCCTGTGTAAAGATCTTCCATTGACCCCAGGTGACTGTAGTGATGCCCTCTTGAATTGAACTGTATTGTTGCTGTATTGTCTCTTGATATATTGTAAAGCGCTGAGCAAACTGTTGGTGCTATATAAATCCTGTATAATAATTATAATAATAATGATGAGAATCCTCTACAGACTCATTACTTGTGTACAGGCGGTTCACTTTCCATTTCCCAGCCCAGTAGATATGGTCCTTTTCATTCTTGCAGTCACAACAGTCTCTGCTTGGCCTGACCCCACTATAGCTCCACCAGTGTATGTGTGGTAATGAGATACAGAGACATACAACATGCCTCTGAGTGCATCCTAATACCCACCAAAGCATTTTCATTAAAAAGGAGAGCAAATTACAGTTGCTAGGTAAACCACACACAAAACACAAACCAAAAAAGTGATCTTGGTCTTTACAAAATACTTTTCTTCTGCCAACTGTGAAAACAACTTCCATGTTATTAAGTATAGAGGCTGGAAAGCGTTATGCATTAGTTAAATTAACAGTCCCCCTGTCCCCTGCTCTGTAAAATTCACCAAATCCAATCTGGCCTGTAATTATTTTTCCAATAATAAACATTTTGTGTGAAATTGAACTTATTGAACAATAACCAAGTGCTAGGAATGTTTACTGAATTATAACTTCCCTACAATAGTACATTTGTATGTTATAACTGCTAATGTTTATTAAATCCTGCTATAAAGCATTGTTCAGATGGGAAAATAAGTAGGCTCAAATTAAAGCAGATTTTGCGTGAAAATGGAAGCTCTGCCCTACTGACAGCCTACTCCCTGCTGAATAAGAAGCACCGAGTGGGCAACACAGTGGCTAAATGGTTAGCACACTAGGATCCACACTACGGTCATTGGTTCAAATCCCAGCCACGGCACCACCTGCCTGGAGTTTGCATGTTCTCCCTGCATGTTTTTCCTCCAGGTACTCCAGTTTCCTCACACACTCCAAAAACATGCTGGTTGGTTAATTGGCTCCTGTCTAAATTGGCCCTAGTATGTGTATGTATGAATGTAAGTTAGGGACCTTAGATTGTACACCCCTTGAGGGTTAGGGACTGATGTGAATGTACAATACATATATGTAAAGTGCTGCGTAAATTGATAGCGCTATATAAGTACCTGAAATAAATAAATAGTGAAAGATGGAATATAAGGAGCTTTCCGGCTTCTGCCCACTTCCTGGAGGCACCAGTGACATCAATGTGCCTGACTGCTGTTTCCTGGGAAATCAGGTGTTCCAAATTCCATAAGAATGTGTTCCACTACATAGGGCTTCCAAAGGTATTTGGTGCAGACAAAGTAGATTCATATACTTTGTGGTTAATGCATATTTTAAATGACATCAGATCAGACAGCCTCCCTTTTCCAAAACACCAAAATCAACTTTAGTAGGTCAGAGCTACACAAAAGTATATAATTGTTCCCACCAAACTCTGTTGTTTGCTGCCCTGCATTGTGAGTGTATGATAACTTACTTTGCAGTAGAGGTGGATGTGTGACATAATTGCTGGGCATACACGTGACAAAGCGATCACAAGAAATTTGAAGACACAAAATTGTGGTTTCATGACTGCAAGAAGATAGATCAAAATGGCTCTGTTTGATTGTGGTGAAAAACTTGATCACTTTTGGTATAATTGCCATAGTTTTTCATTATGATTCCCTTTTAATTCAATCTCTAAATAGACTGTATTGAAGTTGTCAATTTATTGCCTAGTTTAGCTTCACAGTGGATTGACAATTATTGGTTGATCAGACTGGGATGGTAGCTTCTGGTGCTTACTTGCAATCTTACATGCCACTCCCAGAGGCTCAAAAATAGCTGAAGTGGTCTGAAAATTGCCACACGTATGACTTTCTCAAAGACTGACCCTGAGCAAAACAAAATCATGCTTTGTACTCAGCAATGTAATGTAGAACTCTATTGCATGGCTTAGCAGCCTTTCTTTCTACTTGTGATGATCAATCCCCCAAAGCAACACGGACTGGTCACATTGCTGCCCCTCTCGCCAACATCATCACATACAGTCAGGGGCATATTTACAACAAGGCATTTGCCTAGGGCAGCATTTTTCAGGGGCAGCACTGCCCCCCTGGAAGAGGGGATGGAAGAAGGGACACATACGGCTTGGGGACCAGGTGGGATCTGAAAGAGGCTGCGGGCTGCTTGAATATCATTCCTTGGGATGTCCAGAGCTGTGAAGGTGAGTGTCTTTCTCTCTCTTACTGGAAGGGGAATGGCCGGTGTATGGGGGTGACGGTAGCAGAAGGATCTCTCGGGTGGGAGGACAGGGGTGTTGTTGGTCAATGTCAAGTTGTCTCCGGGGGGGTGGATGTTGTGTTGCCTAGGGCAGCACAAAACCTAAATACACCACTGCATAGAATGCAGGACCAATGATATAGGATGTCTTAGGATTGTTCACCCACATTCTGGCACTGAAGAGCACATCAGATTATTGTTTATAGTAGGTACCTAGAATAAGGTAGGTTATCCTCTGTTTTTTTATTATTATTATTATTATTATACAGTATTTATAAAGCGCCAACAGTTTGCTCAGTGCTGTACAATACAATGGGAGACAGAACATGCGACAGTACGATAACAATACAATGTGATACACGAGGGGTTCGAGGGCCCTGCTCTTTCGAGCTTACAATATAGGAGGGAGGGGATAGGGGTACAGGAGGAAATGGCTGTGAGGGATGGAGTGGTAGGAAGAGTGGAGGAGGTCGGCAATTAGCAGGGGGTGGGGTAGGCTTCCCTGAAGAGGTGGATTTTCAGGGTGCGCCTAAAGTAGAGGAGAGTAGGTGATGGTCTGATGGATTGGGGTAGGGAGTTCCAGAGGATGGGTGACGCCCTGGAGAAGTCCTGGAGGCGGGCATGGGAGGAGGAGACCAGGGAACTAGAGAGAAGGAGGTCTTGTGAGGAGCGGAGAGTGCGTGTTGGGTGGTATTTAGATTTTAGGTCGGTGATGTAGTTTGGGGCAGTATGATGGACAGCTTTTTACATCAGTGTTAGGATTTTGAATTTGATCCGTTTTATATCATGCCCTAGTAAACTGAGCATTATATTTTGTATCTGCCAAAGAGAAAGGGTGGAATATTTATTTATTTTAATTATACCCATGGTAACGCATTAAGTGTGATGATGCCATTGAGTCATGGACCATGCACATTTTTTCAGCAAAACATGTAGAGATCATGTCCATCTGTATGCTCCTGGCACTGCATTTTTTAAAAATCTTTTTTGCATTCAGTGTAGTAAATGACCCTTAAAATCAGTAAGTAAAAAAGCAAGACTGTGTCTACTTGTTCTAGTCAATGCTCAGCTGATACATTGTAATGTGTCAAATACTACACTTTAGATAAATGGATGTTTGGTGTCGCATAATTCACTTTCTTAACAAATTACTACCTGCCTGGGTTTTGGTTTTCTTATATCTGTGTGAAGATTACCTCCGGTGAATTAGCTGTGATATATGTGTTGACGTGGAAAGATATTGTTTATGATAAGCAATACTTCTCATAGATGAGGAATCAACCAACCTCCTCAGCGCTGTCTCCTTGTATTTACAGGGCAATCTCTGTGCAAATAAAACGGCCGTCATTCCACAGGAAGCTTTTGATTTGATTCCAAGTTCTAACCTTAGGCGGTTTGGATGAGATCCATTTTACTGCTATGATTTTACAAGGAAATCGTAATGCTGCCTTCAGTTTTCACAAGTTGTATTAATGCAGACTTTAGAAATGAAAGCTTTTTACCTGTACTAAAGAATTTATATTTGTCAGCTGTGGTCATTTTGAACTGATCACCATAGAGATGGGAGCATTGATTTTGGGCAGGGCTGGATTTCAACTATGTGTCCGAACCCCCAATAAATATTTCTACTGAGTCTTTTCTACAGTATTCACAGTTCTGTGTTGAGGTTTCTGGGTGCTTTGGTATTCCCTATGAAGGACTTTCACTTTAAAAAACAACTTGAGTAAGGTGACCTGCCATACCCCCTGGTTCCTAAACTTAAGCTGGACATTGATTTTTTTTTCAAATCAACCATCTACACCAGTGGGGTGGATGGAGGAACTCTCCTCGTTGTCAGAGTACACTGATCGGCTGCAGGTTTTGAATTAATCAAAATATACCAATAGTCCCATTTGAGAGGGGTTGATCATTAAGTGACGGGAATGGCCATAAATAGATAAGAATTCACATGGTCCTTGCTGAACCAGCCAAATTTTGATCTATTAATGGTCAGCTTTAATCACTTAATCCTAGTACACACTATGAGAAAATCGGACAACCGATTGTCCAATTTTCCACAAAAAGTTGTATATAGGCAAGCACTGGTAATAACTATGGAGCAGCTAGCACACAAGGTAAAGGTAACGATCCCCAAAAATATATTGAGAGAAGTCAACGCTAAAAATGCATTTAAAAATAACTGTATGAATTGAGCGGAACAGTAAAGTGGATCACATAAAGTGCAAATCTGTCAGCAAATCAGCTCTAGAAATTGAACGGAACAGTAAAGTGCACAGGATAATATAATAATAATAATATCCGTGATGGAACGTGATATAAGGTGCACTAAAATGGCATAATTAGGGTAAAATTAAACGGATGATATTATAATAATGTCCATGATTATACGTGGTAATTGGTGAATCATGAATCCATAAAATGTCAAATAAATGTCCGTAGAACCATAAGGTGCAGCAAAATTAAGGTGCAAAGTGCAAGTGTGGTATTGATCACAAAGGGGAATCCATCACCTCTCTCAGATGTACACTCATCAGAATATAACTGATAACAGGCAATCAAGCATATCACATCTGGAGATGGGAGGCAGCCAAGGGGTTAAATGAACTGCTTCGTCTTGAGCACTAGTTCAAAGATGAGCCCTTGCCCTAAGGGAAATAGCTCACCACAGGAGCCAGAAATTGCATATAGTGTAGTATTTATTTGAATAAAATTAAAAACATCCACTTAGAATCAAACAGGTAAACAGGTAAAAGGAAATGCCAAGATGGCCGCTGGTCCATCCTACGGCAGCGGCGGCGTGATGTCAGCAAACGAGGCTCCAAATAACGCGTTTCGTGCGCATGCACATCTTCAGGGGTACGCCCATATGGATTTCACTTCCTCTCTTCTGTCAATACTATCATGAAAGGCTTAACTTTTTTCTTTGCCTTTGGGTCCCTGTTAGTGCGATTTTTCCTTGTTTACTGTCCCGGTACAGACATTGTTTCCAGGACAAGAAGTGATGGGAAATATCCCAAACAGAGCAACAGACAGTAAGAAGACTGCCAGAGGTTCTAACCATTCCCTGCTCTATCCAAGAAAAAATGTTTTGGCTAGGAAGGCACTTTAACATTATTTTATTACCCAACCTAGCACTTGACTCCTCTTAATCCTAACCACAACGCTGAATTCTAGCTCTAAACTTAACACAAACTACTATGTGAACTCCTTTTAATCCATAGATATCTTCTCCTTGCCAGAGATTTGGTACTGTGAGTACCCTCTGTACACCCAACTAAAGCAGCATTAAGATGCCATTACCAAGAACTCTGATTTAACTGAGCAAACTTGTGGATGGCTGTACAGCTTTAGCAGCACGTTGGTTGATTTCATGGCTTCTATATCTTTAGAATGCATAAAGCATAGCTGGCCATAGATGGGTAGAATTTTGAACAAAAATTCTTAAGGGAAGAATGTTCTAAAAAAATTTGTTCATTTTTCTAACCATTAATGGGTCGAATTGATGTTCATTTTCACCTGCAGTGGCAGGGAAGTTTGAAGGAGCAGGAAGGAAAATTTATCTTGAATGAACAAATGTATAACAATGTATGTGGTTTGTATTCGGTAAAGTGCATGCATTCCAAAATCAAATGTAAAATGCAAAGGAAATCTTTCAGACAAGATACAGGTATTCTGAGAATGTTCTGAGAAATTTCGTTCAGATTTTCCTAAGACTTTTCTTAAGAATTTTCATTCGAAATTCTATCAATTTATGACCAGCTTAAGAGTCTTAGGATCTCATGGTGATCCACAAAGTCTTTTGGTATTTGAGTTTTGTGACATTTAACAAGAACAGGTCACGAATGGTCATCTGGGCTGTCACAATAAAAAGTTTTCAAACTGCTATAGTAAACATCCCAGCAGGGATGAAAGTACAACGTAAATTGCAGCCATTAAGCAACAATTACAATTTCCGGGGGAACTTTCAGAGCTCTCATTCAATTTTTTGTGTAGCTATTGAAACAAGGCAAGCTGAGAAAAACAAAAATAGAAGAAAAAGGAAAGCATTTACAAATTATAAATGTTCTCCAGCTGCTGGGTATACACCTAGGAATGCACACAAACCAAAGAATAGCAACAAATGGCCACTGTTTTTCACTGTTATTACATTGTATGCCATTACTGAACCATACTGCCGTTATTCGTCTTAGAAAGAGTTTTGCCGGGTGAGGATATTTTTAAAAAATGCACTCCAGAGAAAATTGACAGTTAAACCTGAAATGTTTACACTTCCTAACTGCCCAAGCTTTCTGTTTTAATGGAGGCACCCAACTGATTAAAGCAACCCTGTCACTATAAGGTTTAAAACTAAACAATTGGTGATGGGCAATGGGACTTCTCAAATGCTAATTCATTAAGACTCACACACAAATTGTTTAAAAAACATGCAAATCTTCCTTTTTATTTTAGATATAAAGAATTCATAAAACATAGGTAGAAAATCCATTTCCACTTGTCTCCATATTTAATAATAAATCAAGTTCAACCAAAACAACATACTGCCCTATCATCCTCCATCAGCCAGCCTTTGCCAATCTTATACCCTAAAGCAGACTTCTTTGCAGTCTTTGGTGGCTGCGTTTTGTAACTGAGGAGGGACATAGTTCAACACATTTTGCAGTATTCAACAGCCGCTTCCATGGAACCTGTGAAAGATTGATATGTGTACATAACCAACAGTTTCTTAGACACGGCTCCTGAAGCCCTCACCACAAACTGCAAAAAAGCCAGAAAGAATATCGCAAAGTGGCACCTATAGAACCAATCAAGTCTAATCTATCATTTATTTGGTTTTCACATACATGCCAAGATTATTCTGTATAGGAATGCTAGGAAACCTCTTCTGCTCGTCCTTTATATACCGACAACTAATTAGTATCATTTACCTTGACAAAATTGTGATATTACCTCTGCATGCAGCAATATTATTTAACTTGTTGGCTCCACAGCAGGTGCCCCCATTCAGAAGGCAAGAGGTATTCAGGAGTGCCTTCCAGGAGAGTCAGGATTGACACTAAAATGAAGGCACCTTATAATTCAAGATGATGTAAACTTACCTTTCTGGCAGCCTGTGTATTAAAACTGTTTCTGCTGGATCCATTAAAACTAGGAAACTGCCAGCAAGGCAGCATTTTAACATGAGAAAAGAGCAGAGAGATGACCTAGTCAGTGCGCTGCAGCAGAGCTTTGCCTGCAGAGGGACTTTAAGCTACTGGATCAGCATGAGAGCAAGGTCACCACCATAGTCAGAAGGAGAGGTCAGTAAGGGCAGCCTTTATATTTCAGGACAGGCTACCTTGTAGCTAAAATTTAGTATATGTCAGGTGGCAGGTCAGAGGTTGGAACATGCAAAGCTGTACCTACCACCTACTCTGTGGAGCCAGGAAGGAATTCAGAAAACACTGTGTACATGACAAAGACAGAAAGCCCTCTCAATGTATCTTTAATATGAGTATTTATATATTATAGGCAAATATTCAAGTATTCCCGCATATGTGTGTACTATGTTTTAGAATGTTTGATGACTGTACAATCCGTGTTCTGTGCAACCTCCTTCTCATGCAATAACCTACAGGGGAAAGGCTTTATTGCATTTGAAGATAACATTGTGCTAAAGGGGAAATAATTTTGAGGATACAAGGCTATTGATGATGAGGATCTCTAAACTACAGAGATTTCTGACACCCATTGGGATAACTGGTTATAAAGGATGAAGAACAGAATTAAAATTTAACAAGGGAAGACCAGAAACATAGTGTTAATTGTGCAGGTAGAAATCACTGTTAGCTGATGAGGAGGCTCTTCTAGAAATACAAATCCAGATACAAATGTACATGGAGGAAACAGGAAAGTGTTATTTAGTATGCGAACAAACATGTTTCATGACTCAAGTAGTCACTTCATCAGATCAGGCACTGCCTACTCTGATGAAGTGAGCAGATGAGTCAGGAAACATGTTACTTAGCAGTTACAAATAAAGCTTTTTTATTTTCTCCATGAGATTTGCATTTGGAACTCTTTCTAGCATGGTTCTACACTAAGAAAGTAGGCTATGTCCCTACAGTCAGTTTAAATACAATTTTTTTTTGTATGAGAGTGGAGTGTATCTTTACTTTTCTTTTTGTCTAGACTGTTCTAGTTTAATTTGAATGGCAAAAGTATGTATTTGACAGGAAAAGGTGAATAGGCTCCTTACTTTTGGTCTTTGGTACACAGACATGGTGAGATAAAAATAGGAAAGTGAAGGCACAGAGGAAAAAAAAACAGCCTGCATAAAAAGGACAACCTTCTGTATCCTCAAAGAATATATATGAAACGTATGATGCAGCGCTATAGAATATTAATAACAGACAAAATGCTAATAAAAGAGTGACAATAGTGAATACACAAAGAGACAATATATGTGAGGCACTGTGAATATAGCACTATAGTGATTCTCGGTCAATAAGTGTCACGCTGAAAGACAGTGAAAAACAAGCACTGATAATGGTGACAGTGAAAAGTCCAAACATCAGTATGAATAAAATCATTCAAATGAAATATCACAAAAAGTCCAAATTGTATCTGTGAAATCAGGTAAAAGTGACTCCTTGATGAAAATGCTGCTCTTAAATGCACTCACCAGAAGCGCATATTAAATCCGCATTATGATACAACACAGCTCCTCCACAGGTAAGGAAACATCACCAGATAACTATTCAAGGTATGGAGGTGAAACAGCACTGGCCACACACTGTATTAAGGAATGACTCCAGCAGAACACATCCACCATAGGCAAAACCAGCAAAAACTCAGCCCACCTTGAAGGAAAAAGCTTGCTCAACTAGCCACAGAAGAGAGGGAGCACTTATAGTGCAGTATGTTTATTAAATAAGTAAAATACATCCACCTGGGAAACAAATGGCAAAAACACTCACAAAGATGGCTGCCGGACCTCCATGAGGACGCGGCGGCGTGATGTCAGTACGACAGGCTCCTCCCTGATGAGTTTCGTACTCGTGCAATTTGCCTGATAACCCTGATTATCCCTTCGATAACATGCCTATATGGTACACAGACATGTAGGCAGGATGGAGGCCAGGTACACCCCCAGGAACGGCACACACAGTAGTTGGAGTTGCAGAAAATGTATTGTTAAGAACATTCCAACATACGGCAAAAGAGTCCAGGCAGCGACTAGAACTGGCGGCAACACTCATATAAGGTTATATGGCACCTGCAGGAAGCCACCATGCACAGAGACTGACAGCACCTGGCACAGAAGGAGACTGGTGGACACTAAGCAGAGAAGAACTAATAGCAGAAAATCCCCCCCACAGCAGCACTAGCAAGCAGTCCTTATGCTGTCCCTCTTCCTCTGGAACCTCTTCTTCATGCTAGACACACTCTCCCTATCCAGCGGGTTCCTCTCCCTGACCTACCCACGTGCAAAATGCTCACCAACTGCAGTGAGCCAGTGCTTTTAAAAAGCACTGCCCTCACTAAAGATGGCCACTGGGGTCATTCTGGGCAGCAGTGTCCAATCGGACAGCAGTCCACCCAATGGCATGTGCGGAGAACTAGAGGAATGTACATTCCCCTTGTTCTCCACCCTCCCTGCATGGTGGTTGCCACAGTGCCACTTGTGTAGGGAGGTCAACCTACACATGCCTATAGACATCCTAAACTGACGCGGGGAAAAAGTAACCCTCTGTGAAACCCAAAATCATATTATTGCGGAATGCACTTCTACTTTTTTTCTTTCATAGCTGGGTATCAGGTGAGGCAAGCTCCATGTGAAGTCAGCACCCATTAGTGTTTGGAATCACTAGGCTGGTGAGGATTTGAATGGCACAGTTTGTTTGATTGAGTCTCAAGGGGAAAAAATACATTCATTTAAGCAGCATTTAAGCATTCAATATGCAATTCAAAATAAGGACACAGACGGCAAAAAATAGGCATTTTAACTATTCCCTATTGTAGCCAAAATTAAAAAAATAAGTTTTGGCTTTAGCTATTCTTTATATATTGTTTTCTTAATATTTAAACAGTGATCATCAACTACCTTTCAAAAGGTGTGGTAGAGGCATTGCAAATTCATTCAAAAGTCATGTATTTTTTCCCCAATGACAACAGCTGAATTAAAAAAAAGTGTTAAATGTGATTGAATAGGACAAACTGCATGCATAAAAATATGCAATCTGAAAATAAAACACTTCTAAATCTGCACAGATTTCATTGATGTTAAAGTGGAAATTTACCCATAACAACCTGGTAAAAAATAACATACATTCCACAATAGTAATTATGCTACCAAAATTTAGTGTGTGCTGTAAATTGCCTCCAGCATTGTTCCTGTGTTCATTGCTCTTTTTGCTGGAGGCTGCCATTTTATGGCCCAAAGCCCCAGAGCAGCAGTAAATCTTTAGGCTATCAGCAGATTGGCCTCTAAATTTTCAGCACAGTGCCAAAAAATAGAGCGCAATTAAGCATGTGCAGAGCAGGGTGAGACAGTGTATTACTAGATTTTAAACAGTATAGGCACTTATTTTTAATGTTTTCCTAGCTAAACCTGCAGAACGGGCCAGCAAGAAGTGATCTAGCAGGACTTAATTTTTTTTAACGTTCCATTGACTAACGTTCCACTTCAAAAACAGTCAGATCGTGGTGCCTTAAAATGATGTTTAAAACGCCATTTATAAATGTCTATGTACACAGCCTGTGTGGTTCTAGTTGGCTTAAAGAAAAGAGATGGTAAGCACACCATTCAGATATGGCAAGGGGGTACAGCTATCATAAATCAGAATCAAATTGGAGAGTTTTACTGATAGATGCTTTGTTCAGTCATTTTGACCAAAAGCCAGCGTGTTTGCATGAAACTCTCCTAAAAATCTCTTTCACCAGGGATAACAACTTGACAGCAGTTACTGAGAAGCAACTGCTGTCAGGTTATTACTATATGTGGAAAGTTTAATGCTGATTCTAATATAGATCTTTGAAGTCACTGTTTTCTCTGAGTCCATCCATGTTTTATCCTGTGTTGAGCCCTGATGAAGAGAGAGTAGTGCTGCCCCAAAAACACGTTGGCTGTGTTTTATATAACTTTATGGCAAATAATTGAAGTTTTCTTAGACTTTTTTATCTGGTTTTGGTCTGGTGTTCCTTTCTGTATTTCTATAGTTTGAGTTAGTGTTGGGTGCTCATCAAGGGAAACCTTGCTATATGGGAGCGGCCTCACCACAGCTATTGAGCTTGTTTGACTTTTTCCATCATCTGACAACATGTGCAGGTCCAAAAGTTCCTAGCACCTTTTTGAGTAGTTTGTTATGACTTCTATCTTTTTGTGGGACAGGATCTTCAGGTCTTCAACCAGGAGACCAATATGCAAAGAATCCAAAGGTGAAGGGAAAACTAGTAGACATAAGTGGTATGCCACTGCTGACTCTTCTTTTGGAAAATACTGGCTGTTATAAAAAAAGTGTGTATGCAGGTGCAGCCTGTTTTCTCCACTGTAGATGGGGCTCAAACTGGGGGTACTACAGCCTGGAGAGGAAGTCAGGAAAAATATGGGTTCTTTTTGGTTTCCTGGTCCTTGGGAGCAGTGTTTTGGTTGGCTATGCTGTATCCAGGTGACCTCTGACAACCATCTTGGGTCAGCAGAGCCTTTATAAGTCCCTGCCCTCAAGTTTTGGCTCACTTTGGCAATGTGGCCAGTGTAGGGAGAGAGATCCCATTTGACAGGGAAAGTGACTAGTGGCAGGGAAAGGTTCCAGATGAGTAGGGACAGGCTAGAGACTCACTAACCTGCAAGGAAGCTTTCCCTTATTGGGACCAGACTAGCTAGGCTGTACTCCACCCTCTGAAACAGACGCTGTTGGTGCATGCCCTTCCCCCTGCATTCACTGCATTTGAACTGCACTGTGAGTGTTTCCCTAAGCGGTACTCTCCTCCTGGGGTGTTTGTAATTTGACATTCTGTCCAATACAAGTTCCATGTTTTATCACAGCCGGACTCTGTGTCTATATAGCTGCCGCACCATGCTGTGCCTACTCACAAGTTGCTTTAGATAATGCTGAGCCACTGACCTGCAACGAGTATGCAGATTAGGATTCTTGACGTCATTAACTGCATGCTTATTTAATAGATTCAGATATTTGATACGCACCTGGACATACAGAATGCAAGCTTACTTTAGTCCAAGGCATCACACTTGGCTCAATTACCTACCATGCACCTAAAATTTCAAGCTTTTAGTCCTGAAGAAGGAGCATAACCTCAAAAATGTCTTGGCAATTTTATGTTTACATGTTTCCAAATAAAGGAGCTTTTAGCAATCAAAAGCTTTCAATACCTTCTCACCATTCACAACAACCATCTTCCAGCACATTGGGTGAGAAAGCAATTAGGTCAAAAGAGCATGACAGGAATTTTTTTTTCTCTGAAGGAAGTCAGCAATGACAGCATCCATATATCTCTCAACAGAGGTTGTTTTAAGATATTCTTTTATCCACACTCTCAGGACAGTGACACCAAAAGCAGTCTGTGTGACGAACGACCCCTGCCCTTCTCGCCAACTCGTGGCAAAGGACTGGCCAATCTCACACCATGCTGTCACTTGTGTAACAATGCCACTCTCAGCTGCGCCCTGCACAAAGATTTTCCAGCTTGCGGAACCACAATCTAGGTGCCAGTAGCCTAAGAGTGATTGTCACTGGGTTAAGTTAATTAAGCAATTCATTCTTTAGGCTACCACTACCATCTTTTGACTGAGAAGGCGGAAACTCACAATCTTAGCAAGAACAAATATGAAAAATAAACATCTGTGCACACGCTGTCACCACAGACAGGTATATTAAGAGATTTGTCATATACACTAGCACTCTTCAAGAGACAGGGATTCTTTAGTTTGCAATAAAAGGCTTAGAAAAAATTTCAACACTTTTCCAAATATAGTTCATTAATGAAAAAGTTCAAAATGGTGCAAATAAAATATTTACAGAAAAAAGGGTGTTACAAGGAAACGAGACAATAAGGCATCGTGCACACTGGACGTTTTTACAGCTGCTGTTTTCTCCCCAGCATATTATCCTATGTGTCTATGCACACATAGACTGTAATCAGCATCTTTTGGCAGGAGCATTTTTTGACTGGAAACCCCCCCCCCAGAACTAGTGGGATTGTAGAGGAGTTTTTTAGTTATAAAAGCACTCTATCACTGGTAAACACATTAGAATGCATTAAAACCCCCTCTCTCTACATAAAATATTCCCCTCCACACCGAACCTGTGCTGGTGCTGTTCTAAAGCGGTCGGTACCCAGCTCCACATCTGGTGGGATTGCAACCTAATACAACCTTATCTTTGCCATATATGACGAGATTTACGGTGAATCTTTTACCCCCACACCGGAAATTGCCCTCCTCTCGATCCTCCCGGGCTCTTTAGCTAATCAGAAGAAAGCTTGCTGCGCTTCTTCCTATCTGAGGCCCGCCAACTGATACCCCTCTTCTGGATGTCGACGACCCCCCCGCCCCTCCCCTTGTGGGTCTCAGTGCTAAACGATACCATGCGCATGGAGGAGATGTTGGCATTCGACAATGACACCTTCGATAAACACAAGTTGTTGTGGTCGGTCTGGCTTCACCTCTCCTCATTCTCACGCCTGCGAAATCTATGTGCCCCTGATGGGATTTGAAGGAGTCATACTCAATGCCCCCAGGCATATACCCCGAGTTGACTATCTGACACGCCCTAAGGGGGTGGCCAAGGGGTCCACCCCAGCGAAATACCAGCGGCGGACCACCTAACAGGCCTGCTCCGGCCAACCTCCCCACCCAGGATTGTCTCCCCTACCCCCCCTTTTAATTTTTTTTTCTTCTCTCCCCCTCTCTTCCCCCCCTCCCATCTCTGCGCCCCTTTCTCATTCGTGACTCTCTTCGCCCCCCCTCTCTCAGAAATTACTGTATCATCTTTGAATATCGTCTGATGGGGGATGCCCCCTCTTTGACTATGACCCATATCTTCCGCATCCATAGACTACGTTAATTCCTATTTGAATGTTCCTATTCACCCTTATCATTGTTGATGTTCTCATAATTCTTTCTTTTTTACTATGTATTGTTTGATTTATTGCAAAACCAAATAAAGACAAATTTGCCTTTAAAATGCATTAAAACGCTGCAAACCAGCATTTTTGAGTTTTTTTAGCCAAAAGTTTTATATAAAAAACCCTAAAAATGCTAAAGCAGAAAAACATGGTAAAACGCAGCTAAACGCTAATGCAAAGACGCTAAAAAATGCTAAAAATTTAGCATTTTTAACATGACTTATAAAGCTAATGCTACCAGCATTTTTAAAATGCCCAGTATGCATGAGGACAATTAAAAGTAGTAGCAAAATTCTTGGTTTTAGCAGAGTCCAATTGATCAAGCAAAAATGGTACAGTGGCTCTCAAGTCCGGTTCCGTGTTCCTTGGTTGATGTTAAAACAAGAACTAAGCAAAAGGTCCTGACATTCTTTTTTTCTATGGTATCAAAGGGGTGTTGACAGAGACCATCTGACCAATGATATGGTGTAAGGGGTGGGTTCTAGGAAGTCCCTTTAATGGTCTTCTATATAATGGCCGCCGGCCATGGTTACCAGTGACTTGACAAAGCGCAACTGCGCGAAACATGTCGTCTTGGTAACCCCACATATGCTCCCAGCTGAAGCCAACGCCGGACACTGCCTTCGTTTGCCATGGTGACACCACCCAGGACGCTGGTACGCTGACACCACGTGATTTGAAGTCGACAGGAGCATTCTTTGATCTCAGCTCCCCTCAGAGCGGACGGGCCGTCCATTGGAATCACACTGTCCACTTCAGGCTGGTTAATTTTATTATACTTGCTACTTTATCTCACCCAATAAAGATGCACCTCCACTAAGGTGCTTGTCTGAGAGCATTTTCCACAGCGCCTTTTTTTCCAGTTCTCTTTATCATGCATATGATTAACAAGGCAGCAGTGGTGAGCTCATGATTAACTGTTCACATGTTTCCACCTGGAGTGGCCTCTCTGCGCTCATTTGTATGAGTTTTCCGTTCTAGGAAGTCACCATATTTATGACCAAGCCCCAAAGACAGTATTCATATTTCAGAATACCTACAATTTACTGTCTGCTACCATGCAGATTATTGTCCAGCATGAAATTAGACTCAACATGGATATAGATATGACAGGTCTCGGAGGTCTGTTTCTCATAAGAGGGGTGTGGAGGCCTACTCCACTCTGATATCTCCTAGTGTATAGGGGTGTTTGGGTTCAAAATGCTACCCAGTAACTGATGAAGGTGAATATGACTTTGTTTTGGATATACTGCCATCATTTTAGAAGTTATGAAACTTTCTGTAGTCTTAGAATTCCACATTTTTCCACTAACGTATTTATGGCCCAATGTCTGTTAGTTCCCCAAATTGCTGAAGATAGCGAGGGTAACAGTTTTATTAGGGTTTCCAGACTGGAATGGTGGATTGAGCTAATGAGAGGGCCTGTATCTGTCCTGGTCATATAAGAAGGCTCTGGCATCAGTTAACAGTTGTGTATTGTACCAGAGGCTTCCTGGGGGGATGAAAGAAAGAGAACCTCCGCTGGTATTCACCAACTTGTGTTACAAATTGTCATGGCTGAAGTCTGAACAACATGGCGTCCTTGCCCTTTCACACAGCTTTGTGAGGGCTTAGTACGTGTTACCATTACAGTCTGTAAAGCAGAGGAAGGGTTAAATTAATAACTCCAGATGTGTTCCCTATAGCACCCCTTGTGCAAGCGTCATTTTTGAATCACACTTTTTCTTTCTTGTGTTCTTGTGTTGTACGTTTGTGCAGATTTAGCTATGTACTACTGCTTCTCTTTTATGTGATTGGGAGAAAATGTCATGTATTATTTTCTGGCGGCCTTGTCCCTCTGATGTCTTTATCTGTGATTGTTCTAGCATGGAACCTTTCCTCTTAAGCTACTGTACGTGTGAGATAAACCTGACTTTTTATGAAAAGAAACATTTCCGCATTTCACAGTCATTACCAGCTCAAATTTGGCAGAACTAATGTTCAGATTAGCGCACTGAGCGAGTCAAATGGTAAAAGATCAGTAATTCAATATGCTTTCAGGGACCAGTATCCCGATGTAATGCATCCAACTACAGGCTATTGCAGTTCTAAGCTATTTTATTTGTCATACAAAGGGTAGATTACAAGTATGGGAAAACCCATTCAGAGCAAAGCCAGTAGAATAGGTGTCATGGACTCTTGGAGAATGTTCTATCAATTATTTTGAAGGTTTACAAAGAACAAGACAAACCCAAATCCATTAAAAGGTCTCTATATCGAAGAAAAAAACTGTAATATATTTCAGATTACCAATCCTTAGATGTGGTGGTTGCATTAGTTTTCTTTTTTTTTTCTTTATTTTCGCCTTGTGGTATTTTCAGTATCACACTTCCTATCTTAGTATGGCAATACTTATTACACCCTCCTGTATAAGGACAATAGAAACAGGACACCACTATTGGACTTTGCACCTCTCATCTTCCCTATAACATAGAAGGGAGGGGTTTTATAGACCCCAGAGATAGTTTTGAACACTGTGCCTTTGAGTCAGCATCTCAGTCCAGGTCATAGATGCTGATCATGGGTGATTCCTGAATGAAGATTTCAAAATAGATAAAGGCATTGTTAGGGGGACTAATGTGATTGCTTTGTAAGGTACAGTCATGGCCAAAAATATTGGCACCCCTGCATTTCTGTCAGATAATGCACCACTTCACCCAGAAAATTGTTGCAATTAGAAATGTTTAGGCATTATCATGTTTATGTCTTTTGTTTGTATTGGTATGACACAAAAAAGTGGAGAAACAAAAAAACAAATCTGACACATTCCACATAAAACCCAAAAAATGGACTGGACAAAAGTATTGTAGCTTTCTCAAAATTTTAGGAAATAACTGAATTCCAAGTTTGTGATGCTCCTGTAATTTTTAATTAAACTCATCTGTATCAATGAACAGATTTTAATGTTCCTGTGTCCACTGTGAAGAACATTGTCATGAAGTTTACAGCTCATGGCACTGTAGCTAATCTCCCTGGATGTGGAGAAAACAGAAAAACCTAATCAAAAATTGCAACAAAGGATTGTTCAAATGGTGGATAAAGAACCTCGATCAACTTCCAGACAAATTCAAGCTGACCTTCAGACACAGGGTACAACTGTGTCAGCTTGCTCTGTACATTACAATCTGAATGAAAAGGGATGCTATGGTAGGAGACTCAGGAGGACTCCACTACTGACACAGAAAGATAAAAAAGACAGATTGGAGTTTGCCAAAACTTGACCGAGGAAGCCAAAATCCTTTAGGGAGAATGTGCTGTGGACAGACGAAACAAAATTACAGCTTTTTGGTAAAGCCCATCATTCTACTGTTTTCAGAAAAAGAAATGAGACCTTTAGAGAAAAGAATACAATCCCTACAGTAAACATGGTGGCAGTTCACTGATGTTTTTGGGTTGCTTCAAGCACTGGATGTCTTGACCGTATGCATGGCATTATGAAATCTGAAGACTACCAAAGAATTCTGGGGTGCAATGTTGGTGCAAGTTGGGTCTGCGTCAGAGGTCATGGGTCTTACAGAAGGACAATGACCCAAAGCACATGTCAAAAAGCACCCAGAAATGGTATCAGAGAAAGCGCTGGAGTGTACTGAACTGGCCAGCAATTACTGCAAATTCAATCCCATAAAGCACCTGTGGGGAAATCTCAAAACAGCAGT